>NC_133375.1:45616606-45888916 GCF_049309525.1 Garra rufa
TAAAGTCACACATTCCAGCTTCCTGCGTTTCTGTCGCTGCTTTAGAAGACGAATATAATCCAGCGTGACGGCAAAGTTGTCTCATCGGAAGACAGCATGTATATTGCAGACTGTATCGCTGTTATTGTTTTTAGCGTTGCCATAACAACTCGACGGCATTGCCATAGAAACCAACACACGTTCCGTGAAACGAAAGAGCGCTTATGGACACACAAATCGGATTTAAACAGTTGTGATACGACTGTGTGGACAGTCACTCATTCAAATCCAATTCTATCCAGATATGGACAAAATCGTATTTGGGCTGACAGTCTGAACGAGGCTTAAATAACTTAAAATGCATGAAACAGCATTGGACCCCCCTTTGAAAGTTCTCTGTGATATCTGCTGGTTGTAATGTCCTTCTGCTTCCGGTGCAGGTACGATCACGACAGCGGACACGACAGCGGCAGCGAGGACGCTTGTTTTGAGGTATCGCAGCCCTTCACGCTGGTCACGGTGGGCATGGGGCGTCTCTTCATCCCCAAAGCGTCCGTGGGCGCCGCCTCCGGAGATCAGGGCAGCCGTGTCCTGCCCATGCCGCAGAGGATCGGAGTGTGTCTGGACTACGACGCCGGACGGGTGTTTTTCTACGACGCGGACACCATGCGCTGCCTCTACGAGAGACAGGTGGACTGTTCGGGCACCATGTACCCTGCGTTCGGGCTCCTGGGCGGCGGAGCGGTTCATCTGGAGGAGTTCATCACGGCCAAGCGGCTGTCCTACATGTGAGGCGTCCGTCAGTTCCGTCAAGTTCCTCGTAGCGCTAGATCGTGGTGCGGGTCGCCGTCTGATATCCTGGTCCATCTGGAGTGCCTCTGTGCCTTGACGTCATCAGCCGATCGGGAGCTCCACACACCGGCACCTTAATACAGTCACCTAACGCAAACCTCACCACCTCACTTTCTGAAGAACGTGCACCGATACTGTTAATTACTTTTCATCGTTTACACGCCGTCAAGAACAAGAATGACGAGCGATTATGATTTGAACACAATAATTCACTACTGAACACGATTGTACACTTGTTTGTTTTTTGTTCTTGTAGCTGCACCTGCAAAATGTAGAAATATTTGAAAGTAAATAAAAAAAAAAAAACACATCAGTCTGTCCTAGAAGAGCATGTAGATATGAAAACATGCTGTAATCGAGTGAAACACACGTTTTATTGAAACACTTTTGAATGAAATGTAGCATTAAATCAAAGCGGTGCTGATCAAACGGAACCTGATTCCTACGAGACAGACCTGAACACCTTAAATGTACATATGCACTATTAACATCAAGGCGAACGTCTTGACTGGACTAACATGGCCTTATCGAGTAACCGCAGGCTCGCCGCTTTATTAACGACCGGCTAGAAGGGGATCCGACGGAGCGATTCTGCTGGCGCTATCTACCTCTGATCCGCAGTTTATTCTGTAGTTGCGCTGTAGTCTTCGATCGGAGGATAGAAACGTGACGTCGTCTTCGAGTCGGAGACGCCATTAGCTGTTATTCTGTGGATTACTGCGCTCTTTATCCTCGTCGGTAAGATCTCATACTAATCAAACATTTTAGAGGACGTGACCGCATAAAAGAAGACGCTTTAGACAATTAGATGGAGCTTTTACATGTTTGTGATCATTTTAAAGTGTGTTTATGTGTAAGATCAGCGGTGTGCCGTGGATGTGATTCTGATCTTTTACGAGTTCCACCGTTTCTGTTTGTTTTTTGCCCAACGATATGAATTGATTTTCACTTTATTTCCACATGCTCACCATCAGAGCGTTTATTATTGAATGGAGAAGTAATGCACTTGTTCACTTGTTTCAGGTGTGTGGTGTTTTGGGAGCCTGTAACCAAATGTTTAGCCGGTTTCTTGTAGGTGTTGAACAGGGTCTGTAATTGCTGCGGTTTGTAATGTGCGGTACTAATTGAAATCCTGCTGAAGTTCTTTAGCACTTTAAAGCATGTCTGAGCTTGATGCGGGTGAATGATGCTTTAACGGATGTAACGCTGTCTCTCTGTCACCTGCATCTGTGTGGTTTTATTTTTAATGTACTGTGTGAGTTTTTATAAAAAAATAAATAAATGAGTGTCGTTTTAGCCGTATCCGTCATGTTGTCTCCTTTCTCTCTCTCAAAGAACACAAATAGAAATACCTCGAGTGACCAACATATGTGACCCTGGACCAGTCATGAGTAGCAACGGTATATTTGTAGCAATAGCCAACTATACATTGGGTCAAAATTAAGGTTAGGGTTTTCCTTTATGCCAAAAATAATATATTTTCAGATATAACCAGATATTTTGTAAATTTCCTACCATAAATATCACAACTTAATTTTTAACTAGTAATATGCTAAGAACTTAATTTGGACAACTTTAAAGGCAATTTTCTCAATATTTTGATTTTGTTTGCAAGATTCCAGATTTTCAAATAGTTCCTAATATTGTCCTATCCTAACAAACCATACATTAGTGGAATACTGAACACTGACTGGTTTTGTGGTCCAGGGTCAGATATCATGCACATTTTAATGTGATTACTATGAATCTAACAGAGGCTGTTAAATTTTTTAAAACATAGTCCAGGTTTGAGTAGACACAAGTGCACATAAGATAATAATGAAAGATCCATTTTCAGAGGTGGACCGTAGTGAAATATTTTTACTCAAGTAAATTTAAAATGTATCCAAAGCATAATATTGTACCCTTTACTGCACTACATTTCATAAATAAAAGTTGTTTTTTGTACCTTTAATAATTAAGAACATTAAAAGTGTAGTACTTGAGTAAAAAAAGTACTATACTTTTAATGTAATTAAGTATTAAATCATATTTAATATGAAACGTATTGCAGTAAAAAGTACAATATTATGCTTTGGAATGTTGTAAAGTTTTCTAAAGAAAAACACTGATAGAGTAAGACACTTGAAATAATAAATACAGAGATGTGTGTGGAGTGTCTTTTACAATCAATGCACCACAGGAAGCCTTTCAGGTGTTTGTCAATCAAGAACTTTGAGCATCTGCTGGAGCTTCAGCACATCCTGATGGAGAAGAACAGTGCGAGATCCGACATGATGACTAGAGGAATCCTCCAACAAACCAGCGACTCCCTCAGATGTGTGCGGTATGAAAACATACACAAATACAGAGGACATATTCTGCTTGTACAGATACCATAAAATAAAAATACAGGTAATGGAGCTATGGACTGAGGCGGGACCGGCGGAGGGAGAAGCCATGGTGGAGGAAGGGTTGGCTCTTCCATGGGGCCGACCGACGGAGGTGGAGCCGGAGAGTCGATGGTCCTGGGCGACACAGAGGATCCGGAGGGCCAAGGCGGAACCAAAGGCTCTGGCGACCAAGGCGGAGATGGAGGTCCGGAGGTACACGGCGGAGCCGGAGCGACAGAGGACCGAGGCTGTGCCCGCGGGAGGGAGGAGGTCCACAGAGCCGGTAGGACGGAGCGACGAGGCGTAGCCGGAGGAGTAGAGTCCAGAGGCGAAGGTGGGGCGACGACCAACCAGGGCGGAGCCGGAGGGACGATGGAGCTGGTGGACCGACGGCCGACAGCGGAGACGAGGGAGCAGAGATCCGGGGTGGAGCCGCAGGGTCGGTGGGCCGAGGCGGAGTCCAGGACTCTGAGGCTGGAGGCGATGGTGAGGGATCCTCCAGCCCGGACCCCGATGGAGACTGGCAGACCCACGGCAACTCCTCTGCACCGAAGGTGGGTTGAAGGTGAGCCGGGGGACTGTCAGGAGACAGAGGTGGTGGGACTGGGGCAGTAGGGAGGGTGGGTGGGAAATTAGACAGTCCATACATGCCCTCCGTGGCCAGAACAGGGCAGACAGGAGGCTCTGGGAGGCCGGGCGGCACCAGCGGAGACTCTGGGAGTTAGGAGATGCATGATTAAACCTTGTTTGAGATGCATGATCTGTACTGTAGGGTTCGTGCTGGAACCGGATGACACCATACTAGCTGCTGGATCCTTGTAGTGGCGAAGTCTTCTGTCACAAGGACTGACTGAGACGAGCGGATCCATATGCAGCATTTAATATTTAATAAGGCAAACAAACACAACGGGGCAGGCAGAAATCGTAGTCAAACACAGGCAGAATGGTCGGGGCGGGCAGCGAGAATCAAACACGGGAGGGAGTCCAGGAACCAAAATACGGGAAAACAAACACGGGAAGAAACGCTCAGAAATGCAGACGGGGCAATACAAGACTTCGCGAAGAAGCTGTGTGTGAGAGTGGCTTAAATGCAGTCCTAGAAATGAGGTGCAGGTGTGAGCGGTAATCAGTGCAGTGAGAAACAAGGAGCAGGTGAATGCAGTGATTAGTGCAGTGGCTTGTGGGGAATGAAGTCCATGATGTGTAGTGCAAGAGTTTATGATGACAGGACGACTCAATTTGTGACAACTACACTTTTACCAGCAAAACCACATTTAATTTTCTTAAGGGATTTGTATTTGTTTACTTTATTTTTCTCTTTTCTTTAGTTTGTTTTATAGCTGTACTGCCTTAATGGTTTGCCATTTTCTACTTGTTAATAAAAAAAAATAAAAAAAATTCAGCTGAAACCCTGATCAAACTTAAATGATTTGCACCGAAGTCCTGATCTGAATCAAATGACTCGTGATCTGAAGTTCCGATCTGTATGAAAAGGTTTGAGAACCTGCTCCGAAGTGTCGATATAAATCAAATGATTCGCGAACCCCCTCCGAAGTCCCGATCTGAATTAAATGATTCTCGATCCGCAATTCCGATCTGAAGCAAAACATTCGCGAACCCACTCTGAAGTGTCGATCTAAATCAAATGATTCGCGATACCCGAATTGTAGTCCAGATCTTGAATCAAATGATTAGCGACCCGATTGGAGCACTTCCAAACAATTAAACATTTTGTGAGTGTGTCGAGGGACAGGTGAACCGAATCAATTGAGTGAGTCATTTACGCTGAAACTGCATAAAAGAGCTTTTCGAAACTCCGAAACAGGGAATCATTTTGCGACGCAATGGTTTAACAGATTCGGAGTTTCGAAAAGCTATTTTATACGCGTTTCAGCGTAAATGACTCACTCAATTGATTCGGTTCACCTGTCCCTCGTTTCGCGTCTTCAGCCATGTTTACACGACACTGTCAGTACTACTATGGCCTTTATTGTCGGGTATTTTAACCAGAAAGGTTAAGGTGTAATAATCTCTGTTTGGATGCAGTGATGAAGAAACTGACCTGAGTTGAAATGGACAGACCACCGCCGCCTTTTATGTCAGATTTGAACTGAGATTAAAGAGCACTTCATGATAGAGCAACAGTCCAGAGTTAACGGTCTCGAGTTAAAAACACATTTGAAAAACAGCGCGAGTCCGTAACCAGGGCAACGGTGACGTTGACGTTCAATCTCACGCTGAACTTGCTGCTAGTGTCACTTGAGCTCCACCAGACGCCGATTTAAGCTTCTCCGCTGTTTCTTCTGACATTGACTTGGTTTTATTCATCGTAAAGTTAAAGACCGCTGTGGAGTCCTACTGTATGTTCAAAACGACGTGTGTGGAAGTGTTTGTCCTGGTTAACGCGCACTAATCGGCTGAAGTGTCGCTGTCTCTGATCTGGGAGGAGAAAGTGGTTGATTCTGTGAGATCAGAACTAACTTTCAGCCACAGACAAACCCAACACAACAGACGAAGAAGCGACAGCTTTCTGTGAGGAAAACACGACAGAATACAGAAAGAAAACAGTGATCTGTTCATTTATTGATCGTTGATCAGATCTGCTTTGGTAAGTGTTTGTGATTTAGTTTTAAATGCTATTTTCAAAATGATGTGTGCATTTGACATGTTGAGGTACAAAACCGAGATCGATCGCTCTTGGAAGCATTAGACCAATGTGCTTTGATTCTGTAGTACATTAAGAAATGCCATGAAAACAAATGACACTGTAATCTGTGACTAAAACCCACGGTTTATTTATCACGAGCAGAAAAATTAGAATAAAAAAACTTCTGAATAAACACTGCAAAAAATGCCCTTCTTAGATTTTTTTTTGTCTTGTTTCCAGCCAAAATATCTAA
This sequence comes from Garra rufa, assembly GCF_049309525.1. Lineage (NCBI taxonomy): Eukaryota > Metazoa > Chordata > Actinopteri > Cypriniformes > Cyprinidae > Garra > Garra rufa. The sequence goes on from NC_133375.1 coordinate 45,622,710, forward strand.
AAATTCTCGAAGTGATTTTTTTGCTTAGAACAAGCAAAATAATCTGCCAATGGGGTAACGTTAAGTAAAAAAAATATTTCAAACAGAAGACAAGATTATTTTTCTTACCCCATTGGCAGATTATTTGGCTTGTTTCAATTCAAAACGCACTTCATTTTGACTTGTTTTTACTGGAAACAAGAAAATAATTTTATTTATCTAGATTCTAGAAAATGCTTCTTGATTTAAGAATTTGTAGATATTTTGGCTGGAAACAAAGACAACAAATCTAAGTAAGAAAATCATTTTTGCTGTGTTTATTCAGATGAGGAAATTAAAGCTCATGAAGGATAAGATTATGAAGTATATGATCTGAATTCTGACATTAATATGATTTCTCAGCGGACACACAGATTATTCTACACACTTCAAATCAAAGCGTTGTGAGGGTTATTCAAAGCTGATGAAATTCTCATAGAGAAATAACTGAGGGAGCAAGGTTCTTGTCATTAGTTTATCACTGGTTTTGTCTTTCGTTTTTGTTGCCACCTGATGGAACTCTCAACTCAACGAATGAGAAAGACAAACATTAGATGTGACCCTGGACCACAAAACCAGTCATAAGGGTCTTTTTTATTGTTAAGATTAATACATCATCTGAAAGCTGAATAAATAAAGGGAAAAAAGTTAAGATATATTTATGGTTGGAAATTTACTAAATATCCTCATGGAACATAATCTAATGATTTTTGGCATAAAAGAAAAATGGATAATTTTGACCCATACAATGTATTGTTGGCTATTGCTACAAATATATCTGAGCTACTGAAGACACAAATGTGAAACTGGAAGCATTCTGTTCATAGTTTAACACTTGTTCACTCACAGATTGACCATCAGCCACAAACCCTGCCTCAGGTTCGAGAACAGATGCCCTGATGAACTTTACTCCAGGACACATGGGTAAGTGGGTCCTCTTTGAGTTTCTAGCCATTATTCATAAATCCAGATATACTGCAGGTGTATATGATGATGATGATGAAGATTATAGATGTGACCCTGGAGCACAAAACCAGTCTTAAGTAGCACAGGTATATTTGTAGCAATACCTAAAAACACATTGTATGGGTCAAGATTATACATTTTTCTTTTATGCCAAAAATCATTAGGATATTAATAAAGATATTTTGTACATTTTCTACTGTAATATATCAAAACCTAACTTTTAATTAGTAATATGCATTGCTAAGAACTTCATTTGGACAACTTTAACAGTGATTTTCTTAGTATTTAGATTTTTTTGCAGCCTCAGATTGCAGATTTTCAATTGTTGTATTTCAGCCAAATATTGTCCTATCCTAACAAATCAATGGAAAGCTTTCAATTTCATTTTGTGGTCCAGGGTCACATGTGTGACTGCGACATGCTCTCGGGTCTCAGTTGCTGAACTCAGAGTCATCAGGACCGGATCTGAATGATCAGTGTTGAGGGTAACGCAAGTTCCTGTAGTTCTAGACCAAATGTCAACGTGTATTTTACTCATCTCACCTGCTCATAAACAGATTCAGTATTCCTCAAAATGAACAACAACAGTGAAATCAAACTCAGAATGTGACAGAAACCAGCAGTAATTAATAATTGTTCATAATTGAATTTAGTTTATTTCACTTTTGACAAAAATATAACAATTTTTACATTAAAACAAACAAACAAGCCCAGCTCAGATGAGAAAAAGGCCTTGTCCACACTAATGTTTTTTTTTTTTTTTTTAAATGCATCCTTTTTCTCTCCATTTTGGCCTTCCGTCCACACTGAGACATTTTTGTCAAGGAAAACACAAAACAGGGCTTATTAAAAACACTCTCTAAAGTGGATAAATTTAAAAACGTTTAGTCATGTGACACATATTGTACCGATAGCTATCTGTATTTACTTTCACACTGTTGCTACACAGATGTCAGTTTGTACTCTTCATATCACAGTCCTGCAAAGATGACAGAAAATGTACTCGTGATTGCTGTGTGTGGCAGAACATGAGGGCAGTTGTGTTTTAGATCAGACGTACAATCAGGAGTGAATGAGACCTGGACGCATCAGTGGATGGTGAGACATTTTCCTAAATAAAACGATCCTGACAGAAGAATTGCATGAAAACGTATGTCTGTTCCACTGTAACAGCTTTGATGAGCTTGAGGCTTTACGTGTGCGCAGTAAAGCTAATTCAACGTTTTCTGACGTTTCATTGTGGATGGGAAACTTTTGAAAAACGCTAGTGTGGACAGAGAGCATTGAAAGCGGCATTTTTGTTTTTAAAATGTAGACGTAGCCAAAGTTACACAAATGTAATGTAATGCATTACTTTACATAAAAAGTAACTTTAGTTGCTTGAAAGAGAGTAACGCAATATTATAATGCATTACTTTTCATGCAGTAACTTTCTTTAGCACTGTTTATGACCTTTACCTTAGTGGGTTAGGGTGGCATTTTTCAGGGTTAGCTGGTGATTTTAGGGCTGTAGCAGGGTTGCCAGGTTTTCGCAAACAAAACCTACCCAATTCCTACTCAAAACTTGCCCAATCGCATTTCGGAGGAGGTCCTTTGGGAAAAACCGCAATCTGGTGGGATTTCCCTGGTAATTTGTGATGAAAGTGGCGTCAGCTCTGTTGTTTAAAACAGCATGTTTTCTCTTTTTCTTTTCCAGGCTCTTTTGAACACATTTGGACAAATGTAAAGATTTGAAACACATCTGTTCTCTCTGCTCCTGCAAAAGCAGCTGTAAGTGAGGAAGCATCTGTCCGTTAGAGAGCGGCATGGCAAACGAGTCTCTATCCGCGACGGAGACCGCAAGAGTCGCCTGCGCTCAGGAGATCAGGAGAGAATATGAGCTGGTGCCGGCTGTTACCTGCTCACTCTGCTTCGCTCTGGGCCTCATTTACTGTTTCTGCGGTGAGTCTGAGACTAACACAGCTTGAGCCTCATGGACGGCGTCTGTGAAGTTAACCGTAGAGTACATGACCGCAAAAACCCACACGATGGCTGTTTTAGTACGGTTTAGTTGTTCACTTCTCACAAATTAAAAACTTAAAGGACTAGTTCACTTCCAGATCAAAAATTTACAGATAATTTTAAACATTAAAAAAAAAAAGTTTATCGAGGGATACATTTCAGGATTTCTCTCCATATAGTGGACTTCTATGGTGCCCGCGAGTTTGAACTTCCAAAATGCAGTTTAAATGCAGCTTCTAAACGGTCCCAGTCGAGGAAGAAGGGTCTTATGCACCGCTCACAGGCACCATAGCAGTCCACTATATGCAGGGTTGCCAGGTTTTCACAACAAAAAGTAGCCCAATCATGTTTTGAGGGGGTCCCCCCAGGGCTGTGCAATTAATTGAAATTCGGTTTCGATTTCTGCTTCAAACGATCACGAAAATGCAGTAAAGGAGATGAAACGATAATTGCGCCCCATCTGCCCCCTTTCCAGTGGTGTGCTTTCGCTCCATAAAAGCCTAATTTCACATGAAAATCAGGAAAATCATGTAACGTGACTTTCATAAAACGAGACGTGCTTGATTTATTAATGTTTTTTTGTTGGGTTTTTAAAAGCATGTAAGAAAACTTGCGCTGTTCTGTGTATGCGCTCAGAGACGGAGCAGAACACAAACATGTAACGTTATCTTTTAGCTCAAGGTGTCAGTTAGCTCACCCTTGTCAGTTCTGTCTGAAATGATCATAAACGGTTGAGAATGAGAATCCGTGTGTAACAGTATATTGGATCCGTGTGGTTAAAAGCGCCAACACATAATATTCCATCTGCCGTCTCTGTGCTTAATATTAATAAAACTTAAAAATACAAAGAGAAAAATCACTCACTGCTCTTGAATGAAGGACTTTTGTAGTTTTAATAAGAAACAAAGCATGTTTAATTCTTACAGTGATAATGCTGTTTTATTTTACATTCACATAATTACATTCAATTTCTGTAGTATTGTTAGACCATTTTAGACTTGCATATAAGTATTCAGTATTTAAAAAATGAATTAAAAAGCAGTTTTTTTATTTGTATCTTCTTTTTTTTTTTGCTGTATTGCTATCTTTAAATTAATGACTAATATATAAAGTCATAGTCATGTTAAATAACCATGATTACAGTATTGACCCAAATAATCGTGATTATGATATTTGCCAAAATCGAGCAGCTCTAGGTCCCCCTGTAAAAATCACGTTCCGAGAGGTAAAATACAGGTTTATTGGTGGGGTTCCCCTGGTAAAATTAGCATTCCAGGGGCTAAATAATACGTTATTAGGGTTGTTTCAATCCGCAGACATGAATAACAACCCGCGGCAACAGTGTTAAAGTAGCCCAATTCCACAGGAAAACCGCGGACCTGGCAACACTGACTATATGGAAAAAAAATGTTTTCCTCAAAAAACATAATTTCTATACAACTAAAGTAGAGCCCGACCGATTTATCGGCAGGCCCATATTATCGGCCGATATTAGGTATTTTCCAAACTATCGGTATCGGCATTTATAATGGTCGATAAATGAATATTTCAAAAATAAATACGGATGAAACAGCCTTCAACCATGTCATGAGTGTTGGTGTTGTACAGTTTGTCCACCAGAGGGCACTCTACACCGTCCCTGTTGGCAACACTCGTGTATAACGCGCCACACATCCTGCAACCCGCTGATCCGGCCAGAGTCGGGCAGAGAGAGCCAGTTATCCGCGAGTGAGATCATCGGTGAAGTGTGTTCATGGTAGGGTTGGGAATCGAAAATCGATTCAGATTCTGGAATCGGATACTTGTTATAAAATTAAAATTTCGATTCCTCTTATCGATCCCTGGGTGCAATTTTTCATCTAGTGATCTGCCAGGACCTTGTGTGGTAATGTAAACATCAGTCTACAAGATGGATCGCGCTAAGTGCTCAAAAGTGTGGCTACGCTTTGTAAAAACCGAAGACAAAGCTACCGCTGCACGCAAACTTCATCTTAGAGATCTTCAAGGGACGGGTGTTTTAGTCCCGCACCTGCCCGCTCCAGAAGGAATATATGTTATTTCGTCCCGCAAAAGCCCACATAAAAGTAACTTATACCCCCGCGGGAAGACAGGCATCTACTTCATCTCTTGGCTGCATGAAACAAACCCTCCCGCTAATGTAAAGGCAAAGATGACCAGAGTAATAGTAACGAACTCGCGAGCGCCTAATGTATTCATTCTTGTATATCGGAGACGTACATTAGGCACTCATAAGTCCGCTGTTGATTCACAAACTATTCATGATTTTGGGGCTCTGGTCCATAGTATTTTTGCGTGAAATTTCAAAACATTTGCATAGTTTTCAAAATGAATGTCCTGTGAGTGTTTTCTAATAAATGCTCACTCATAGAGGTGGATCTTGTGAGGGTCAGTGGTGTTTATGCACATATGAGCACCAGCATAAACAGATTTACAATGTATTTACTGTATTTTTCATTTATATGTTTATTTTATAATAAATACAAACAGTAGATATTCAGTCATTTTAGAAAGAGTACTCTGTAGTTGTAAAGAATGTCTAAATTAAATAATTTAGGAGATTTAAGTCTGTATATGTATATACATGTTAAAAAGTTTTTAAATTCAAAAGTATAGCTTTGATTTAAAGTTTGTTTGAATATTTTTTATAACATGCAGGAGACAAATGAAAAGGCAAAACAAATGTTTTGGTTAATAAAAAGGTTCAAAAATAAACACCTTTAGAGGAAATGTCAGGCATAGGGGGGCCTTGCGAAATCGACCCGAGAAGGAGTGGGCCCCTGGTATTAAAAAAGGTTAAGAACCCCTGTAATAAAATAATATGTTGCAAGCAAGCACTGAAAATAAACATGTTTGGTATATTAATGTTAATGTTGTTGATAATGATATGTAAATATTAATGGTTTAAAAAGTGCAGGTATAGGGATAAGCAAGCTGACACTGTTAAAACATAATTTGTCTCCAGTCCTATTCAAAGTTATATTTATGAAGCTTACCAAGTCTTTTAAAACTGGTAACTTTGATTTGGTTGTTGTTGTTTTTGTTCAAAGGACTTTACGTTTCTTATCTTAAGTTTGTATTTTTATACATTTTATTTATCAGAACTTTAATATATTTTGATGTTCCTCTGTTCTGTTGTGACAATAAAAGAAACAAGTTTCTTTTTAAAATGCATTATCATATTATGTTAGTTAAAACTCATAAATAACTACAAATAACTAATGTTAGGGAAATCTGTTAATGTTTTGTTGCGCGTTTCTGAAATAAAAAAAAATGAAAATAAAAAATAAATATCGGCTAATATATCGGAATATAGGATTTTAAAACCGACAAACATTTGTATCGGTATCGGCCTTCAAAATCCTTTATCGGTCGGGCTCTAAACTGAAGAAAGTAAGACAAACATCTTGCATGACAAGGGCGTGAGTAAATGATCTGTCAATTTTTGTTCAGTGTAACTTTTCTTTTGAAATGTTTTGACCTTGATGTCTGTGGTTTTTGGGTGTATAATACACTGCTTCCTTTTGAGGGCAGAGGACAAACAGGGCTGCAACTAATCCATTAATCTGTTGATATTTGAGTTTTTTGTACTTGATTAAGAAAGCTACCCAGATCCTGCCCAGTGTTGTCTTTTAAGCAGTGTGCAAATGAAAGTCTATGAAGTTAAACACAGTGAATATATCTGTGTACCGCATATGTATGTGTGTAAAGGATTAATGCTAACCAATTCACAAGTATTTAACCGTTTTATGCTTTCTAGGGTTGCGACATGAACTGGAGCTCATACAGTAGCATGTTTTCAGCTGTTAGGATAGTTTTCAGAATAACGGTTACGCAAGGAAACGGAGAACAATAAGACCGTGTGTAAAATGTAGTGCTATTTAAAACATGATTAAAGCCTATTATGAAAACTCAGCTCCTCCTGAATGCTGTCGGACTGAACAAACACATTTTGGACCAGCCTTAAACCTGTGTGTTGGTCCTCTAAGTTTAGCTCTATTGTTAGTCAGGAAGGACATCCAGAAATATCTGACTGTACACAATCCAGACTGACTTACCTGCTGCGCTTCTGTAAAACCTCTTCCTGTTTTCTGCTGAGCGACAGAATGAACAGCTGACCCGTGTTGCTCTGGATGCTCTCACTGGAAGATAACCGTTTACAGAATTTCAGTGCCTGCGTTTACACTGCAGGAAAATCTGGCCCAAATCTGTTTTTTTTTTTTTGGCTCATGTGACTCTGAGATTGTTTAGTTTAATGACAGAGTGAACAGCACAAACCACATGGAATCTGATCTTTTCCATTCTGATTGGGCTTTGTTCAGACTGTCAGTCCAAATTTGATTTCTGTGCAAATCTGTTAGGGATCTGATCATATTTATCAAGTGTAAGCGGCAAAAAAATCTAATGAAATCTATTTGAAGCTACACTCATATGTGGCTTGAAATCCTACTCTCATGTCTGGAAATCTGTTTCAGTCTGACCATAATATAAACAAATCGGACATTATTTGTAGAAAACAAGGGGTTAGTTCACCCAAAAATGAAAATGATCCCATTATTTACTCGCCCTCCAGGCATCCTAGGTGTATATGACTTCCTCCTTTTAGACAAATCCAATCAGAGTTATATTAAAAATTATCCTGGCATTTACAAGCTTTAGAATGACATAGATGGGTGTTTCTCTCCATCAGTCCAAAACAAGTCCAATAAAGTGCATCCATCCATAATAAAAAGTGTCTCACACGGCTCCAGGGGGTAGAGATGCGCGGATGGGCTCAATCGTCACCCGAATCCGCAGCTTCAAATAAATTATCCGCCCGCCACCCACCCGCACCTATATTTTTCTCTGATTTAGATAACCGCACCCGACCCGCACCCGATCGTCATATTACACTTATTGTAATTCTTAGTTTTGCATGATGATATGATAAATTGATGGTTCATGTTAACAGCAGATTGATTCAGCTGATCTGCAAATCGCTGCACACTTATAGGCCTACGTTTATCACTCATGATTTTAAGCCAAATCCATGCAGAAAAGAATAACATTAACTGACATCTGGATGCGACTCTCCGCAATCTCTGACGAAATCGGTCGGGTTTTCTCTCTAGAGCCGCTCTGAACTTAGTATTTGAACGCATGCTTGGACTGAAGTTTACAGGGGTTCACCAGTTTAAGAAAGGTCTGAGCGTAAAAATCTGCTTCTTTTCATTTTTAAGGTATTGTTTTCATTATAATCTACTGATTCAAATAAGTAATCAATAATAATTATAGCCTACCACTGCGCGCCTAGCCTGACATGCTTTCGCGTAAGAATGAACAGGCAGCATGGACGCATCAGGCAAAATCGTCAAATATATTTCAAAAGAAGCCGGCGCCACGGTCCTGACCACATCACTGTCTTTACTGGGTGTTTTTAGGGAATATTTCAATTTATTAACATGCGACTGAATTAGCTATTCATGTGTTGGACTGTCATGATTTTGGCTAATGCAGGACACTTCTGAATGATGCGCATCAGAGACGTGGGTAAACGCAAAGCGACCAATGCACTACACCGCTGCATTACCGTGCTCAATAGCATTAGCACAGGCATAACTCCCTTCAAACTTTATATGGAATGTCAACGTTTCTGTCACCAAAAACTTAGAACAGGCAAACACACACACGCACACAAATGAAATCGTCTCTGCCTGATGAAAAACATATTTAAAACACGTTCAAGTTTTAGAAAATGTAGTTAATATTTGCATCATTATTGATTTATCTCATCCACCCGCGACCCACCCGCAAATAATCAGAATGCATTTTTTTATTACCCGACCCACCCGACCCGCGGATTATCCGCAGCGCCCGCGGATATAACCGCCATCCGCGCATCACTACCAGGGGGTGAATAAAGGCCTCTTGTAGCAAATCGATGCGTTTGTGTAAGAATTATATCCATATTTAAAGGGGTCATCGGATGCCCATTTTCCACAAGTTCATATGATCTTTAGAGTCTTAATGAAAAGTGTATAATGTACTTTGATTAAAAATTCTCAATAAAAGTGTTTTCTGTAATAAAACACCCTTTTACCTTGTCAAAATCAGCTCTGCAAAAACTCAACTTATTCTGTTGCATGGCCCCTTTAAATGCAAATGAGCTCTGCTCGCCCCGCCCCTGGGATTATGAGCTGCAATGTTGACTTTAGCCACGTTTAGCAGCGAAGCTTGCCAACAAGCACATTATTAAGAAAGGCCAATTGCAAAGATGCATAAAAAACCCTTATCCTCACTTCTGCTGTGGGTGAAGCTGCATCAGGAACGATTCGCACGAACATAGACGCATATGTAGATCGGGATCAGCGCTTTATTTTCAAAACGAAAGTAACGTTAATCCTCTGTGTCTTCAGCGGCTCAGATGTCGGGAGTAAATGACGACTGCTGTGTTCATTATTACATCCAACAACAGAACACCTCAATCGCTCAATTAGAGACATTCTTGTCTTCCTCTGCTCCTGAGTCTCACAATGGCAATCAGAGTCGGACTGTTTCAGCTCAGTGAGGGCGGGGCTAAGGTAAGGCGCTCATGTCAATCAACTATCGTGGGAGGGGCCTCTGTCGGTGAGCTGAGAATGACCTGATTTTCAAAAAAGGGATATTACTTTTAAAGATTAAAAAAATACCACTGGGTGTATGTTTATCATTGTAGGGTGGTTGTATACACAAACTGACAGCACACATTAATGTTTAGACAATATGTAAAAGTGAGTTTTGCATCCGCTGACCTCTAAAACATAATCACTTTAATCTAGCTTGCGCCAACTGTTGTACATGAAGCAGCGGACAGATGATGTAGGACATTGGTGTTCTGCATGCGCCTGTGAGTCTCGTGAAAACCAACGTTTGTTTACAGGAGCAAAGGAAGCAAAGTTTCCTTACTTTAGCAAAGAAAAAAAAACAGTCTCCTCTTGGCTTATATCAAAATCCTCTGACATTTTTCTTTACAAATCCTCCTTTTGTACTTCTAATTTGTGACAGTTGTTTTGGTCTCTCCACTGCGCGTTTGTGTTCGTCGCTTCTCACAGACGCATGCACAACACCGACATCAACGTCCTACGTCATCCGCCCAGATTAAAGTGATTATTATGTTTTAAAGGTCCCATATTGTACACATTTCTGGAGGTTTATTTTAGTTGTTGATGTCCTTAAGAATATATATTTGTGGTATAAGTGCCAAAATCCATCTCAATATATTTTTACATCTCCTTTTTTAGGAGCTCTGTCAAGAACAGGTCGATTTTGGCCCATCTAATTAGTATTCATGAGCCTCTCTTCTGATTGGCCTGTTGTTTTCTGAGTGACGTACAGCCAGGCCAATCACAGGTGACTACGGTCATGTATGCTGTAAGCGAGCTCAGAGCAATAGAGAGAGCCTAGCCTGCTGATACTCAACAGGATATTTCAGAATGATCATTAATGTTTTTTTCTTTTTCAAACACTGAATGCAGTAAGCTACAGAACTGTTGCTTCAGTAAAGCCCCTTTCACAATGCGCACTGATTCTGGAAAGTTACGGGAACGAGCGCTGTGTGAACAAAAGCCAGAACCATAAAGGCAGTGTTGTAGTGATGATGCACGTTATCATGCGACTCTTCACGACGAAAAAATACGTGCAAAGTGGAATGAAGCGGCGATCGGGCAGAGCCAGCTCCTCACTATCAGCGCTGAAGCACAGTTTGTTCAGGTTAGTTTCAGTTTAGTGAAACGTACGCGTCGCATTACATCTCACATCCAAACGTCACATGTCTTTATGGGTTGTGTGTAAAGCACGCACAGATTCCGGAAAACAACTGTGAATGAACCAAATTAAACAACTCCGGATCAAATCATGGGACACATTATCCGTGTATTTACCGGAATGGCTGTGTGAAAGATGCTGAAGTTGACGTGCCACTGGTCTCTTATATTCACGTTGTTCTGAAGCCTGTGCAATGATGTAGTTTCGACATCTATCGACTGAACAGGGTTTTCTAGATTAGTTTCCGTGTTGTTGTTGCTTATCAATGTTATGGACGTGATGTTGTCTGGGTTTGACAAAAGGAGGGTGGGACGGTGGTTGGTGACTGAAGGCGGTGACTGAGTAGATCGGACGTCACATCGTTACGGAAGTCACAGCGCCTCGTGAAAATGAACAGCTACTTTAAGCAGGCTGTGTGCAGTTTACTGTGGATTGACTGTTTTGAAACTTATATGGTAGTTACATAGCCCCTAGACCTCAGTTATCATGAAAAAAGCCAGGAAATTTCGATTTTGACAATATGGGACCTTTAAATATGGATATAATTCTTACACAAACACATCGACTCCTTTATTCACCCCCCAGAGCCGTGTGAGGCACTTATTATGAATGGATGCACTTTATTGGATTTTCTTTGGACTGATGAAGAGAAATGCTGTTCTAAAGCTTGGAAATGCCAGGATAATTTTTACTGTAACTCTGATTGAATTTGTCTGAAAGAAGGAAGTCATATACATCTAGAATGCCTGGAGGGTGAGTAAATAATGGTCCAATTTTCATTTTTGGGCAACCGCTTTAACAGCGGTGAGTAATAGTTGGAGTTAGATACGTAAGCAGACGTGTAGTGAAGGTAATCGTGTGATGAATGTGAAGTGGAATCATGGTTTGTAACTGTGGTCATGCTCTCGTCCTGCACTTCAGGTTACCGCTGTTTTAAAACGGTGCTGTTTCTGTCGGGGCTGGCGTTCGGCAGCGGCGTCGGACACCTGTTGTGCGCGCAGGAGCGTCTGCTGGACGGCCGGACGCGGGCGGGCATCTCTCTGGGCGTGGGTCTGCTGGCGGGGCTGGTGGCAGTGCTGGTGCGCAGCGTCGGGCTCTTCCTCACCGGCCTTCAGCTGGGAACGCTGCTCTCCGTGGCCGCCCTGCTGCTGCTGGGCCAGTATTACCCCGTGCTCAGCCCCCCGTGGGCTCCCGTGGGCGCGGTCGTAGGAACCGCCGTCGTCTTCGCCGTGGCCGCTCTGTGCCGGAGGAAGGCCGTGACGGTGGCCTCTACGGCGGCGGTGGGAGCGGCGGTGGTCGCGGCGTGTGTGGATTACTGGGTGGAGACGCCGGTGTTGGCGCTGCGGGCGTATGAGGGTCTGCGGAGGCGGCAGGGCTTGTGCTGGTACAGCTGGGCGGTGATTGCCATTTGGCCTGTACTCGCAGCACTGGGAGCGCTGGTCCAATGCAGCATCACAGCGCATGCTGACGGTAGGACATCACCGCAAACCACACGCAGACCAGCATACATCTAGAATCAGAGAGAAAACACCTCATTTCAGCTTTCACTTGTACTGCCATCTATATGTGTTCTCAACAGCTTTCCAGAATATATACATAACTAGATCTGGGTAGTAACGGTCACATGTAATCTGCATTATGTAATCAGATTAAAAAAATTAAGTACTTGTAATTAAGTGTAAGTACATTTTAAAATATTCATTATCAGACTACAGTTACTTTTTTATTAATTACACAATTACATCTGTGACCCTGGAGCACAAAACCAGTTTTAAGTAGCACGGGTATGTTTGTATACGGGTATATATATACATTGTATGGGTCAAAATTATAGATTTTTCTTTTATGCCAAAAATCATCATCGTGAATATTAAGATTAAGATATTTCCTACCATAAATATATCTTTTGATTAGTAATATGCATTGCTAAGAACTTCATTTGGACAACTTTAAATGATATTTTTTCAATATTATGATTTTTTTGCACCCTCAGATTCCAGATTTTCAAATAGTTGTATCTCTACTAAATATTGTCCTATCCTACCAAACCTTATTTATTCAGCTTTCATATGATTCATCATCAATTCGTTTAAAAAAAAAAAGACCCTTATGACTGGTTTTGTGGTTAACACATATTAATGACAAAATAACAGTAAATTATTCATCATTTATTGATTCTTTCTAAATCCTCTTTTTTTATCTTTTAAATTTTCCTTTCTAAAATAGTCTATATATACACTCAGAAAGTCCAGTTTTGTGGATGTTCACCCATAGACTAGTCATTATTCAGGTGGCGACACAGCATTTGATCAATGGATTTACAAATTCATTTCAGGTTTAAGAAGTGTTTCAGCACTGCATCAACTACTGATCAACACATTGATTTAATTTGTTTGAAATTTATTTTCAAAGCTGCTAAGTGTTCCATTTGATTTTTTCTTTGTTTTCTTTACTTGGTCTTGAAAAGATCTTATGAAGGTTAGATTTAACCGTGGATTGGAGTAGTTGTTGAAGGGAAGACATTGTATGGTTGACCTGATTCCTGATCGAGGATTGAGGTGTTGATTGGTGTCTGTGTGTCAGAGTCTGTGACGAATGAACAGAAGCAGCTGGATCTGAGGAGGATCAGACAGACGCGTGACCGCAGACGAATGGAGGGAACGTACCGCCGCAGACCGCAGACTCTCCAGCGCTACACGGGAGACGTGCTGGCCCCGGTACGGCCCCGTTACACCCGTTACACCCGTTACACCCGTTACACCCGTTACACCCGTTACACGTCTCTACAGTGCGAACATTTCACTCGCATTTGAGACTGAAAATTACTACGTGCAAGTATGGAAAATATATTTAGGAGCAGCAGTGCAACTGACCCCATCAGCATCTTTGTGTTTGCGCTCAGGGGAGCTTCAAAGGCTTCTTCGTGTTTTTGCAGCATTGAGTAATGATTTTAAGGGAGTTTGTAAATGAGATATTGATTTAATACAACAGTTAAATAAACAAGAAGTTAAAGGAACTGTATGTAAGAAATTTATGTCAGTTAATCATAAAATGGCCCTGAAATGTCACTAGACATTAAGAAATCATGTTCATTTCAAATACTTATATCACTGACAACAGTGGTCCGGCCAGGATATTGTCATTTAAAAGTGAGAGTTGCAGCCCACAACTGATGTTATTGTTGTCATTTTGTGTTTTGGTCTGAGGCTCCACCCTCCAGCTGTCTACCAATCACGAAATCAGTAGAGTTTCTTGATCCGGGTTGCCAGCTCTGTTACAGCTGCGGCTATACGAGCGTGTCGGATAAAACATGTATAACGTTACGAAACGTAAAAGACCTCATTATGAATCCGAAATACGTCGTGACAAAGTCCGAAATAAAACAAGGATTTGTATAGGAGATGCTTTTGAAAGACGGAGACGGCTGAAAACGGAGAAGAATTTGAAGACAGACGCCATCGTTGGTAGTTTTCTCCTGGACAGGTTAGATTCATCTATGTTTGGCTAACTTTGCTTCCGTACACAGTGGATTTCCCGCGGTCGGCCGTGCTAAATGCGTTCATAAAAAGCTTTATATCGCACCACTAGCAGGGTATGAAAACAATCTGTTCCGACTGAACTGTGGTATTACAGTACATCTTTACGAAATATTTGGCTAATCGCCATCTGTAAATTTCTGCGATACATAATTACTTCGCAAAACATCTCTCGTGAAGCATAAGCATAATTAACAGAAGAAAAACAAATTACTGTGTAGGACTCATCACTTGCCGTTGGAAGCTCCTTAGCAGCCTACTCCTGCAGCTTAGCTGGCAACCTCGAGTCAGGGGGGGAGCGGGAGGGAATACATCGTTCTACAGTATTTTGAAAGTGATTGCAGTACCAGTTTTGGCCACAATCCTACATACGGTTCCTTTAATATTAAGAGACTTACATTGTCTGACTATAACACTATTGCCTGATTTTGCTCTGTTTCGTCGTCAAAAGTAGTCTGAAACAAGTCACAACTGAGCCGCTGCGCATCTCCACTCAAACACAGCGCTGTTTGGTTTATGAATGAACATGTGTTTTTAAAGAATCTAGTGAAAGGATTCAATTTGCCATTCATAAAGACAGTCACTGGCTATATTCCTGAATGAACCATCTGTTGGAACTAATGAAATAAATGAATGATTCAGTGATTAAATTAGTGTTTTGCTGCCACCTGCTGGCAGATCTTTAGTTATTTAAAACTGTAATATTTCTGTATTCAAAATGTCATATTTAAAATATTAATCTCAACATGAATTTATGAATTTGATTGCACTCATGCCACCTCTGAGCCTCATTAAACATAGGAAAAGGTAAAAACTAATTCCCCTGTAAAACACTTTAAGGAGTCAAATATTGTAATGGGAAGGCTAATTATCTGATTTTTAAAAATTTTGACTGTGCTCCTAACAAGGAAAGTAAGCGTAGAGCCCTGTCAATGCTCATCTAATCACTAAACGGCACGTGACCGTAGGTTGTATATGAGTCTCTGATCTCTGTCTGTCTTTCTCCAGAGTTATCTGGCCAGTTTGCGAGAGCGGCAGACCAACACTGGCTCATCTCTGTGGAGCTTGACCTCCGTTCATCACACCGTGATCGACTTTGATTCTGAGACGGGATCGCTGGTGCCTCTCACCACTTCAGCCTCGGCTCTTCTCAGACTGTGAAGCAGGATGTGATCTTAAAGGAAGGATGTCACTGATTTCAGGTTCCAGTCTCCTGCATGGAAATGCACACAAACAGACAGAAAGGCCTCTTGGCTCCAATGGGACTCAACTGAGACCGTACTAAAATACTGTTTTCCATTCAGTTTATTCCTTGAATTTTCTTTACTTGGTCTGGAAAGGGTCTTTAAAAGTTTAAAATCGACCTCCATAAAACACACAGACAACATTTTATAATTGAAAATAAAATTGATGAGTGAGAATTTTTATTGGTCCGATACATATATTTGTAGCTCATGTCAGCAGCGGAGAGGATGCGTGTTAGATTTCAGCTTCATGGATGAAGCGGTTGTGAAGTTGTGGGGTTTTATTGTTGTGCATTAGACACCCGATTGCCTTTATCAGGACGGATTGTAGAAGAAATACGGCAGATTAGCCTTGGAGAAGTTTGAACAGTAAAGCTTTGAAACCATCCAGGCATCCATGGAAAAATCGAAAAGATTCTGAAAATGATTGATGAAGATTCATTTGCACATGCCTGAGGGTTGGATTTGATGAAATAGAGCATGTAAATGTCCATTAATGTGTGTGAATGTGCTGGAATGTCATGGTGTTCCCTACTGAGGGCACTAAAGCAGCCTCATGTGCCCTAACTGTACTCTACTGATTGTAGGGCTGTAACGTCCCAGTCGATTAGTCGATTAATTGGTCGATACGGTCTGGTTCGACCAAAATTCTGATTGGTCGATTTTTTGCCGCGCTCATTTCATCAGTTTGGCCGTGCTTATTTCATCAGGTGGAAAGCACTAATTGCTAATGGGGGTGTTTTCAGAGCACCCCTGTTTCACAGGGAACAGTCTGTTTTCAGAACACCCCCATTGTTTTCACTTTTTTGGATTAGCCCAACCCACTGGAGAAGAGAGACAGATAAGTAGGCTTTTGGGGCCGTTCACATGTAGCGTCTTTTGCGCGATCAAGTTCGTTATTTCAAATGTAGATGCGCGTCTTGCGCGCGCATAATGGAAGCGACTTGGTCGCGACGCGCACGCGGTGCGACGCGCTCGTTTTTTCCGCTTCATCAGCTTCCTCACGTTTTTCCGTTACATTGAAACCTCAGCAGAAACAGCTCATCATTGTGGTCCAAGGATTTTCTGAACTTTATGATTTGTCAAGCCTCCATTATTTTGACGCAAATAGAAGCAACAATGCATGAGACGCATATAGGCTTGGAGCTAGAGCGCAGCTGATGGTTGCTTAGAAACGGCAGACGCTTCCGGAGAGCAAGCGCCCGAGCGCTTTGTTGACATTAGGAAGAAAGCATCGACATGTGAACGGCCCCTCATCCAAACGGAAAATAATATCACGGAAGGAATTGTTAAGTCTATTCGTGTCTCAGCCGCGTAGCTGAGCTCTAATGTTCAGCCTCGCTCTGTGCGAGCTGCGCAGAGCGGCTGAAATGATAGTGTCTGACAGTTATACTTATAACATATGACTAAAATAATTTTCTAAATTATGTTGCACATTCCTCAAAAGTTCTTGTGATATCACTAGTTGACAACATAGTACTGTTTTCAGAAATCACAGGCTATGATATTGCGCAGGTGCACGTGATGCACCGCTGTCAGAGACGACAGACTCGCGTGTCAGACTCATTTCAGTGCAAAATAATTAGGTAAAAAACGATTAAATATACTGCAAAAAGTTTTTTATGTTTATTTATAATAAATTTAGGCAGACAACAAGGCTACCAAGTACTGAGTACAGTAGGTATCTAATTAATGTAATGTACGTTTTTTTCCCTCCACAACGTCATTTTTAGTCGACTTTTAGTCGAAAGTTTCTGGACTTCAGTCGACCAAGATTTTCTTTGGTTGATTACAGCCCTAACTGATTGTAGATGTAAGGCATCTTTGGTGTCCATTGAAGTCATTGATTATCTCTGTAATGACAGACAGCTGTTGTTGTTTTGTGTTCTGGATATATATATATATATATCTCCTTGGCTTATTGTTTTGACACTATGCAGCTTATGTTCATTGTACAGAAAGGGCACGTAATGCATTATCATCCTTTAGCGATGGTGGAAAATGTCATGAGGATTTGCACTTTTAAATGTCTTTAAATGTGAAATAGACGTATGCAAAAATGATCTTATTTCCTCCAATTAATAGATCTATTAGTCATCCGTGTTAGTATAAAGACACTATAACTTACAACATCGACTAGTTTAGGTCCTTTTTTTTATTAATACTCAGTCATCAGAAGGTGTTTCATGAGACTGTGAGCGTCTGATTCCTGGAGTCATGCATAAATATATACATACAGTACAGTATATACACTGGCGCTCAAAAGTTTGGGATCAGTATGATTTTTAATGCATTTTGAATAAGTTTCTAAAGTTTCAAGGCTGTGTTTATCTGATAAAAAATACAGAAAAAATGTAAAACAATGTTCTTCTATTTTAATATGCATTAAAATGTTTATTTTTCCTATGATGAAAAGCTGAATTTTCATCAGCATTACTGCAGTCTTCAGCGTCACATGATCCTTCAGAAATCATTCTAATATACTGATTTATTATCAGTGTTGAAAACAGTTGTGCTGCTTCATATTTGCTTGATAACCTGCATTTATTTAAAATAGAAATCTACACAATATAAATTACTGTTCAAAAGTTTGGGATCAGTAATTTTTTTTTTCAATTATTACTTTTATTCTGCAATGAAAAGTGATAGCATAATTTTACATTGTTAAGAATTATTTAGATTTTGAATAAATGCTGTTCGTTTTACCATTTTACCAAGACTTCTGAAAAAGTATCACAGGTTCCAAAGATAATTTGGCAGCACACGGTGGGCCGGTTGCATAAACATAGCCATTATCTTAAGACTGTGTCTAAGAATAAGCCTGACCAACTAAAGTCAGTGGGGAAAGACTGTTGCATAAAATAAGTACATGGCTGTCTCTAGTAAGACAGTCTAATTTGCACTGCATTGTGGGAAAAGTAAGACGCTGAACAGCTTAAATAAAATGGCCGACAGTGGGCGCTCATTGCAGTTTTCCTTTGCTGAAAATATTTGCATATTGGAAGACTACAATGCTGCAAAATCGATTTTAATGAACAAATTTAGCGATTACAAACAATGAAAAAACACAAGGCTTGGTCCACAATAACGGATAAAGTTAATAGTATAAATCCTAAAAGTCTACGCTGTTTAAAAATCTGTCACAGCTGACAGTTGGTTTCCATGGCAACATAGATTGTAAGGAAAAGTTAGCCATGGGGTAATCAGTCTAACTTTTTGGTCTTAAATTAGACCAGTCTAAGATTTTATGCAACTGGCTTACAAAGTAAAGACCCGTCTTAAAGAAAAAAATTAGATGACTAACTTGTAAGACCAGTCTTAAACAGTTTTATGCAACCGGCCTGCTGTTTCCAACACTGTTAATTCTAGTAATAAATCACTATATAAGAATGATTTCTGAAGGATCGTGTGACTCTGAAGACTGCAGTAACAGCTGATGAGAATTCAGTTTTGCATCACAGGAAAAATAAATATTATAATATATATTAAAACAGAAGCCATTATTTTATATTGTAATAAAAATTTGCAGTATTACTGTTTTTTTCTGTCTTTTTGATCAAATAAATGCCGTCTTGATGAGCGTAACACACTTCTTTAAAAAACATTACAAATCTTCTCTTACTAATCCCAAACGTTTGAGCGGCAGTGTATATACATATGTGTTCATGTATGCATCAGAGTTAGACTTAGAGGAAAAAAAATATGACTAATAAACTGCTGTCAATGGAAGTTCACATCCAGAACAAAAATTTACAGATAATTTTCTTTCTTTCTTCAGTCGTAAAGAAATTCTTATTTGAGGAAAACGTTTCAGAAATGTTCTCATCTAGTGAAACGATCAGTTATTTTCCAAAAACAATTTGCATTTTATATACTTTTTAACCTCAAATGCTGGTCTCTAGCTCTGTGTGTTCTCTGTGTACTCCGGTTCAGGACAGTTAGGGCATGTCAAAAAACTCCCGTCTCATTTTCAAAATCGTCCTCCATCGCTGCAGAAGAACCAACCCAGTGTTTACAAAGTGAATGTGCAAAGAAGATCAAACAGCCTTTACAAAAAAAAAAAGGTAAAACAGCGATGTAGGACGATTTTGAAGTTGTTAAAAGTAATTAATGACAGAATTAAACATTTTTGGGTAAACAATCCCTTTTACTATAGATAATGAAGCCCTATGAGATGTAAGATATGGAAATGCTAAATGTTTCTGAATATAACCCGTGATTATAGTTAGTCGTCGCAGCGCATCCGTCGCGGATAACCCTTCTCCAACTCCAGCGATGGACTCGCGCCCCAGTAGCGCTCTCCTCTGAACACATAGACGCGTCCGTCGGCTCCGGAGAAGGCTGCGTCCGGATCTGAGGGCAAACCGGCGATGAGCTGAGAGAGAGGTTTGGGGTAAAGCTGGAGATGTTTAGCTGATCCCAGTTCATCCCAGAGCCAATATTCTGATCCCTGCGGATCAGACACACAATCTGTCACACTCGACACAGAACCAGAACACATGCTGCTTCTCTCTTAGCAGGATTCCCTCACCTTGATGAAGACGAGCGCTCCGCGGCTCTTGAGGAAGAATGCGGCGTGTATGTTGGAGGGAATGGTGAGGCGTTTCGGGTATCCGCCGTCCAGTTTAAAGCCGGAATATCTCCAGACTTTATCTCCTGTGGCAATCAGGTACAGATGATTATTATTATTACTACTATTAATAACTAGATGTGACCCTGGACCACAAAACCAGTCATAAGGTTACATTTTACAAAACTGAGATGTATAAATAAGCTTTCTAGCTTTCTATTGATATATGGTTTGTTAGGATAATATTTGGCCGAGATACATTTATTTGAAAATCTGGAATCTGAGGGTGCAAAAAAATTTGATATTAAGGAAATCGACATTAAAGGTGTCCAAATTAAGTTCTTAGCAATGCATATTACTAAGTTTTGATATATTTATGATAGGACATTTACAAAGTGTCTTCATGGAACATGATCTTAATATCCTAATGATTTTTGGCATAAAAGAAAAATCAATAATTTTGACCCATACTATGTATTTTTGGCTATTGCTACAAATATTCCCCAGCGACTTAAGACTGGTTTTGTGCTCCAGGGTCACATATTAAAATTACAGCAGATTCTTTCTATTCCATTGTAAGTTTCAACAGATATAGTGTACATGTACAATATACTAGGGGTGCTTAACTCTGTTCCTGGAGATCTATCTTCCTGCAGAGTTTAGTTCCAACCCTGATCAAACACACCTGTCTGTACTAAGTGTTACTCGTCGTAATTGCATTTTTACTAGTAACAATTCAGTTAGAGCGCTCTACAAATCAGTTTATTTTATTAGTAATAATTCCAATTAAAGAGCTCTCTAATTCAGTTTTTACTAGTAACAATTCCGATTAGAGGGCTCTCTAATTTAATTATTACTAGTAAAAATGCAATTACAGAGCTCTACAATTCATGTTTTACAAGTAAAAAAAACACATTAAAGATATGTTTAATTGTAGAGCTCTGTAATTGATTTAAAGAGCTGTCTAATTGAGTTTTTACTACTAACAATTGAATTGGAGAACTCTCTAAATGGAATTCTTACTAGTAAAAACTGAATTAGAGAGCTCTTTAATTGAAATTCTTACTAGTAATAATTCAATTGTAGAGCTCTGTAATTAAAAATGAATGGAAGTCAATGGAGACATGTGTGACCCTGGAGCACAAAACCAGTCTTAAGTCGCTGGGGTATATTTGTAGCAATAGCCAAAAATACATTGTATGGGTCAAAATTATTGATTTTTCTTTTATGCCAAAAATCATTAAGAAATTAAGTAAAGATCATGTTCCATGAATATTTTTTGTGAAATTCCTTCTATTAATATATAAAAATGTAATTTTTGATTAGTAATATGCATTGTTAAGAACTTAATTTGGACAACTTTAAAGGTGATTTTCTCAGTATTTTGATTTTTTTGCACCCTCAGATTCCAGATTTTCAAATAGAAGTATCTCGATCAAATATTGTCCTATCCTAACAAACCAGACATCAATGGAAAGCTTATTTATTGAGCTTTCATATGATGTATACATCTCAGTTTTGTAAAATTTAACCTTATGACTGGTTTTGTGGTCCAGGGTCACATATGACTAGTAAAAATGAATTTGTAGAGTTCTCTAATTGAATTGTTACTAGTAGGAATTGAAGTAGAAAACTCCCTAATTGTAATTGTAACTAGTAAAAAATGATTTAAAGAGCTCTCTGATTGAATAATTACTAGTGAAAATGCATTTACGATGAGTAACGTTTAGTATATTTTAGGCTAAAACGGCTTGCCATACTTCAGATCCTAAAGAGTTGGTTCAGGTGTGTTTGATCAGGGTTGGAGCTGAACTCTGCAGGAAGGTGGATCTCCAGGAACAGGGTTGAGCACCCCTGGTATATACTGTATTTTTGATTAAACAAATACAGCTTTGGTGAACACGAGATGTAATAATCATGTCTCCACTCGTAATATTACTATATCTATTTGAATTCAACACTGTTTGGTTTCAGTTCACCTTTCAGAAAATAGGATTTGTTGGTTCTCTGTGAGTGAACGGCTGCATCGATGTTGTCGGGCAGTTCTTTCCACAGGGCTTTAATGGGAACGGGTGTGTTGTGACCCGAATCTGAGAGCGTCCACACGTAATGACCTCTGAAAGCAAACGTCTTGTGAAGAGGCCCTGAGAAGAAAAGCGTAAGGCTGATGAGTGATATCCGGTGTTGGACTGATCAGAGATCAGCTGTATGTTACCCAGCATGATGGCGTCCAGTCCCGCGGCGCAGGGGTCCGGCACGGCTGGATCTGTCTTTCTCGGAGGGGTGGGAGGTTTTTCCACAGGTTTTCCTGAGAGAGCGGATATCGGCTTTAGTCTGCGCTTGAATTATGGGTCACGGTGGAAACACGAGCGCACGTTCTTACCGTACAGAGTCTGTATGCCGCGGACGTCGTCCTGGTGCAGTCTGAAGTTGTGGCGGTATCCCCTGTACACGGGGCCCATGAGCGCGCTGCGGTACTGGGAGTGGCCTAGTCCGAGGGCGTGGCCTATCTCGTGGGCCGCTACGATGCGCAGGTTTGTTCCGTAACTCCGCCCCTCCGTCCACACCTCATCTGCGTCCAAGTGAACCGTGCCGGACTCCGGGCCTTCGGCGTGTCCCAAAACCTGCCCTGGACCGGACGGCAGATTCAGCAGGTCTTAACAAAGTCTTAAAGAATTTTACTTAAAAAACTTTATTTCTTTGTGATCGTAGACTGTTTCACGCACTGCAAACAATGAATATCTTCCTCAGTGTTTCTGTCCTATTCTCCAAATATCTAAACTTCATCTTCATCCTAAAATCAAGATACATCTAATGGAGATGCAAAATAAAGATATGAAGCAAATATCTGGCAATAGGGAATGAAAACTGGTTTTCCCTTTAAATAAAGGTGATTTTTTTTTTAAGGCCTTAAACTCGCAAAATTAGCAATATTCCTGAAGAGGTACTTGAAAAGTGCTTGAATTACTAAAAGACAATGTATCAATGAAATAAGTGCTTAATTTTTTCAATAAGTGCATATATTTTATTAGAATTCACACAATTTAAAAAAGACATCATACCTTTTTTCACTTATTTCAGTTAAAGTCAGAAAACAATGGAGTTAAGTAAGTAGTAGTAGTACTGACTGTCGTGTAAACATGGCTGAAGAACAGATGAACGAATCATTTGAGTTATTTACTCCGTAATCGCTCCGATTGATTCAAACTCGTGACTTCGTCATTCAGTTCAAGCGATTCACCCTTTAATTTATTCCTTAACACTGCAGGTAAAACAATTAACTAATAGTTATCGCCTTACTTACTCAGTTGATTGATTACTTTGATAATTGCAAACATTTTTTGTATTACAAGTTTTCTAAAATGTTAGGTTTAAATATGCAAATGAGCATTATTTAATGAAATATGCACTAATTTGCTTATATTTCTAGTACAAAAATCTAAACACTGGATGAAGTTGGTTTCAACATTCTTGTTTAATTCTTTTTATATATTAGAGTCAAATGTTTTTATAGAAGGAATTTTGGGTCTCATTTCATCACAACATAATCCAGTTTTGAGGAATAAAATGTACAAAATGAAGCAAATTATATATGAATAAATCCCTCTGTAAAGCCTTCAGGATATAGACAGGAACACAAATGTAAAGTGTGGTGTGTGTAAGTGCTGCTGAAGTGGAGATTTATGGCTCAGTGTAGGAGAAAAAACTCTTGGCCTTTAGAAATCTGTATTGTAATTGAAATCTATTGACACAAATAGATAAAGTGCTATAAAAGTAAAACTTAACAGTGTTTTTTGGGTGTTTTCTTTCCACTAGTCTGAAAAAACACTTTATGAAAAACCAAAAAGCCCAAAATCTCAAACTTGACAGGTGCATGAAAAACAGCGTTTTTGCCTGCAGTGTCTCCCCTTAATTTTTCTTTAATTGGTCTTGGAAAGGTCTTAAAAAGTCTTGAACAGTCCTACCTAAACTCACATAAACCCTGTTCAGTGACTGGAACTCGAGCAACAGTCAAGCGACGGATATGCATTAATACAAGTTGAGCAAAAGTTGAGCAACCAGACAAATGTAGACATTAAATGTCCTGATATTTAGAGCACATCTTCCTCAACTACAGAAGCCCGCTTCCAACACTGAATAAAAAACTTTAAAAAATAACCTTATCTACCACACTTCTGACCTTTTATTCCTTGCAATTCTAGTTTCTTATAGCCAGACTCAATAAAGCCAGAATTGTAAGATAAAAAGCTGCTATTACCTTTTCATCCAGTGTTGGAAATGGGCTTCCAAGCTCAACAGAGGAGGCGCATTTCAAAAACTGAATTACTGTAGATGCCAAAGCCTAGAGGAGTCATTTCTAACATCTAACGTTTACTGGAGATAAGTTGGGTCTCACCGGGTCCGTCAAACGCGACGGGGCAGCCCTGGTCTCTCCTGTGGAAGGAGATTTTGATGTCTGCGTGACCCGCGCTGATCTCCTGGAAGCGAAGCGGACTGACGGCGCTCCAGTAACCGAAGGCCGTGCGAACCGCCGCTCGCGTCCCAGACAAACCCAGAGCCGGCGGATGGTTATAAATGCGGTACGTCAGGCTCTTCTTACGCCACTGACCTGCAGCGCACAGATACGGTCAGACTGACAGCTAGGGTTAGCAGAATATATACTTCTGAGAAAGAACAAGCCTTGCATGGATAAGACATGGGTCATGGGTCAACAGAACAAAACCAATCTTTACATGTGACCCTGGACCACAAAACCTCTTAAAGGATTAGTTCACTTCCACAACAAAAATTTACAGATGATTTACTCACACCCTCGTCATTATGTTACATTTCAGGATTGTTCTCCATATAGTGGACTTCTATGGTGCCCCGAGTTTGAACTTCCAAAATGCAGCTTCAAAGGACTCTAAACGATCCCAGATGAGGAAAGAAGGGTCTTATCTACAACCATCTGACATTTTCATAAATAAATTAATATTTGTACACATTTTAACCTCAAATGCTGGTCTTGTCTAGCTGTGATGCACATGTGTACTCTGTGTACTCCGGTTCAAGACAGTTAGGGTATGTCTAAAAACTCCCATCTCATTTTCTGCTCCAACTTTAAAATCACTTTACATTGCTTTTACCTTTTTTTTGTAAAGGGTGTTTGATCTTCTTTGCACGTTCACTTTGTAAACACTGGGTCTGTTCTTCTGCAGCGATGGAGGACGATTGTGAAGTTGGAGAAGAAAATGAGATGGGAGTTTTTAGACATACCCTAACTGTCTTGAACCGGAGTACACAGAGTACACATGTGCATCACAGATACTAACTTATTTATAAAAATAAATAAGCAATTGTTCTCTTCTTCCTCAGCTGGGATCGTTTAGAGCCTTTTGAAGCTGCATTTAAACTGCATTTTGGAAGTTCAAACTCGGGGCACCATAGAAGTCCACTATATGGAGAACACTCCTGGAAAGAAAGAAAGATATGAACATCTTGGATGGCAAAGGGGTGGGTAAACTATCTGTGCATTTTTGTTCTGGAGGTGAACTACTTTAAGTCGCTCAGGTATATTTGTAGCAATAGCCAACAATACATTGTATGGGTCAAAATTATCGATTTTTCTTTTATGCCAAAAATCATTAGGATATTAAGATCATGTTCCATGAAGATATTTTGTACATTTCCTACCGTAAATATATCAAAACTTAATTTCTGATTAGTAATATGCATTTCTAAGAACTTCATTTGAACAACTTTAAAGGCGATTTTCTTAGTATTTAGATTTTTTTGCACCCTCTGATTGCAGATTTTCAAATATTTGTATCTCAGCCAAATACTGTCCTATCCTAACAAACCATACACCAGTGGAATGAAAAAAATTTTCTTTTTGACTATTTTGTGGTCCAGGGTCACATATATATTGTAAGATATTATGAACATTATTAAAGTACTTCAATATCAGACTGATGCTGGTTTTGGATACAGTGCTTCACTTTTGATCAAACATCCTGAATGAGTGGAGATGAACCTGCGCTGAGGTCCAGCAGGAGCCGTGTGTTTGTGTCTCTCGTGACTCACCCAGGACGCGGTACTCCAGCACACGACTGAAGGAGTCGCTCAGGCCGCAGCGGGCCGCTCTCATCATGACCAGCGTGCTTCTGTCCGGACGCCCCGTCACAGGGACACCCGTCACCTTCTGGAACATCCTGAAACAGACATTAGAGACGAAGACAGCAGGGTAAGCTGAGTACTGAAACGCTACAGTGTTTTATTTGTCAAATACTGCACGATAAGAGAACAAGACTTTAAATAGGATGATTGGGTTTGTTTTTTTGGATAATCACACTCATTTCTGCTCTTTTTGTGACAGAATCTTTCTTCTTCTTTCCTAATGGACAACATAAGTAAAATGGCACATGTATTCCCTACTTCTCCACAAGCAGAGCTGGATAGATTACTTACAAATTGTAATCCGTTACTGATTCCTAATTACACGACAAAAATGTAGTCAGCAACGTCATCCATCACACATTTTAGCTAATTTTAGGTAAAGACTACTTTTAGATTACTTTTGACCTATCTCATTTATTCACATAGAATAATCTTGTACCATATTGATATAAAAATACAAATGAGAAAGACAATATATTCCATTCATATCATTAGCAACGTAAAGTGTGTTAAACCTTACATTATGTAAAGGTTTTCCAAACCGGGGTTAGTGAAGAAACTCCAGGGGGTTTATGAGTTTAATGAACAGCTAATAATCGAATTTAAAAAAACATAAAAATGTAAAATCATAAAAAATGTTAAATTAAAATCAATCATTTTAAAATCAATCAAAACAATAAAACATGTTTACCTGCATGTCATTTGATGCATGCAACATGCAAATGTTAATACTCACTTATTAAAATATTTATATAAAAATCTCAGGCGTGAATAAATATATTACACGTAAGAGGATCAGATGACAAAAAAGTTTGAGAATTAGTGCATTTTTTTGTGTTCGAAAGTCTTCAAAAAAGTCTTAAATTTCACTTGTTCATTTCTGTAGAAACCCTGTAATAATGTATTGCTTTTGTGTAACTAATATGTAATCCGTAAAAAAGTAACTGAAGTCTGATTACTATGCTAGTAACATGCTAGTCATGCTAAAATCATGTTAGTAACTTGCTAATCATGCTAACAACATGCTAGTAATACCCTAGCAACCATCTTGGGTACCCTAGCAACCGCATAGCAACACCGTAGCAGCCATCACGGGTACCCTAGCAACCACATAGAAACACCCTAGCAACTAACCTGGGTACCCTACCAACAGCATAGTAAAAGCCTAGAAACCATCCTGAGTACCCTGGCAACCGAATAGCAACACCTTAGCAACCACCCAGGGTAGCCTAGCAACCACCCCAAGTACCCTAGCAACCACATAGGAACACCTTAGCAGCCACCCAGAATACCCTACCAACCACATAAAAACACCCTAGCAACCACTCTAAGAACCTTAGCATCTAACTTGAAGCTTTTAAAACTACTTTACACTTCTTAAATTTCAAACTATTTCAGACTGAAAAGTCAAATTTAAAACTTCTATCTATCTATCAAACTTTAAGCTTTAAAACTACTTTAAACTGCAAACTATTTCTGACTGAAAACTGTCAAACTTAAAACTTTTACAACTTTTTCTAAAAACAAAACTTCTTTAAACTTTTAGGCAAAGCTTTCTCAAGCCAACCTAAAGTTTGTCTTGACAAACTTTTTTATCTAGTTTACTTCTAAAATGTAAATAAATTTTGACCTTATGGGGACATTTTTTGCTCTCCAGAAGGAAACAAGTTTATAAATCAGACAGAATGAAGAGTTTTGAGAATGTAAAGATGCCTAGTTTTGTGTTAGGGGTAGTTTTAGGTGTAGGGTTAGAAAACACAGTTTGTACAGTAGAAAAACCATTATGCCTCTGGAATGAACCCATAATGATAGGAACACTAGTGTGAGAGAGAGAGAGAGAGAGAGAGATACCGAAGAGCCTCATTGATTTGCTCTGGTTGACTCTCCGGATGATCAGCGCTGGATGATGAAGGTAGATAACCGTACCGCTTCAGATAGACCTGAGAGACACAAACAGACAGACCATCTTATACAACACAAGTCTTTAGAATAACCAATGAAGCATTCACAGAAACGGCCTCACCGATGACTTCCGCTTACCGTCGCCTCCTTCAGCGCCGCCGGATCCAGAGCGGCACACGCCGACGTGAGCGTCATCAGGACCAGGACTCGCATCTCTGCCGCTCTGAGATCTAGAGCTCCAAGCCCACAGGAGCAGAGCAGCGGCGGCTCGCCTCTAAATGTGACGCTGCTGTTTGTGCCTCGTCTGGGCGTGTGTCTGGAGCTGAGCTTGGAGGATTGGTCCACATCATTGTGGTCATCAGAACTATGTGAAGTCAAGCTCTGCAGAACAAACAAGTGTGTGTGTGTGTGTGTGTGTGTGTGTGTGTGTGTGTGTGTCTGTGAGTGTGTGTGTGTGTGTGTGTGTGTGTGTGTGTTTGTTTTTGTGACATATCAGGACACAAATTGGTGTAATATGGGTATGACATAGGTATTACAAGGAGAGGGTGACTTATGAGGACATTGTCCATGTCCCCACTTTTCAAAAGGCTTATAAATCATACAGAATACGTTTTTTTGAGAATGTAAAGATATGCACAGTCTCCTGTGAGGGCTAGGTTTAGGTGTAGGGAAGGTGTAGGGTGATAGCAAATATCGTTTGTACAGTATAAAAACCATTACGTCTATGGAATGTCCCCACAATTCACAAAAACAAACGTGTGTGTGTGTGTGTGTGTGTGTGTGTGTGTGTGTGTGTGTGTGTGTGTGTGTGTGTGTGTGTGTGTGTGTGCCCATGAGCAGAGCATGGCATCCGTCACATTCTCTGAATGAGGGCTGGATGCTCCAGCAGGAAATGACATCACAGTGCAGGAGTAGTGCAGGTGGATGTGGGCCTCAGCATCTGGAAAAGCCATTAGTGCCCACCAATGACCTTCCTGTCTGGTGATGTACGCAGATTTAACAAGGCTTAAAGGAGTAGTTCACTTTCAGAACAAAAATTTCCAGATAATGTACTCACCTCCTTGTCATCCAAGATGTTCATGTCTTTCTTTCTTCAGTCATAAGGAAATTATGTTTTTTGAGTAAAACATTTCAGGATTTCTCTCCATATAGTGGACTTCTATGGTGCTCCAAGTTTGAACTTCCAAGAACCAGTTTTCTAAAAAAAAAAAAAAAATTACAATTTATATACTTTTTAACCTCAAATGCTCGTCTTATGTAGCTCGGCAAGACAAGCATTTGAGATTAAAAAGTATATAAATTGTAATTTTTTTTAGAAAATAACTCATAAATTGGCTAGATAAGACTCTTCTTCCTCGGCTGGGATCGTTTAGAGTCCTTTGAAGCTGCATTTTGGAAGTTCAAACTCAGGGCACCATAGAAGTCCACTATATGGAGAACAATCCTGAAATGTTGTCGTCAAAAAACATAATTTCTTTATGACCGAAGAAAGAAAGACATGAACATCTTGGATGACAAGGGGGTGAGTACATTATCTGTAAATGTTTGTTCTGAAAGTGAACAACTCTTAATGATCTTAATAAACTCTTAATAAACAACTTTAATGATCAAAATCAGATGTGCGTTGACTTTACCGTTTGTTAGACTGAAATAATTGGTTTTGTCTTCGTCATGAAATGATCTAGGAGAAAATCTTTTCACTCAAGTGATCTGGAATATATTCACAACAGAGTTGTTTTGAAGGGTTCTTCGTCTGTCAAACAGCACAAACAAGCCGATTCTCATGAGAGTGTTGGGTCTGGGTGAGAGGAAGTGTGAAGTTTATAATTACCACTATAATTATCCTCAGAGTAGACGCGGTTGAGCGCGAGGATCTATGTGTGTGTCGTTCAGTGTTTTAAAACATTCTGCTAATAACATGCCTCTTGTTGTGCCTCTTCACAAAGCTCCACTAATTCTCCAGTGTATTTCGTTACACACTGAGAGCCAACAATCACTGTAGTACACAATGCCAGGTCTTTAATCTAGTCCATACAGTGAGGGGAAAATGATTTGATCCCCTGCTGATTATGTATGTTTGCCCACTGACAAAGAAATGATCTAGTCTATAATTTTAATGGTAGGTTTATTTGAACAGCGAGAGACAGAATAACAATCCAGAAAAACACATTTCAAAAAAGTTATAAATTGATTTGCATTTTAATGAGTGAAATAAGTATTTGATCCCCTATCAATCAGAAAGATTTCTGGCTCCCAGGTGTCTGTTATACAGGTAACTTTCTTAAATGGAGTGCTCCAAATCTCAGCTTGTTACCTGTATAAAAGACACCTGTCCACAGAAGCAATCAGTCACATTCCAAACTATTCACCATGACCAAGACCAAAGAGCTGTCCAAGGATGTCAGGGACAAGACTTTAGAGCTACACAAGACTGGAATGAGCTACAAGACCATCACCATGCAGTTTGGTGAGAAGGAGACACCAGTCGTGGAAGAAGCACAAAATAACTGTCAATCTCCCTCAGTCTGGGGCTCCATGTGAGATCTCACCTCGTGGAGTTTCAATGATCATGAGAACAGTGAGGAATCAGCCCAGAACTACACGAGAGGATCTCATCAATGATCTCAAGGCAGCTGGGACCGTAGTCACCAACAAAACAATTGGAAACACACTACGCCGTGAAGGACTGAGATCCTGCTCAAGAAAGCACATGTACAGCCGTCTGAAGTTTGCCAATCAACATCTGAATGATTCAGAGGAGAACTGGGTGAAAGTGTTGTGGACAGATCAGACCAAAATCCAGCTCTTTGGCATCAACTCAACTCTTTCTGCTAAGGAGACAGGACAACTGCACCGCATCAAAGGGACGATGGATGGTGACATGTACCGTCAAATCTTGGGTGAGAAAACATTGAAAATGGGTGGTGGATGGGTATTCCAGCATGACAATGAGCCAAAACACACGGCCAAGGCAACAAAGGAGTGTCTCAAGAAGCAGCACATGAAGGTCCTGGAGTGGTCTAGCCAGTCTCCAGACCTTAATCCCATAGAAAATCTGTGGAGGGAGCTGAAGGTTCGAGTTGCCAAACGTCAGTCTCCAAACCTTAATGACTTGGAGAGGATCGGGACAAAATCCCTCCTGAGATGTGTGCAAACCTGCTGGACAACTACAAGCAATGTCTGACCTCTGTGATTGACAACAAGGGTTTTGCCATCAAGTACAAAGTCATGTTTTGCGAAGGGGTCAAATACTTATTTCACTCATTAAAATGCAAATCAATTTATAACTTTTTTGAAATGTGTTTTCCTGGCTTTATTCTGTCTCTCACTGTTCAAATAAACCTATTAAATATAGATTAAAATATATAACCATTAAAATTATAGATTGATCATTTCTTCGTCAGTGGGCAAACACAATATCAGCAGGAGATCAAATTATTATTATTTTTTTTTTTATTTTTTTTTTTAAAGATTTATTTTTTGGCCTTTTGCCTTTATTATGATAGGAAAGATCAGATAGGACAGGAAGTGAAGTGGGAGAGAGATTAGGGGAGGGATCGGGAAAGGTCCTCGAGTCGGGACTCGAACCCGGGACGCCCGGAGCGCACCAGCGCTATATGTCGGCGCGCTAACCACACGCCTATCTGTGCCGACCAAATTATTATTTTTTAAAGTGATCCTAAAGACCTTGATTAGCTGGTTCAGGTGTTTCGATTAGGGTTGGAGGAAAACTCTGCAGGGTTCCCAGGAGCAGGGTTGAAGACCATTGATCTAGACCAGTAGTTTTCAATCCTGCTCTGCGCATTTTGTACATATCCCTTATCTGACACACTCAGTTTAGTACATGGAGCTCTCTCCTAACGAGCTGGTTATCTGAATCAGGTGTGTTCAATTAAGGAGACACACAAAATGTGCAGAACACTGGGTCCCTAGGAGCAGGGTTGAAGACCTGAGATCTAGACAACTAGAAGAGGAAGCCAGCAGGAAGAGAAGAAATGCAGAGGTGTGTGAGTGGAATGGTTTAAGAGTGTGGTGTCAGTTTCATGTTTAGAGTCACCGTAAGTCAGTTGTTGGTTGTTTAATTCCTGAGGTGTTTGTTTGACAGACATGTCATATTCTGACTCGACCAATGATGTGGGTTTGGGGCGGGACCATTTGTTTGACTGACCAATGGCAGACGGCGTGTTTGTGGAAACCTGACACACCGCAGCTTTAAAAGAGTGACCTGGATCTCATTCAGCGCTGTGAAATAACTCACAGACACGCCTGTCATTCAGTGATGTCTTTAGACACTTATCGGTGTCATTGCCTGAAATCTATCCTGCAGACGCTCTCTGGTGTGTGTTTGACTGACTGCTGCATTAGAACACACAGATCTTTAATGATAAACGCATTAAAACTGGATATTAGATATATGTGACCCTGGAGCACAAAACCAGTCATAAGTAGCTCAGGTATATTTTTGTACATTTTCTACCATAAATATAGTAATATGCATTGCTAAGAACTTCATTTGAACAACTTTGAAGGTGATTTTCTCAATATTTAGATTTTTTGCACCCTCAGATTGCAGACTTTCAAATAGTTGTATCTCGACCAAATATTGTCCAATCCTAACAAACCAGACAGCAATGGAAAGTGTATTTATTATAGTGTATCTCAATTTCATTGACCCTTATGACTGGTTTTGTGGTCCATGGTTACATGTGCATTATCTTATATGTCAAATTCGTACATTAAATCAATAAATTCAATTAGAATAAGAAGACACTATAGACTGTTGATCAAATGAGAGCAGAATCAGTAAAATCCATGTTTGCACTGCAGAAGAAGCTGCATCTGATGACGTTACACTCTACACTGCAATAACAAATGCATAAATAATGCTGAGGTTAATGTTCTTAAAATAGTATTTAAATGAATAAAATTAAATTCTATAAAGGATAACTTAAAGATAAAAATAAAACTGCAAGTCGGTGTGTTAAAGCATTACTCCACTTCCAAAATAAAAATGTCCTGATAATGTCATCCAAGATGTTTCTGTCTGTCTTCAGTCACAAAGAAATTAGGTTTTTTGGGGGAAAACATTGTAGGATTTTTCTCCATATAGTGGACTTCAATGGTGTTCAACGGATTGAAGGTTAAAAATGCAGTTTAAATGCAGCTTCAAAGGAATCTAAATGATCCCAGTCGAGGAATAAGGGTCTTATCTAGCGAAATGAGCTGTCATTTTCTTATACACTTTTTAATATTTATACAATCGTCCTCCATCGCTGTTTTACCTTATTTTGTAAAGGGCGTTTGATCTTCTGTGCATGTTCACTTTGTAAACACTGGGTTTGTCCTTCTGCAGCGATGTACCCTAACTGTCTTGAACCGGAGTGAACAGACTACACATGTGCATCCCAGAGCTAGACAAGACCAGCATTTGAGGTTAGAAAGTACATAAATTGTAAAATTTTTTTTTAGAAATTAACATTGTTTCGCTAGATAAGACCCTTATTCCTCAGCTGGGATCATTTAGAGTCCTTTGAAGCTGCATTTAAACCTTCAATCCGTTGAGCACCATTGAAGTCCACTATATGGAGGTAAATCCTGGAATGTTTTTCCTCAAAAAACCTAAGACATGAACATCGTGGAGGACATTTTTATTTTAGAAGTGGATGAGTGAGTGATTGAGTCATTCATTCAACTGATCTGAAACAGTTGATTTATTCAGGAAAAAGGCAAGTGAGTGTTGTTACGACTGGATCATCGACTGTAAATAATGGAACACTGCTGAAACTCTGCAGCTGTCGCTCTTTTCCGCTTTAGTTTGGAATGATTTTTGTTGCTAAAAGAGCACAAAAACAGACAATATAACATTTGTGATCACACTGACATCTGAAATCTGTCTGCTCACAGGATACTGATTATGTCAGATAGAAATATAAGACACAAACTCACACAGAGGCATTTTCAGGTCATTCTAGCTGTCGTCTACTAGTCTTCATCACACAAAGTGTGCATAAGCCAGACCTGTTTTTATTTGTTTTACACTAAACCAATCGCACAGCTCTACGGGTTCCACGCTGCGGATGAGACGGGGACACGAAACGGGAAGATTGTTATGCTATGTTTAATATAACACAATTCTACACATTATTATTATTCATGCCGTTATGCACTACGGTGGTAAAAAATGATGAGGCCATGGATCTGTATTCCATCAGTCTTTCTAATCTAGCACAGAGAGTCTCCGTCCGGACGACGCGATTACAAAGAGTGGGAATCATCCGCGCTGGAGCGGGTTCTGGACGACCCGCATCGAGAGTCCACAGCGCCAGATGCCGCCACGTGTCTCGGTGATGTATAAAACACAAGAATGAAGCGGTTACGGCTGTGACTGACGTACAAACACACCCCGACACGACTGTCAATGGAAACGGACAGGTTTGGGCCTCACAAATCTCCCTCCAGCAGCTCCAGCTCGTCCCGTAGGGCCTGCGCTCGGCCCAGTTTGTCCAGCTGCTCCTTGCTGGGGTTCTTCAGCTCTCCCGAATCCACCTTCTGCTGGAGCTCCTCCACCTGCCGCAGCTTCTTCCGCAGGTTCTTCACCTTCTTGGCTTTCTCAGCGGCGGCCGCCGTCGGATCCGCGGCTTCAGGCTCCGAGCTCACCCTCCTCTCCTCCTCCGCCGTGACTTTCATGGCGTCCAGCTCCTTACTCAAGGCCTTGGCGTCGTCGTCGTCGTCGGGCTCCTGCGGCTGCTGGCTGTGCTGTTTGCGCTTTTCTTTGCGCTTCATGTTGCGTTTGGCGGTTTTGGAGAGTCCGGCGGTGTCGCTCTGTCTCTCGGCTCCGCTGGCGTTCTGCTGCTGTCGGGCCTGAGCCGCGTCGTCCGGGTTCATTCCGGGCGGCAGGTCGGGTTTGCTCTTGAAGAACTTCACGTACTTGTTCTCATAGCTGTCGACAAACGAGAGAGAAGCGCGTTAGCCGTCTGAGATTCGCACACTTTTACAGTCAAACATCCTGCGGCTGTTCAAAGATAAAGCGGCGCTTACACCGGTACCTCCTCCTGCGGGACGTATCCGTCCTTCACGCGCCGCGGTTTCCTCCACGTGCCGTCCGGCCGCTGCGTGGCGGCGATATATTTACCTGAAACACACGCACGCTTTACTGACAGAGCAGTCCACACTCCTCACATTCACCGTATGTGTGACCCTGGACCACAAAACACAGCTGCATTTGGAGCAATAGCCAAAAACACATCGCGTGGGTCAAAATGATCATTTTTATTTTATGCCAAAAAACATTAGGATCATGTTCCATGAAGATATTTTGTACATTTTCTACTGTAAATATATCAAAACTTACTTTAGATTATTAATATGCATGGCTAAGAACTTCATTTGGACAACTTTTCTCAATAATTAATTCTTTTGCACCCTCAGATTCCAAATAGTTTTGCAAATATTATCCTTTTAACAACCCTTCTTATTCATTCAGATTTCAGATGATGTATAAACCTCAATTAAAACAACTGACCATTATGACTGGTTTTGAGTCATGGCACAAGAACTCTGAACATCAGTATCAGGGTATCTACAGATATGAACAAGTACAATGTAAGACTTTTTTGATAGCACCTTAAGTTAAGACTTAAACCTGTGATGGAAACTCACATTGTATTTCATGCTTATGTAATATTAAATGCGTTTAAGGAAAACGTCATAAAGAATGTTTATTAACACAATATACAGTGAATTTTTCCTATCAGCAGACAATATTTCCCACAAATGTACCACATCAATGAGATTTTTGTTGGTGTAACCTATTTATTCTGAAGCTATATTTTCATCAGTGTTCAATTAGCTTTTACATGCTTAAATCTGCCTTTTTATTTACCTTTATAAAGGCCTATTTTCTAAACTTTTGAAATGTATGCATCACCTTTCATGTCAAATTATTACAATTTATCAATAAAAAAGTAAGAAAGCCTGTCCAATGATTGTAAACAGTTTTTAGGTTCATCAGACTTAAGATATTAACAAAACTATTTAAGAGCCACTGAATCTGAATTCAAGACATTTTAAGATTTTTAAGGACCCACGGACACCCTGAGTATAATGAAGGACTTGATTTAGTGAATGACACACTGAAAACCTTTATTATTTTATATTTAAATAAATTAATCTAAAAGAAGGTGGTTTCAGTATGCAAAAAATAAAGTAGTTATTGTTGTTGTTAACCACTCCACTGTACTCAACACTAATCATCAGAGTCGTTTTGTTGTGATTATCTGCATTAATATTATTATTATTATTATTATTATTATTATTATTATTAGGCTATGCGCATCACCGCTGCAGCGTTTGTATCTCATTAGGATAGAAAAGAGTTCGAGTGAATGAAACCCACACACATGTAGAATAAGCAGCATACAGAAGGAAAAAGGCAAGAAGAGTCGGATGCTTCATGTGTGTCGCGATCAGTTCGAGACTCGCTGCGGTTCCTCAGCCTCACGCACGCGCGCGCGCACACAACTCCACGCATTATCACTAACATACATGGCGATTATATGTTATATATATACATCTACTTAGAAATGTGTGTTTGTATGTGAAATCATTTACCAGATTCATCTGTCACATAGGGGGTTGCCATCTTTAACAAAGACTGACTTCCGTTTCCGCTCTGTGTCGCTATCGCGAGACTGTCCCTGCTCTCATGTTCATACAATCCACCCTAAATAATATTGAGAATGACTACTATCACATAGAAATAAGGATGGACAGTGAGCACATTGGGACGCGGGCTGTGAGTTTGTCAGTAAGAATCGTGTCTGTGTTTGTTACAAAGTTGCATGATACAATTTGTTTTAAAATGACGGAGGAGTATAATGTAACAAAGTAACGCGTATGAATATGAATATTTGTAACAATATTGTGCAACATTTAAGGGGAGACGCTGCAGGCAAAAACGCTGTTTTTTCATGCACCTGTCAAGTGTGAGATTTTGGGCTTTTTGCTGTTTTATAAAGTGTTTTTTCAGACTAGTGGAAAGAAAACACCCAAAAGACACTGTTAGGTGTTTCTTTTATAGCACTTTATCTATTTGTGTCAATAGATTTCAATCACAATACATATTTTTAAAGGCCAAGAGTTTTTTCTCAGCACTTACACACACACCACACTTTACATTTGTATTCCTGTCTATATCCTGAAGGTTTTACAGAGGGATTTGTTCATATATAATTTTGCTTAATTTCATACAACATTTTATTTCCCCAAAAATGGTACAAAATGCATTTTTTTTCTGTCTGTTCTAAGTTTTTTCTAAATTATGGAGTGACAAAATGAGATTTTGAAACTGACTTCATCCAGTGTTTAGATTTTTGTACTAGAAATGTATGCAAATTAGCGCATATTTTATTAAACAATGCCTAATTTGCATATTTAAATCTAACATTTTAGAAAACATGTTTGCAATTATCAATTAACCGGGTAAGTAAGGCGATAACTATTAGTTTTTTTTACCCTTTTCACCTGCAGTGACTCGCCTTCAGCACACACACAAACAAACTTTTGTTCAAATCATCTGTAAATTAAAAAAGCAGCCAAACCATCTCATTTTACGAATGTTACAAAATAATTCTACATATATACATGTTTTTCTTCATTTCTCTCTCATGGCCACTGGAATGTGTACTTATATTTGAGTTCCACAAAGTCGTAACACTTTTTCTAGGTCAGTCCAAACAACTCTGAGCTGTTCCTCAATCTTCACACAGTGTCATAAGTGGAGTATTTTCATTACAGCTGTTCTTGTCCATTTCTAACCGCTATTTTAACTAAACAGAAATGCTGGATATGAAATGAAGCAGATGAACATGTTCGGCTCCACAGCGCCCTCCAGCGGCGGACAAAAGCCAAAGCTGGTCTTTTCCATAAAATGAGCATGAATGAGGACCCAAAATGACATAATACACAATAAAGCAAGCACCATAAAATGTGTTGTTGATATATTTTAAATCTTCAGAAGTCATATGATGCTTTATCTGAGAAACCGTTGTTGAGTTGGGAAATAGCCATTTGGTGCATGCAGTGTGAATGGAAGAGTTTTGTGTGTTTGATGACAAAAACTGTCCCAAAACTGTTTGTCTGCAGAGCTGGTAGGAACTGATCACATGTAATCTGGACAATCAGATTCCAATAACCAAGTACTTGTAATTAGAGTTTAAAATTACATTTTAAAATACTCGTAATCAGACTACAGTTACTTTTTTATGGGTTACATATGATTTACACACTAGCAAAAAATTATAATTTATTGATTCACCTTTATTCCTCTTTTTCATCTTTAAATGTTACTTTCTAAAATAGCCTACCGCTTATATACATTCAGAAACTCGCAAGTTTTGTGAACATTCACACAAATACCAGTCATTATTCAGCATATATACAGCATTTGATCACTGATTTACAATCATTTCAGTGTTTCAACATTGCATCAACTACTGATCAACACAATCATTTTTATAATCATAATCAAGGTTGAAGTCTGAGGATGTTGGAGCAGCAGAGGAGATAAACCTAACCCTAACCCTCAAACCAGGCTGATAAATAAATGTGCAATTAAAAAAACATGTATGCTTTCATCAATATTACATCAAAAGTCAATTAAATATTATTTTTAACATCATCACAGAGATTACATACACTCTTAAAGATAAAGGTGCTTTGAAGGGATGCCACAGAAGAACCAGTTTTGGTTCCACAAAGAACCACTAAGTCAAAGGTTCTTTAAAGAACCATCTCTTTCTAACCTTTTTATAATCTAAAGAATAAAATGTAATCTCTGCATTGTTGTTTTTTTTTTTTTTAAATCATATTCAACATTTTCAGTAAATTAAGCTGTCTTCATTTCATGGATATTTAAAAAACATTGATTAATCTTATTTTTTAATGTTTTCCAAGAGTAAAAGGCACAGATTTCGTGGAATGAGACTCAAGTGTTGCTCTACAATAGAAATGACCTACAAACATGAATTCAGAAATAGTTGGTGTTCGTTCTCATTCAGTGTTTGCTTCCTTTCATTTACATTTAGACAAACGCTTTTATCCAAAGCGCCTTACAAAAGAGGACAATGCAAGCAATCAAAATCAACAAAAGAGCAATAACATGCAAGTATGACAAGTGTCTTTAGCCTAAGGCAGTACATGTATCAAGGTATTTTTAAATTATGTAATAAATAAACAGAAAATAGCTAGTGTTAGAGGCCTACAAATAGATAAGAATACCATTTTTTTTTAACCCTTGTGTGACCTTATGGACATTTTTGTCCATTTGAGTTTTTTGTTATAAGTGTGCTTGTGTTAATGCCAACTGCGCAAACTTTGGCTCAGGTGTTTGGGTTTCTTTTTAATAGAAATTTTAATATTTCACCCTCAAAATCTATTTTACCCTCCGTACTAAAAATACTCACACTCAGGAGCTTAAGGACAAAAATGTCCAGATTGAAACCCATCAAAACTTTTTTAACCCAGGGCCATTTGACTATAAAATGATGCAATATTTGCTAATAGGCATTTTTTCTATCAGCAAGGCTTCAAATTTTACATTTTCACATTTATTTACTAGATTGTGACATTTTTTTTTTCAAATTTGGCATATACATTTTTTTTAATCTAACACTACATAAAAATATAAATGCCTCAAAATGAATGTTGTTGTTTTTCACGGACACACCCAAGAACCTAATAAGCAAAGAAAAAAAAATCTGCTCAGCATTTAGTATATGGAAATTACTACTATTTTTAATTTTTTCATAAAAAAACACCTGTGGCATTATGCAAACAAACCAGCATTTAAAGGGTTACAATTCTGAAATGAATGGATGTTTGGTATCTATGGATAGAACTGATGCTGATTAAAAAATCCACATCAGTGAAAGTGGAAACAAATATTAATAAATCATATTTTTATGTCAGTTTTTAGACATGGACTGTTTTGTCCATTTTGCACCTGTGTGTAACTTTTTTTTTAAGTTAAAGAATGGAATTAGAGAACAGAGGCTGCTAGAGTTTGATTCCTCTGATCAACGCTGAACCTTTACCCAACTGGGTTTTATTTTTGTCTGGTGCCGCGCGTGCGGATATAAAGCAGGGCGGAAGTGAGGGGCGCGCGCTGGTCGAGCGGAAGTGACGCGTGAGCCGGCTGAAAGAAAAGACAGACGTTCGCGCATAAGCGACCGCACAAAAGTCAAATAAAAGATAGCACGCTGCGTGTGAAGGTGCCGCGGATCTCTGCAGGTCACTCAGGTAAGACATTTCCCGCCATCGCTCCAGTGATTAAAAGCGTTCTATCCTGCGTGAACGCGGCTGCGCGCGTGATGCGAACGCTAACAAAAACACAGCAGCCAGCGCGTCGCAGCGGTGAAACGGCAGCTCGAGGGACGCGTCTAACCGAATGTTTTGTGCAGTTGTTTTCATCTGAGCGTCGTTGTGTGCGCTTTGCTCTCGGTTAGCATACGTTAGCTCCGCGGCTAGCGGAGGCGTTGCTAAGATACTGCCACATAGCCAGCGCGCGCGCCGCAGTGTGATTGACATTATAAACGCTCGCCTCGCTATTAGGAACTCGCTCAGGAGAGATAGAGAGAGCGAATCTCAGCATCGCCGCATAAACACAGACAGATTTAGGAATGAATCGGCAGCGTTCACACAGCACTGATGTGCGCGTGCTGGATGATGAGTGTTTTGACACCTGTCAATCATTCGCGCGCGTCACGTGTGCAGTCTCGCAGTGCCACATCAGCGCGCTCCGGGATTCGGTCCCGCTTCCTGTGGCGGTGGCCCACTTCCAGACGGGAACACAGCGGCGCTTTGTCCGGCTCCAGTTCAGCCTCTTTTCTTCTGCTGCTTCTCACCTTTTCATCGCGCAGGTCGAGTTACGCGTCTTATCGCCGCACGATCCGCGGAACAGGCCGAGCAGGAACTCTGCGCTCGGATGGATCCGGTTCCGATTCGCTGCTGGAATATTCCGGTTGCATAACAGAGATGCGAGCGCCGCGCGCCTCCTCTTTGGTAAACAGCTGCTCGCTTTCCGGTCAGGTTAAATATAGCCCTGAATGCGGCTTCACCTGTTTCACCTGCACAGGTGCGCGATGTGCTGACGTCCGCGTGACGTTCTGCTTGCGTTGCCGCCGGTAGGGAACGGGCGTGAGCGTGTGTGTGAGTGTAAACGTCAGTCCGAGCGCGTACGTGTTTGCATAGTTTAAGTTTCTTTTTCCTGAGAGAGAGAGAGTCTGTGCTCATTGAGCTCATAAAGGAGCCGGTTTACTCCGGGCGAAGCTGAACGCGAGCAACTCTCAGGAAAGAACGACTGAAACGGCTCCGGATCGACTGTAAGGTACTGCTGCCGCCGATGATGATGATGATGATGATGATGATGGGAAAACCATCCGGGAACGGCTTCTCCGTTTGGATTCCCAGTTATTCAGCCAGATGTGTTTCTATAAGGGCGAACGCGATTGAAAGCACGCTTTAATTTCTCACGGACTCTTCAGGTTCGGTTCGGTTCTCTCTAGCGTCTGTTTTGCAGCATAGGATCGAGTCCAAGTGTAGATGTGGAAGTTTGTCCTCGTCTGACCCTGAGTGACTGAAACACGGATAGTTTGTTCAGGATCTGCTGGTTTACACCAGAGTCTCAAGTCGGTCATTAATGATGCTGGGATCAATATTAGTGGATGGTGGTGTAAGTTAGGCTTGGTTAGAAGAATAACCAAACAAATACCAGATATTACAATGTTTGCACTGCAAAGGAGGCACAGAAGCACTGCTCAAGTGGTGTTTAATGCTGATCAGAGATGGCTTAAATTCATATACACAGCGATTAGCACTGTATGCTTTGACACCAGGGCTGAGGTGGGTCTGATTATGGGCCATAATCTGGTTTTGATGCACCTTTCAGTATTTAGACTGAATTTTGAGCTGGGTAAAGGATTAGTTCACTTCCAGAACCAAAAAAGACTGATAATTTACTCACCCCCTTGTCATCCAAGATGTTCATGTCTTTGAGGAAAACATTTCAGGAATGCTCTTCATATAGTGGACTTCTATGGTACCCTGAGTTTGAACTTCCAAAATGCAGTTTAAATGCAGCTTCAAAGGACTCTAAACGATCCCAGACGAGGAAGAAGGGTCTTATCTAGCGAAACGATCGGCCGTTTTTAAATAAAATGTACAATTTATACACTTTTTTTTTTTTTAACGTCAAATACTGGTCTTGTCTAGCTCTGTGATGCACATGTGTACTCTGTGTATTCCAGTTCAAGACAGTTAGGGTATGTCTAAAAACTCGCGTCTCATTTTCTCCTCCAACTTCAGAATCGTCCTACATTTGCAGTTTTTTTGTAAAGGGCATTTGATCTTTGCACAATCACTTTGTAAACACTGGGTCTGTTCTTCTGCAGCGATGGAGGACGATTCTGAAGTTGGAGAAGAAAGTGAGATGGGAGTTTTCCCACATACCCTAACTGTCTTGAACTGGAATACACAGAGTACACACGTGCATCACAGAGCTAGACAAGACCAGCATTTAATATTACAAAGTATATAAATGGTCTTTTTTTTTTTTTTTCTAGACAATAACTATTGTTTCGCTAGATAAGACCCTTCTTCCTCGGCTGGGGTCTTTTAGAGCCCTTTGAAGCTGCATTTAAACTGCATTTCAGAAGTTCAAGCTTTTTAACAATTTCTTTGACTGAAGAAAGAAAGACGTGAACATCTTAAATGACAAAGGGGTGAGTACATTATCTGTAAAATTTTTGTTCTGGAAATGAATAACTCCTTTAAATAAAATTGTGGGTAATGTTTTAGAAAAAATTGTATACAAATGTAATTTCTAAAGTAAAGGCTGGTTCTTCAGTAACAAAAGGCTCTCTGACGTTTCACACGGTTTCTGTCGTCCTGCGATGGAGTGCGGTAAACCATCTTTAGTATTTACTTCGTTCGCTTCAGTCCGGGGCGTGATGGCACTTTAATGATCGATTCACACAAATACTGACTAAAGGTCAGTGGGATTGAGATTGTCGCCACAGTTTGATTCCATGAGTCTGTTGTTGGAGTTGATTCAGCATCTTTTTACATCGAATCTTTCTGCATCTCAATGAGATTCGATCTGTTTTAATTTCAGTCTTAATTACAATGTGAGTTGTTAAACAGATTTTTTTCTCTTCCTATAGAAGTGCAACTGACTGACGAGGATGGCGAGGAAGAGCGGTCATAAAGGTGAGCGATCTCATACTACGATTCGGTTCATATAATCACCGTCAGGACTGGGCAAAACATTGAGGATCAGTAATAGGATCTCCGTACTTATTCTGATTATAGGTTTAGCCTTTTTTTTTTTTTTTTTTTTTTTTTTTTAAGCCATGTTAATTTCACTCTTATGTTGCAAAACAATATTTTTCTTTTTAACCCGCTCACAATTTGAGTGAAAGTTATATATATATTTACTTTCACTAAATGCACACTCCAACATTTCTTGATTGTATTAAATGAAGGATTTCTTTGTTTTTGAAACAACTTGAACTGCTTTTGCATTTTTTTTGTGTTCTCTTGATATTTTTATATTTGTCTGTTTAAATAAGTACATACTTCATATTTTGTAACTGGAGCTGTGCTGTCTGAATCACAAGTCCAGAGTTCAGTGTTTCCGACAGACTCGCATCGGTCGATATCAGACAACATCATTTGATTTTCTCATTGGTCTGAACAAAAACAGGCTGATTGAAAATGCAGATTCATTGGCTGCCAACAGGTGGTGCTTTTGGGGCAGCAGAAACAGCGCTTTCCCTAATAACAGCTGAAAACAAAGCAGTGCTGCGCTCAGAAATTATAGAAAAGATGAAATTGAAACTTTTCTCAATACATTCATATAAAAACTTTTGATTTTGAAACATGCAGTGTTTAAGTTTATTAGATGAAGTCAAAGCTTTTTGGAAAATGTGTTTGTGGAGATCAGTGTTGACAGTGGCAGACCACCACAGATAAATCAATGTATAGGAAATACTGGCGTTATTTCAGAGCAAATGCACTCAAGGCAGTGACGACGACAGGTTTGTTAGTTTGACTCCGATTCTGTCGTTAGACACAAGATCACGACGGCACCGTTAGCATCATTTGTGTTGATGGTTTGTCGTGTTCAGTTGTCTCAAGCAGATGTAGAAGCATCTTCTTATGAGCTGCTGATTCGACTCCTTCATCCGAACGCTGGATGTCCTTCAG
Organism: Garra rufa; assembly: GCF_049309525.1. Lineage (NCBI taxonomy): Eukaryota > Metazoa > Chordata > Actinopteri > Cypriniformes > Cyprinidae > Garra > Garra rufa. Next base: position 45,667,169 of record NC_133375.1, read on the forward strand.
ATGCTGAACTTTGGAGGCTTTTAGATCTTCGGTAGAAACAGAAATCGCGTCAAAGACTAGACTGCGTTTGATGAATCGTTTCTTTAACGCTTCCCGTGCGGTTGAGTCGCTCGCTCTGCAGTCTCTGGTTTTGTTTGTCAAATGAAAACTTTGCGTTTCAATGACTTTGCAAATTCCTGAACTCTGATCGAAGGGTGGAGGAGCTGAAAGCAGCAGAACGCACTGTAAACTGTACGCAGACGGCATCTTCAGCAGCCTTTGACCCGATTAAACCGCGCCTCGCCGCCGTCGCGTGTCTTTATGGCTGATGTTTCTGACCCGCCGCACGTCTTATCAGTTCCAATGTTGAAGAGCTGGAGAAATGTTGCTCGAAGGGAAATCCTCACGCACACGAAAGCACCAGCATTTCCAGTTGAGACGGTGAATTTTTGTGACAGTCATCCAGGAGTGATGGATACCAGCTCGTGTAGGTGGTATAACAATCCAGTCTAGCTGATGTAGGCGACTCTGAACACCTGAGCCGCACAGATTCCTGTGTGAATTGTAGGTGTGGCTGCATTAACATGAAAATCTGCAGCTGACATCGGCTGATCGAGTTACTGTACTAGTAAACCTGCGGACGCTTATCGGGTTATCTGGCAGATTGGCTGGGGCTTTACTCTCGTGTGTGTGTGTGTGTGTGTGTGTGTGAAATCTGTTGTGCTTTAGTTTATCATCACACACAGGTGCCACACCTGCATTATGTGACAGGAAGTTCACACTGGATGTTCATGTGTAGTCCGTACTATCATCCTTTAGTCACTGATCTGAGAACTGCTGTTCAGTGACTGTCAATCATGCCAGATGATTTGATTAAAGCTCTGGATGTTGTGATGAGAGGAATCTGCTGGTGTTTCTAGATTCATTCTGGTTGAAGAGAGATGACCATCACCTTACAAAATGATCACATACGGAGTATGCATTCAGCAAAACACATTATTCACGGATTGATTGTGTATTTTTATTTTTGTAGTCTCATGAAGCAGAAATGAACCGTGTGAAAATGAGCTCTTAAACTAACGGACCGAAATCACATTTGTGACCCCGTCTTATGTAGCACAGGTATATTTGCAGCAATAGCCAAGAATACATTATATGGGTCAAAATTATCTATTTTTTACATTTTTGTTTCATGAAGATTTTTGTACATTTTCTACTGTAAATATATCAACTTGATTTTTGATTAGTATTGTGCAAGCTAAGAACTTAATTTGGACAACTTTAAAGTCGATTTTCTCAATATTTTAATTTAATTATTATTTTTTGCCTCTGATTCCAGAATTTTTTAGTAGTTGTCTAACCAAATACTGTCCTATCCTAACAAACCAGACATCAATGGAAAACTTTCCAAAAATGACTGATTTTGTGGTCATATGTCTGAGAGCATATGATAATTCTGACTCTGTACAGTTAGAGATGGAAAAGGACAAACATACTGGAAATGAATGTAAAAACAAATTAAATGACAAAGATGTGAGGACCAGTCTAGTCAAGATTATTTATACAGCACTTTTTACAATACAAGTTGTGTCTAAGCAGCTTTACAGTATTAAAATGGGACAATAGTGTGTCAATAATGCAAAAAATCAAATCACAAGTCACACTCTACTATATAAGAAGTTTGTGCGCTTCCTCTGTCTCCCTCAAACGTGAGTTTCTGAGGCCTGTGCTGCTCTAATTTTTGTAAACACACATGATAGTAGTTTTTCACATCTTCACACTGTTGCCTAGTGGTTTGTGTTACTACAAAAACAAAAGTAGATCTGTACTGTAATGCTGCACCGGACTGAATTGTGTTTTCGTTTTGTGCCTGAAGGTTAGGCTGTTACTGTAAAGTGGAGCTGTGATTATAGTCGCCTCTGTTCTAGTTTTACTGCTGGCGGAATTGATGTGTGTTTTTTGTTTTTTTTTGTGTGTGTGTGTTTTTGAATGTAATAACCTTCATGTATTTGACGTGTGTCAGACTGGATAATAAATGTAATATGAAATCACTCTGATGTTGGGATTGGAGGTAGAAGCACTTGGTCTGGACGTCCCGATGGTGAAATGGGGTCTGTGCGATCGTTCCCCGTTCAGCCCCTCCTGTCTCTCTCTGGCTCTTCTCTTGACCTACATATTTTTGGGGAAAAGCTTTAACCGAGATCCTCTGCCAAGAGTTTCTGCGCTGTTGAAGTCGAGCTGCAGTTTTCAGAACTGAACACGTGGAAACTCTGGAAATCTCTCAGTCTCTCCTCCCTCCTCTTTTTCCAGATGTGTCCGGAGTGGTGTTCGACACGCACTCGAAAATGGTCATGTCTCAAGGAGGAACGTTTGAGAAGATGAAGGAAAAGGTACAAATGGCTTTTCTTCTATTTGTCCGTGCGAATGTCCTCTTCCGGTCTTCGCCGTGCTCTTTATGTCTGTGTTTTTACTCTGCTGCGAATCTGAAAATGTTTTGGCTCTCGACAGATAAGCGCTGTGCGAGCTGTGGTTCCCAACAAGAGCAATAATGAGATCGTTCTGGTGCTGCAGCACTTCGAAAACTGCGTGGATCGAGCGGTGCAGGCGTTTGTGGAAGGTACAAACACACAGACACTTTTACTTTTTTTTTTTTTTTAACTTGTTTAGCTTTACTTTTAAGGCGAGACACTGCAGGTGAAAAGGGTAAAATAATAATAATAGTTGTCGCCTTACTTACCCAGATGATTGATTACATTGATAATTGCAAACATTTTTTGTATTACAAGTGTTCTAGAACCTCAGCTTTAAATATGCAAATGATCATTATTTATTGAAATAAGCGCTAATTTGAGCTATTAGAATCAAATGTTTTACAGAGGGAATTTTTATCTTATTTTTGTCACTCAAAATACTTAGAACAGACAGAAAACTAATATATTTTCACAATTTTGGGAGGAATAAAATGTGTACATAATCAAGCAAATTATATATATGAGGGTCAAGGAAGTGAAGATGTCCACATCAAAAGAAATGTACAAAAGTGATTTAATGTCCATAGAAAGGACTTTAAGTGTAAGTAAAGGGTCTACTTTTAAGGTTTCAAATAAGTTTCTGGAGAATAAAATGTGAAAATTTGGTTGAGATAATGTTAGATTGTCATTCAGTGTAACACAGTATTTATGTAAAAATTCTAACAACATGCTTATCCTGACTTCTCATATTACAATAAAAGAATAAGGAACATTAAATTTGATTGTTTTAAATGAGTAAAAAATAGTGACAATTTTAAAAAATGTAGAATTACATTTCTTTAAAATAAGTTTAAAATAAGTTTCTTGTCTTTTAATGTCATAAATTGATTTTTGTTGTAAATATGCCTGACAAGATGTTTTTAATGGGTGTTTTTAATGTAAATTAGAGGAAAATGTATGAGATTTATTTTTCCTCAGCAAAAACAAAAATGCAATTACATTAAACATTTTAAAGCAGTATTGCACTTATTGTTTTTATGCTTACCCTTTTCCGCCTTTTACTCACGAGCAAATCCGACTGTAAAAACCTTCAGGATATAGACAGGAACACAAATGTAAAGTGTGGTTAGTGCTGCTGAAGTGGAGATTTATGGCTCAGTGTAGGAGAAAAAACTCATTTTGAGAAAATGGCCTTTAAAATATGTATTGTAATTTAAATCTAATGACGCAAATGGATAAAGTGCTATAAAAGAAACACTTAACAGTCTCTTATTTCCACTAGTCTGAAAAAACACTCTGAAAAACCAAAAAGTGTAAAATCTCAAACTTGACAAGTGCATGAAAACTGATTTTGCCTTCAGTGTCTCTCCTTACATGAAGCATGAATATAGCCATAGATGCTGGCATGGTGTTAAACAGAAAAGGGGAAAAACAACCACACACCCAATGCCCTCATGCAGGTCTCATGGGAGGCAGTTCTGTGTGTCCCCAGCGTGACGAGACTCTTAACGTGTGTGTCTGTGTGTGTGTGTGTGTCTGTCTCTCTGTGTATGTGTGTGTGTGTGTGTGTTAGGCGGGGCCGTGGAGATCCTGAAGGAGTGGAATGTCACTGGGAAAAAGAAGGTGAGGGAATAAGCTTCAGTCTCAAATCATATCTGACTGTCATGACATAAAACCATAAACGAAAACATGCGGTTTAAATGTTGAGTACTGAGTGTCTCAAAGGTATAAATGTCAGCTGTCGCTTGTGTTCGTTCTGTCGCTCGCAGCCCAAGAAGAAAAAGAAGCCGAAAGCACAAAGCGACGTTCCCGCAGACTCGACCGCTGCCGATTCGGCCCCGGACCCCAAGCTTCAGGAGGCCGTTAACGGTTTCCACGCGAACGGTTCTGCGGCGGCCGACGGCGATTCGCTGGATTCTCTGAGCGAGCAGCTGGACTCCGCCTCCCTGGACGCCGCCGAGCTCGACTCGGAAACCGCCGTCCCTGAGGTTTCGGAGGCCGCAGGTGCGTTTGCTGAGAGCAGGTGATGCCCTGCAGGTGTTTGAGCGCCGATTAACTCTGCCATTCTCTGCCGCAGGTGGAGGCGTGGCTTCCGCACCGAGCCCCGCCCCTCAGCCCAGCACCAATCACGGAGCGCGACAGAACCATCACAGAAACTCCAACAGATCTCAATCCAAGCCCGTTTCCAGCTCCCATAATCCCTCTGCGCCCATTCTGTTTGACGACACGCAGCGAGGTCCTGCCGGCAGAAAGATCGGTAAGAGTTGCTTTATTTTGTGAACGATCGCTCTACGTTGGTCTTTCCTTTCTGCGTCGTAGGGCTGCACGATTATGACAAAAATCACAATTGTCGATTATTGCCTTGAAATTGTAATTGCAATCATTGATTACGATTATCACAGTTTACATTGGTTAATGTTTTAACCCTCAAAGACCGAGACAGCCGTCCGCGGCTAAAAATAACTATTGTTCTTAAATGTTTAATAACTTTTGAACCGCTAATCCAGTCTGAATGCTTTAAAAAGTCACGTAATGCACAGAATCTACTCTTTTCGTACTCTGTCTCATGTGGATATTCAGAGGCTCCGTGGTGAGCGTGATTGCGTCATCACATTTCCTCAGCACTGATTTGTCAGGTGAAATCAATACGTTTCGGTCCTCTGAGCCAAACAGGAACGATTGTTGATGCTTAGTCCCACCCCTGTGCCCAGATTGGTTCAAACTGTCATCTATTCCACCAATAAACATAGGTTTTGGTCTTTTGAACCACCGATGAGCAAGTTTCTTTGGAAATCTGAACAAACGCAAAGTGAAAGCGAAGTGCGTCTTGCGTGCATGAAAACAAACGCAAAATAAGACATTTGCATGACAGCATTCTTTGAAAATGTACAGAAATATTCAGGACAGAGCCCTTTGACATAACACAAACCAAAAACAAAGATGAAACAGCAGTACATATCGGATAAAGCTCTGGAATGCAGGTTTTCGCTTCACTAGGCGATGTCCCGGTGAAATAGATTCTGACGCAGACTACAGCCAGCGGATCCATCTATTTGGTTAATTAGTTTGTATTCTTATATAGTTTGTAAAGATTATTTTCACTATTTTTTCGGTTGCACTCTGTATATTTCGCTCTCATTTTGTGAATAATTTGGACTGTTTATTTTTTTTGTGCAATTTTTCTTGTGCTACTTTCCACACTGTTTGTGTTTGTTAATCCTCAGATTAAGAATATATTTATCTGAAAAAGTAACTTATTTTTACTGTTTTGCTATTATATAACACTGTTTCTGCTATGACTTTACTCCTGAAACGTTTTTTTGGCCTGTTTTTCACTGAAAACAGTGGTTCTCAATCCTGGTCCTGGAGGACCCCTGCTCTGCACATGTTACATGTCTCCCTTATTTAACACACCTGAATGAGATCTTCAGCTTGTTAGTTCAGTTCATGGATCTCTACTAATGAGCTGATAATCTCAATCAGGTGTGTTAAATAAGGGAGACATGCAAAATGTGCAGAGCAGGGGTCCCCCAGGACCAGGATTGAGAACCACTGGTGTAAAAGACCTAAATACAAATTTCTAATAAAAAAATCCAAACTTCAGGAGTTTTTGTTTGAGTAAAAGTAAAAAAACACCCGATTGTTGCTAGCGTTTTTCCTAAAATTCTGGAAATTCACTAATTTTTAGAGAAAACGAAAGGAAAAATATAATTTTAAATAAGATAGACATAAAGTTCAAGTTCTTTTGTTTATAATGATATATGAAAATTGATGCTGACCGCTAAAATAGGTCTGAAAAAACAAAGAAATATACAGGTGCCTCAGGTGCCCCAAAAATGTTGTAGGTCTTTAAGGGTTAAATAGCTTTATACTATTGTTTGAAGCAACTGCATGCCATAATTTTATATAAAAATAAAAAAGATGAAAAGCTCTTCCTGAAATACTTTTATTGCTTTTGTTTGGTTTCTTTAAATAACAATATGCATAGGGATATGCCGATATCAATTTCCATGTTGGGATTAATCGATAATACTTTTATTAAGGTATACAGTATTAGCATGATATTGACATTTGTTTGCAAAAAAGTGGTTACAGTATAACGGGTTTAATAACTATTTTCTTGTAACAAAAATAACTGAACGTTTAAATACAATAAAGCAATACACAAGTATAAAGTTAAAAGATTTACACAAAGTGCAAAAGAATTATAAAGACTAATAGTTATCAGTTTACAGTAAGATCTCTTAGTTAATGCATTAATATTCACAATGAGCAATACCTACATTTGCTAAATAAGTTATTCTTTAACAAAAAATACAACTCTTAGATTGTTAGCTCATTGAAATAACACAGTTGCAACTTTTTTTTTAACTGTTTATTAAATATTGGAATGACCGAAGATTAATGAATGTTTAGAAGAATTGTCATTGGCAGTTTGTGTATATAGCCTATGTAAGTCTAAATATTGAAGTGTGATGAACATTAATTAGAAATTTGATTACTGCGTCGAACATGACTGAAGACTAAATGAAAGCCGGTGTGGCGTTGAGATCTTCCTGCCGCTTCATCGACTGTTTAAACGGCCTGAATAAAACTGGAGTGCCAAAAAATAAGCATCGAAACACACAAATGATTCTTCTGATTTTAATGCATTCAAATAAAACGGCAATTAATAATGGATGGTGTATTTCTGGCTCTGCCTGTCTCTTTATGAGAGAACAAATAAGACAACACGCATAAAGAAACCAGGGATGTGCGCAACAACTAATTTGATAGTCATTTAAACAAGTTTTGTATCTGACAAGTGTAGAATAGGGCTGCAACTAACGATTATTTTGATAATCGATTCGTTGGCCGATTATTTTTCCGATTAATCGATTAGTTGGCTTAATTCCCATTTTCTTTTCTTTTTTGGTCAAAATCACACTATTCCACATTCTGAATGCTATGAGAACACAGTGCTTAACAATGTATTAGACCACCGATCTGAAGAAAAACACATTATAACAAGCATAAAATAGTGTTTCTGCTATTTATTGTGCCGTGGCGGTGTTTAAACTGCAAAGCCCCAGCTAAAGTAATTACCATGAATGTGTCAGAGGAAAAAGTAAGGAGCTATTAAATTTTTTTTTTTTTTTATTAATAAACTAGGGTTTTCTGAGTCTGTGTCGCGAAGATGAAGTTGACGATCCTGATGCCTAAATGTATATTTATGGATTAGGCCTATAGCTAATAAAATTGTTTTGTTTTCGATTTGAATTATTTCGTTTTATAGTAGTAAATTATTTAAATTCAATTTATTACTCTTACCTTTATGAGCGAAAATTAAGTTTCACATAGCGCTGGCGGCACCAAAGCTTTCACTCTCCGCACAAACGACTGGAAATGCGCCTATTAGCACACATTTATCTTGGTTAAAGGAGAACTCCGGTGTGATATTGACCTAAAGTGTATTGAATCATGATACCGAGTGTGAACGTACCTTGCATATTTCATCTCGGTTTGTGTCCAGCTGTCCGAGATCTGGGGTCAGTTAGCCGATGCTCACAACAGCTTGTCAATGAAAGTCAATCGGGCATCGAAGTAGCCATGTAAATAAATCACTGTTTTACGCCATTTACGAGGCACAAAGTAGCTCCACACTTCATTGGTAGACTTCCTAGGGCCTTGACATTTAAAACGAGACATTGAGAACTCAGAAAAAGCACCGGTAGTTTATTTACAAGAAGATTTATACAGACATCTTCCACCAGGAACAGAGCAGTCGCCGCCATCTTAAATGTAGTCACGATAAATCGAGTGTGGAGCACCAATGAATTTATCAGGTTATCAACGTATCAGGTTGTAGTTTCCTTCGTGCTCGACACTCGACTTATCGTGACTACATTTAAGATGGCGGCGACTGCTCTGTTCCTGGTGGAAGATGTCTGTATAAATCTTCTTGTAAATAAACTACCGGTGCTTTTTCTGAGTTCTCAATGTCTCGTTTTAAATGTCAGGGCCCTAGGAAGTCTACCAATGAAGTGTGGAGCTACTTTGTGCCTCGTAAATGGCGTAAAACAGTGATTTATTTACATGGCTACTTCGATGCCCGATTGACTTTCATTGACAAGCTGTTGTGAGCATCGGCTAACTGACCCCAGATTTCGGACAGCTGGACACAAACCGAGATGAAATATGCAAGGTACGTTCACACTCGGTATCATGATTCAATACACTTTAGGTCAATATCACACCGGAGTTCTCCTTTAAACGAATAAACTAATATTGTGATATGCTTTAAGTGGTTTTTTTTTTTTTATATCTAAGGATTTTAATGTAAATCGTGGTGACCTGAGAAGGCTGAATGGATCTGTCTGCCGCCGGCCGCTTGCGGTCGTTACTTTAAAAAAACTAAAACTTGAATTTCACAAAAAAATGTGTTCCAGATATATTTCTAAATTTTATAAACTAAAGAAACGAAAATAAATGTCATTACTTTGCTATTAAAAACAGCAGCTGTGCAATGGGGAAGAGAAAGAGGAAAAAAAGCCAGGTTCCAGTCGGACTCGGGCCAGTAATTCTGATCAGCTGATGAGGTTGTTAGGAATATTTTGGAACGAATGATTGTTTAATAGCCTATGTTACACTTATTTAGGCTACTTTTTATTTAAATGTACTATTTCTTTGATTTATTTTAGTGTTTTGTAGGCTGCTTGTTCACCGACGGAATTGCTAAAATAGACGCACGTTTGTTAATAATGTTTGAGTCTCCCTTATATAAAACACCGCACCACCGGCGATGGTAAAAATCTGCCACGTCACAGCCCTACAGTTCCTACCCTCCATAAATATGTGCACTACATGTTGTATTTAAATCTAAATTTAACATTCAACGACTGATGTTTCAGCACAATGAATGTTTTTGCGCTGAGTATTAATTGTCTCCCGGTCTGTGTTCTGTGTTCCAGTCTGACGCTCATTCAGTAAAGATTTAAAGTTAACACAGACTGCCAGAATGGACTTTATGCATAAATGGAAATGCTCTTGTGAATGTGTGACGTTTACAGATAAGGATATGACCGTAAACTGAAAGTGTTCATGCTGAGGATGCAAACGGATCTCAAAGCGTCTCACAGGGCGAGCCATTACTCTATTAGCTTCAAGTTAAAAATGAGGAATTCTCATGTTTTGTGCAGCTTGGATCACGTAACTCTCCTGCAGCATCTCAGTCTGTTTCCTCCACTATTTTTAGATGCATTTTGTCCATTGAAATGCGTCATTCTGTAATTTGACGTGATTCTCTGAAGTTATACGTGCATTGTGGGCCGACCCCATTAATCCATGATGAGAATCGTTGTCGACGGATTTCATTATTGATAATTGATTTTATCGATTAGTTGTTGCAGCCCTAGAGTAGAAGCAAGATGCTAAGAAAGAAACCTGCGTGTGTGTATATAATAGCCTACATTTGAAATGCTTATCTCTAAATTACACTGTCAAATCCCTCAATGAGTTCCACTTGCCTCGCGTTATCATTTAATTTGAGGCAGTCGTTAAAGAGGAAAAAAAGAAGAGCGTACACGTAATGTCAGCCCATGCTGAAGGGATAGTTCACCCAAAGATGAAAATGTGATGTTTATCCCCAGCGCATCCAAGATGTCAGTAGAACACAAACCAACATTTTTTACTGTTTAACCAGAGCGTTCAGCTGTGTTCAAACCTGTGACTGGTCCCAGGGGCCGGATTCAAGAAACATTCCTTAGAACAAATTTCTTCTTAACTTCCATTTTCTTATTATTTCCTAAAATAAGAAAACAGAATATTTTGTTTTCCCAAAAATTCATCTTAAGAACATTCTTATCTTATTACTTAATATTGTTCTTAAGACAATTTTCAAGAAAATTCTAATTCTTGAAAAGTCTTCTTAAAAACCATCATAAATAACTTCTTGAAGTTGGGATAGCCCGAGACTTGTCTTAAATCCCAAATAGTGAGAATTATTTAATGAATTTATTGCGTTATTTCAAATGAATTGTTCTATATAAGCATTGCAACACTACTAGCTACAGATCATACATATTAGGACTATTAATAGAGATGAGCAGGAGTTGTCTGAAGTGGCAGTGATGAATGATAATGAAAACAATGATGGATCATGATTAGCCCATATATGACTCTACTTTTTGCTGAGATCAAAACTCAGTAGCAACTCTACAAAAAAAGATTTAATTGAACTTTTTTTGTTTGTTTGTTTTATTTAACCTATAATTATTAATTTAACCTATAATTTAGCCTATAATTTAACCTATAAATACGTCATGATCTTTGGCAGTATTTAGCGCATATGCACAGGACACGTTTGCTGTAGCAGAGCAGAAACGCATACCGGAAGCGTTCATTTGGATGAGGGCACGAAAACGGCACAACAATGAATAAAACAGATCGTCGAAGCTTAAGACGGACCCTTTAAAAGTTACTGTTTAAAAACACGGCGCATTAAAAACGTGAAGCCGAGCGCCAGTGAAGATCGTGACGAAAATAGTGTGTGTGCTTATTATGATTATTAGGATAATCTGCAGAAACCACAAAAAAAGACAATAAAGTGCGAGTTTATCAATGCGTCTTTAGCCATGTATTCATGTATAATTTTCTTAAGAAAAAAATTAAGATGTTCTTAAGAACACATTTGAGAACTACTTAAGAATATTTCAAGAAATGCACTTAAGAACATTCTTATGAACTTCTTAGAAATTATCTTAAGAAATTTCTTAATTTGTTTCTTAAGATAAATTCTAAGAAGTTCATGAGAATGTTGTAATGATGTTTGTGAAACGGCCCCAGATGTCTAGTTCTGACGGGAACCCGATGGCTGGAGGTTTTGGGGCTGGAGCGCTGTTAGTAGAGCTTGTGTGTTCACGAGATGCTTTGTGAAGACCTGGTGTTGTTTTGTCAGGGCCTAACGCCGATCGCTCCGCGAAGGACCTGCAGAGATGTGCGGCGTCTCTGTCCCGCTACAGAGTGGTGGTGAGAGACGAGATGGACTCCTCCATCAAGAGGATAAAGCAGACGTTTGCTGAGCTGCAGAGCTGGTATGCAGTGCACACACACACACTGAAGGCTCTCACACAGGGCTGCGCAATTAATCTAAATCAAAATCGAATTTTTCCAAAGATTTCTGGTTTACGTTTTTGAGTTATTGAATTTGATTTTTTTTGGGGGGTTTATAGATTTCAGCCAATATGCAGCAATTGAGTATTATAGCCAAATGGTAGCTATTGATATTTTTGTATTATACCATCAGCTTTTAGGTTTTGGCTGACTGAACTTTTTTTTTTTTTTTACTGACGTATAAGACATTAAATATGAAATAAAAAAAGCATGTTTTCAATGAATTAAATAAATTTAAAAAAACACCAAAAATTGCATGAATGGATAGTTTTTATTTTAGCGAAGACAGTGATGTGACATTTATTGAAAAAAATTAAATAAAAATTGGGATCACACCTGAGACCTTCGTGCCCAAATTTGTCCAGGAAGGACCGATTAAGGGCTGCTATATGAAGGATGCTTGAGGGTTAACCCTTGTGCGACCTTATGGACATTTATGTCCATTTCAGATTAGTTTTTTGTTATAAGTGTGCTTGTGTTAATGCCAACTGCATACATTTTGGCTCAGGTGTTTATTTTTCTTGAAATTTTAATATTTCACCATCATTTTCTTAAAAAAAAATCAATTTTACCCTCTGTACAAAAAATACTCGCACTCAGGACCTTAAGAACAAAAACGCAATTATTTAACCCAGGGCCATTTGACTAAAATGATGCAATATTTGCTAATAGGCTGCAAATTTTACATTTTTCTCATTTTTACTAGATTGTGCCCTTTTTTTTTCCTTCAAGTTTGGCATATACATTTTTTTTAATCTAACACTACATAAATATAAATGCCTCAAAATGAATGTTGTTGTTTTTCACTGACACACCCAAGAACCTAATAAGCAAAGAAAAAAAAATTCTGCTCAGCATTTACCATTTAGTATATGGAAATTACTACTATTTTTCATTTTTTCATAAAAAAACACCTGTGGCATTATGCAAACAAACCAGCATTTAAAGGGTTACAACTCTGAAAATGAATGAATGTTTGGTATCTATGGATAGAACTGATGCTGGTTAAACAATCCACATCAGTCAAAGTGGAAACAAATATCAATAAAACATATTTTTATGACCATTTTTGGACAATGGGTATTTTTGTCCATTTTGCACCTGTGTGTAACTTTTTTTTTTTTTTGACGCACAAGGGTTAAAGAGCATCATTTTCTCTTCACACTCAGTTTTTGTTGGTCCTTTTTTGCTTCTTTGACTGTACAAGTATTGATTCTCCTGTTGTCTTTGTTAGTAAAGCACAATGAAAAGTGTCTGTAACTGTTGCTGTTCTCTGTTCAGTCTCATGGATCGAGAGGTGGCGCTGCTCACAGAGATGGACAACGTCAAAGCAGAAGCCTGTGAGTAGAACGGCTCTGATGCACAAACGGTCCGTCTGGCGTTCAGACTGACACACATTTACACTTCAGCTCCTCACGATTCCTTTCCTAATGACAGTGGAATGTACACCGCAAAAATAAATGGCATCGGAATGGGGCGAGTGCTTAATTTACATGCAGTCAACTCTGCAGTTGGGATCAGAAGTACTTTTTCCTTTAATAACTGTTGAGATCACGTCATTTACACATGATGTAGGATAGAACACTACACTCATATTTAGGGGACATTGTCTGTCAAACATACTTTTTTATTCTGTTAATACGCTTGTTAAGCAAATTAATCCTAAATTAGCTTGTGTTCATGAACTGACTTTCTCATTATTTTGTACTGTTCCCTGAGGTCCGCTTATAGAGTTATCAAGATCACCGTCGGATCCGATATAGTCGGCACAGCGTCGTCTTTTAGTTTCGATCTTTCTGAAAATTCCATGTCGAATTGTGCCTTGTTTGTAAACGAATCTGCGGGAGAATGAAGAGAAGAAAGGACTAAGCTCTCACCGAAGCGGTCTGGAACTTCATTAACAATAAAGTTCATCCACACTTTCCTAACATTAGGATCAGACTGTTTTTCCACAACTTGACTCTGCACAGCGTTTTGTTGTATTCTGAGTAGATATTTTTAAGTTAGAACACCCAATTTCTTTTTAGTAATGCACCGATCTTGATTCTTTATGGTCGATTCTGATTGCAGATGTTTTACAAGCAAATGGGCTGATTCTGAAAGCCTTTTTTATATATTTATTTTACGCCTTAAGCAAGGGACAAGAATGAATGAAAATATGAGTGCATGAACAAGATGTTTGTTTTCTCTATTATAGGTACAGCCATTTAAATTAGAGACAGCCAATGCATTTTTAAACAATCTACAGTAGAAACAACAAAAAATAAACGACACAGTTCTTTCTTAGTCGTGTAGACAATAAATGCAGGATCAAAGTAGGCTACTCTTTCATATTCAAAGTGCAAATAGAGACCGAATTTTTCAGGCATGATACAGAGCTATAGACACAATACAGCTTATTATAGCCCACATACTAATAACAGCCTAGATATGTTATGTAGCCTATTTGCGCGCATTGGGGAGTCGCTCTCTAAACGTGGGGTGTTAAAATTGCTCTTGAATGCGTGTGCGCGTTTGACTTTTGGTTTCGTTTTAACAATCGCACGAATCTCTCGACGGCGCTGAGCGTGCATTCTACAATACAAGAGATTACTTTAACAAAACCATTTGAAAGTGGGAGGACACCAACGGGATTTTGAAAAGCGTGTCTCCAGTGGAAATTACGGCCCTGTGCGAGTGGAACTCTGCCGCTGAGTTATCATCTGATGTGAATGTATGCGGCGTTGGACAGTATATTGAGACGGAGGCGGCAGAATTGTATCTGACAATGTACGCTGCAGCACGAAATAGATTTCTTCAAAAGCAGATTGTGGAGACCTTTTAATTGTCCACAATCAAAAGAGAGAATGGTGAACCTGTCACCGCATCAGCTCACAGCAGTCTGTGCAGTAGTTGGGCTCGCCAAAGTTTTGTAAAGAAATGAAACCAAGTCGCAACACAACAATTTCTCTCACTCACACAAATGCTCCCAAATATATTTTGAGGTCGCGCAGGTTAAATTTTGGGAGCATATGCGACCAAAACGGTCGCAATTTCGAGCCCTGATCAAGTCATCTTTATCATTTGGTTTCTGCAATTAAGATCAAGATGGTTTCTCAGTTCATGACCCTTTAAATTTATTTGGTTTCTGTTGTAAATGAATAACTCAAGTGTGGCTTTCACCATGAAAAAGTATGCCGTTCAGTGAGGTTGATCAGCTGTGTGTTTTTCGTGACAGTGGCGATCCTGGATGGCCGTCAGAAGAAAGCAGAAGAGTTGAAGAGACTTGCTGACAAATCAGCATCACTGACAGAGGAGCAGCTCGCTGAACTACGGGCTGACATCAAGGTACACGCTCACGCTCACACACACACGCTCACACACACGCACTCACACACACACACACACACACACACACACACACACACAGAGCAGTGTAAATCATCTTCATTTGCAACGGTCTAATGCACAACTCTCTCTCTCCAGCACTTTGTCAGTGAGCGCAAGTATGACGAGGATCTTGGTAAAGCTGTGAAATTCTCCCATGATCTGGAGCCTCTGAAGTGCAGCATCATGTCGTTTGGATCAGGTGGGTCAGTGAGTGGGACTAGGGTTGCCAGGGTTGTGGTTTTCCGTCCAGCCACAGGAGAAAATGCAGTGCTGCGTTTGTTGGGATAACCATATACAGTGGTGTGAAAGTGTTAAGCCCCCTTCCTGATTTTTTTTTTTTTTGCATGTTTGTCACACTTTAATGTTTCAGATCAAACAAATTTAAATATTAATCAAAGATAACACAAGTAAACATAACATGCAGTTTTTAAATGAAGGGGTTTTTGTTATGAAGGGGAAAACAAAATCCAAACCCACATGGCCCTGTGTTTAAAAAAAAAAAGTGACCCAGTTTTGCCAGAAAACATCTTGATGATCCCAAAGACTTTTGGGAAAATACTTTGTGGACTGACGAGAAAAAAGTTGAACTTTTTGGAAGGTGTGTGTCCCATTACATCTGGCCTAAAAGTAATACAGCATTTCAGAAAAAAGACATCATACCAACAGTTAAATCTGGTGGTGATGGTCTGGGTTTCTGGACCTGGAAGACTTGCTGTGATGAATGGAATCATGAATTCTGCTGTCTACCAAAAAATCCTGAAGGACAATGTCCAGCCATCTGTTCATGACCTCAAGCTGAAGCGGACTTGGGTTCTGCAGCAAGTCAAGTCAAGTCACCTTTATTTATATAGCGCTTTTAACAAAACAGATTGTGTCAAAGCAACTGCACAGTATTTAAACAGAACAATAGTGTGTAAGTAACGCATTATTGTAGATAATCAATTGTCAGTTAAAGGCAGTTCATCAATGAATTCAGTGATATCATCGTCAGTTCAGTTCAAATAGTATACGATATCGCTGGAAAATGTCCCCAACTAAGCAAGCCAGAGACGACAGCGGCAAGGAACCAAAACTCCACAGGTGACAGAAATGGAGAAAAAAACCTTGGGAGAAACCAGGCTCAGTCGGGGGACCAGTTCTCCTCTGGCCAGACCAAACCAGCAGTTTGTACCAATGTCCGATTGTAGAGAACTCATCAGGATCCTGTGGTGTAGTGCCGATGGCCGTCTAGGTTGGTGAGGTCTTTAGTGATGATCCGCCTTGGAGCTCATCTGGTTGACATCCACAGCTATTGAAGTCATCTCTAGGTGGTGATCCATGATCTAAGCCGGTGCGGACTGGATCCGGGGGACTGCAGTGACCATCTGATCCGGATACAGGCTGGGTCTGGTGGCTACGGTGACCTCGGAATAAGAATGAAACAGACTAATATTAGCGTAGATGCCATTCTTTTTACGATGCAACGAGTGCATCAGGTGTTATGGAAGGTGTTTTCGGTTCCGGTTGACCTAATTAATGCAGCCTAACAATCCTTTAACGGATTTGAATTATAGGAATGTGTTAATGTTTTATGTGTAAGCCAGGTTAAAGAGATGTGTCTTTAATCTAGATTTAAACTGACAGAGTGTGTCTGCCTCCCGAACAGTGTTAGGTAGATTGTTCCAGAGTTTAGGCGCTAGATAAGAAAATGATCTGCCGCCCGCAGTTGATTTTGATATTCTAGGTATTATCAAATTGCCAGAATTTTGAGAACGCAGCGGACGTGAGGGACTATAATACGATAGGAGCTCGCTCAAGTACTGAGGAGCTAAACCATTGAGGGCTTTATAAGTAATTAGCAAGATTTTAAAATCTATACGATGTTTAATAGGGAGCCAATGCAGTGTTGACAGAACCGGGCTAATATGGTCATACTTTCTGGTTCTAGTAAGAACTCTAGCTGCTGCATTTTGGACCAGCTGGAGTTTGTTTATTAAGCGTGCAGAACAACCACCCAATAAAGCATTACAATAATCTATCCTTGAGGTCATGAACGCATGAATTAATGTTTCAGCATTTGACATTGATAGCATAGGTCGTAATATCGATATATTCAGCAGGACAATGATCCAAAACACACCAGCAAATCCACCTCTGAATGGTTGAAGAAAAACAAAATGAAGACTTTGGAGTGTCCTAGTCAAAGTCCTGACCTGAATCCTGTTGAGATGCTGTGGCATGACCTTAAAAAGGCGGTTCCTGCTGGAAAACCCTCCAATGTGGCTGAATTACAACAAATCTGCCAAGATGAGTGGCCAAAATTCCTGCTCAGTGCTGTAACAGACTCATTGCAAGTTATGGCAAACGCTTGATTGCAGTTGATGCTGCAAAGGGTGGCCCAACCAGTTATTGAGTTTAGGGGGCAAACACTTTTTCACACCACTGTAATGTACCACATGTGCCAGAAAGGTTACTTGTAGACAAGGAAAAATTCAAAAATTTTGAAATAGCATTTTAATCTGCTAAATCTGTAATGCGCTAAATGTTCTTCATGTATACCTTTATAACATTAACGTTATGATTTTCTGTAAAGCTGCTTTAAAACATTGTGTACGGTGAAATTCACAATGTACATTTTGACTTGTTTTTATGGATGTCAGCTTATCACATAGCGAAAGTCTTATTCATATTTATAGCTTCATCAAGCAAAGTGCTGAAAATTAAAATCAAAGAGGGTAAAAGAAGAATTAAGAGTAACAAAATGAAAGTAACTGAAGAGCAGTGTTGGGTGTAACTAGTTACTCAGTAATTAGTTACTGTAATTTAATTACTTTTCCCTTAAAGTAAAGTAAGGGATTACTCTTATTTTGTTCTGTAATTTAATTAGTTACTTTTTATGTAATTGTACTTTAATACTGTGTATAGACTGTAGAACATTTATGTACAATACAATAGTGAATTTAACATCAAAATGTAAAGTCTAACCTGAAAGTGTGTGCTTTTTATGTACCCTTCACACTTTAAATGCTTTAAAGTGTTACCAGTATTCTTATTAACTCTCCAGTGTTCAATTCTCACTATTAACTAGTTGGTTATTAGCATGGATATTACTGGGATATCGGCTGTTGATTATTACTTGCAGAATAAGGCATTAATGTGTTTCAAGACCTTATTCTAAATCCTTAATCCTACTCAAATCTTAAACTTAACTACTTTATTGGAGCCTAATCTAAAGTGTAACCAGACTCATTTATGTAGTTATCTATTTATTTGAAAGAATTAAAAGAACTTATTATTAAAGAACTTATTAATTAAAAGAACAAATCTTTGCATCATTAACTTGTCAAGGTTGATACAGGATTTAGAAAGTAATTGGTAATAAGTCATTAAATACTCTCTCCAAAAAGTAATTTGTACAGTAATCTTATTAGACTGTTGAAGATGTAATTAAGAAAAGTGATTCATTACTAGTTATTAGAGTAACTTACCCAACACTGCTAAAGAGGAATAAAATACTGATTAAATAATGAAATAAAATGTCATTCTGCCTATAGAAATGCTAAAAAAAATCCAAAAAGATTTTATATGAAATCAAAGCATTTACAGTAGTCAACATTTGAAGTGGATCAAAAAGGTTCATCGTAGTTGTCCTAAGGCAAGAATGGGTTTTGTTTTAGTTTTAGGACAACTTTGAAAGGTTTTGGTCCACTTCAAATGTTGACTATTGTATTTTAAGGCCCTATATGTGAATTCTGCAGCTGTCAGCTGTGATTGGACAGGAGAATATTGGGTTAGCTTTCAGTCCTTTTGGGGGTCTTTGGGCTGGAAGTTTTTCTAAGACCTGGCAACCCTGAGCGTGACTGTGGTCATTTTCATATAAATGCACATGAAGTGTTCAGATGACTGACTGTCTGTCTTTCTGTAGTCTATCATCCTCAGACCAGTTACTCCAGCCGTTCCCGTTGTAGCTCCACCTCTTCCTCTGTCACAGGCTCCGCCCCTACCAAAGCCCCGCCTCCCTCTGAGCTCCAGCATCAGGCCTCCGCTTACCCCGGCCGTCCCAGCGTGCCCCACAAACAGGTGACCGATCGCACGCTCATTAGGCCTGTCGCGATAATCAACATATCCGCTTATCGCACAGTATATGTACATGTCCTCAATCATTTTTGGTGACACAATATATTGCCCATTATATTTACATAAAAATGAATGTCATCATGTCTTTTGCATTCCACGTGCGCCTGTGTCTTTTGCAGCTTCTCGTACGTAACGTGGTGCAGTTATGAGCTGCTAGTTTAAATTGACAAGAAGCTTCATCTGCAGATATGGTCTTGTTTAGGGGTCTGTGCCTCTGACTGCTAAGTAGGGATTGTGTGTTTCAGCAATAGTTTGCACCCTTCATTTACAGAGAAAAGAAGCTCAGGGAAAAATCTGTAGATGGGGAAATTTACTCACCCCCTTGTCATCTAAGATGTTCATGTCTGTCTTTCTTCAGTCGTAAAGAGATTGTTCTCCATATAGTGGACTTCTATGGTGCCCAGAGTTTGAACTTCCAAAATGCAGCTTCAAAGGACTCTAACCGATCCCAGCCGAGGAAGAAGAGTCTTGTCTAGTGAAGCGATCGATTATTTTCAAAACAATTAACAATTTATATACTTTTTAAAATTAATAGCACGCACATCAGTCTCAAATGGGTGCTCGACTAAAAAGCAACAAGTACAAAGTAAAGTGTAAAGTCGGCAACACCAAAGCTCCAAAAATATCAAAAATGCTTATTTTTAAAACAACTTTCGCATAGCGTATGTGACGTTTCGCAGGCTGTTCATCAGACAAATTGAATACTAATGTGCCACTCTTTATAGCTCCAGGTGATCCAAATCACAGGACCAAACACCATGTTACTGACCAATACATCAACAGCTGTAATAAATCTACACACACAAATATGTAAAACTATGCAAAATACAACAATATTGTTATTAATATACACTTCAAAAAATGCTTTTCTTGATTTTGTACCTGCAAGTATACATCAAATTAATTCATTAAATGAAATTAAATGAGTCACACCCAAACCTTTGATATATTATACACCTTAAGAGAAACACACACCCATATATATAGACACAATAAGTTTATGACGAATACCAAAATCTTCATTAAGTCCTCTAGGGCAGCGGTTCTCAATTCCAGTCCTCGAGACCCACCGCTCTGCATATTTTGTGTGTTTCACGCATCGCTTCAGACGTTTGTTCTATTCCAACGTTACTGCCCTTCGAAGTGGACATCACAGGATATTCCCCCATTATTCATTAGTTCGGAGCGAGCGTATGTGTTCCATTTGAAGGTCATTAAAGCGTTCGAGACGTAAATTTTAAATGTATTTATTTACAGATGCATTTGTCACACTTCTCTAAGTTTCATCTGTGTGTGAAGACGCTGCATGCGGTAACGTAGCGCAAATATGTGAATGAATGTTTCGAAGTGTCGTAAACAGATTTCCCCCGCTCAAGGAGCAGGGAGCAATGAACACTGTGCAGGGACCGTGTCAATCAGGCGTGTTAACTAAGAGAGACATGCAAAATATTCAGAGCGGTGGGGCGCGAGGACTGGAATTGAGAACCGCTGCTCTAGGGGGCGACGTGTCTAAAGTAAAAATCTAAAAAACCTCACGCTGTAAAAGCAATTTACATTTTTTCAGCATTACAAACATTTTTGCCGTGTGAGGATGTGTGAAAGTTGATGTGAAATTACACTGTAGACAGTTACCACATCTATGTTTCCCATGAGGTATTTTATTCAAGAAGTGAGGAGCCGGTTTCAAATCCGCTCTGACTAAAATATTTCGAAGGTTAGGTGTTTTTTATACACTAAACAAGGTGGTTTATGGAAACGTTTCTTGAGACTGGGATCACTCTCTACAATATGCCAGTGTTTTAATAAAACGTTATTGATATCCTTAGTAACACAGGGTCTCTGCGGATCCTTAAGTATTAAAACGTCTTAAATTTTAAGGTCTTAAAATGTATTAAATTTCGCTAATTTTCGATGGGTGGCATTAAATTTCATCAGGACGGTATTAAATTCAATTTGTGCCGAATGAAAGAATATGTTTGGAGAGAGATTTTCCCATGCTCGTCCCTGTCTAACAAGACAGTAAAATGGCACAGGCATAACACATTTAGGGGGCAGTATTTTCCCTGTAGTCAAGTCAAGTCAAGATTATTTATACAGCGCTTTTTACAATACAAGTTGTGTCAAAGCAACCTTACAGTATTAAAATAATAAAATAAAATGTCAAAAGTGCAAAAGTTCCATATTGCAGCAAAGTCAAATTGGGGAGGACTCATCTGGTTCCCGTGGCCTTGTGCCGGTGGCCGTTTAGGGTAGGAGTTCTTTCTGATGATCTGTCTCTGGGGCTCATCTAGTTGACACGGTATCCGCTGACATTCGGCTGTAGGTGTTGATCCACCTCTTGGTACGGACTGGATCCGGGGGACTGCAGTGACCATCTGATCTGGATACGGACTGGATCTGGTGGCTATGGTGACCTGGGAATAAGAAACAAACAGACTAATATTAATGTAGATGCAAGAGTTCCAAGTTGCCACAAAATCAGATTGGAGAGGACTCATCTGGTTTTGGCAGTCTTGCGTCGATGGCCATCTAGGTGATGAGGTCTTCACTGATGATCTGTCTTTGATGTGGTCTCTGCTGACATTCAGGGCTGTAAAGGATATCTCTGGGTGCTGATGGGTACAGACTGGATCCGGGGGACTGCAGTGAACGTCTGATCTGGATACATGATCGGTGGCTACGGTGACCTCGGAATAAGAAGGAAAGATACTAATATTAGCGTAGATGGCATTCTTCTTCTGATGCAACGAGTACATCAGGTGTTATAGGAAGTGTCCCTGGTTCCGGTTGACCTAAATAATGCAGCCTAACAATCCTTTAACGGATTTGGATTGTGAAATGTATTAAGTGTAGGCCAGGTTAAAGAGATGTGTCTTTAATCTAGATTTAAACTGACAGAGTGTGTCTGCCTCCCGAACAGTGTTAGGTAGATTGTTCCAGAGTTTAGGCGCTAGATAAGAAAATGATCTGCCGCCCGCAGTTGATTTTGATATTCTAGGTATTATCAAATTGCCGGAGTTTTGAGAACGCAGCGGACGTGAAGGACTATAATATGATAAGAGCTCGCTCAAGTACTTAGGAGCTAAACCATTGAGGGCTTTAAGTAATTAGCAAGATTTTAAAGTCTATACGATGTTTAATAGGGAGCCAGTGCAGTGCTGACAGAACCGGGCTAATATGCTCATACTTTCTGGTTCTAGTAAGAACTCTAGCTGCTGCATTTTGGACCAGCTGGAGTTTGTGTTTCCACTGTAGGCCCAGTGGAAACAGACGAAGAAGTATTTCAGGGTGGCAGACGCGAGCCAAGATGGGCAAGTGCAGGTTCAATGATAATTGGCTCGAGGATGAGAAATATCGCGGCTGGTTACAGAAAACGACAAAATACAAAGCGCGTTGCAGACTTTGCAAAAAAAAATGAAACTGGGAACAATGGGCTGCCAAGCCCTTGACGCACACATGAACGGCGAGAAGCACAAGCGCTATGCCGAAAGTCAGGCAACAACTGTCCCCATTCAGATGTATGCAGCATCGGCAGCTACTGCAAATCCAAACGCTAACGTTACGCCTGTCTTCGGGGCCCAGTACATTAATCTCATAACATCTTTTATTGCACTTTTAATTTTGCAGTGTAAATGATGTAATCTGACTGCTAACAGTCATATAGAATTTGATAAATTGCAATAATTTCAAAGGTGATGCATTCATTTCAAAAGTAAAAAAAGGCCTTTATAAAGGTAAATCAAATATGCAGATTTAAGATGTAAAAGCTAATGGAGCACTGATGAAAATATTGCTTCAGAATAAATTGTTTACTTCACCAGATATCTCTAAGTGGTACTTTTATGGGGACATTTGTGTGGAATAGTGTCTGCTGATATGAAAAGTTCACTGTATATCGTAGTAATAAATATAATATGACAGCCATGAAATTGTTTACTTTTTACATTAAACACATTAAATATTACATATGTGACCCTGGACCACAAAACCAGTCATAAGGTTAAATTTGACAAAACTGAGATTTATACATCATATGAAAGCTGAATAAATAAGCTTTCTATTGATGTATGGTTTGTTAGGATAGGACAATATTTGGCCGAGATACAACTATTTGAAATCAGAAATCTGAGGATGCAAAAAAATCAAAAAGACTGAGAAAATCACCTTTAAAGTTGTCCAAATTAGGTTCTTAACAATGCATATTACTAATCAAAAATTACATTTTGATATGTTTACAGTAGGAATTTTACAAAAAATCTTCATGGAACATGAACTTTACTTAATTTCTTAATTATTTTTTGGCATAAAAGAAAAATCAAAAATTTTGAACCATACAATGTATTTTTGGCTATTGCTACAAATATACCCCAGCGACTTAAGACTGGTTTTGTGGTCCAGGGTCACATATATGCATGTAATGTAATGTGTATTTCCATTACAGGTTTAGGTCTTAAATTTATGTAAGGTGGTATTAAAAAGGTCTTAAATCATACATTTCACTTGTTCATATCTGCAGATACCCTGACTATGCAAAGGTGAATACAGTTTTCCATTCTATGGTACCTTTAAAATGACAGTAATATTGCAATTATTTGTAGGGCAATATATGGCACAACACAAACCGGACTAGCGCTGCTTGATCCTGACGATGGTGAGCTGAACTGCCGTTTGTCTCTTGCAGATTTTCCAGGGCAACAGGCGCATCATTCACGGTTACCAGGGCAACCAGCGGTATAACGGAAACACGCATCCCGAGCGGAACCCCGGCCGAGGCGGCTACCGTTATCAGGGAGAGCGCAGCCACCAGAGCGACCTCAACTCCCAGCCGACCAACAGCACCAGAGGCTCCTCGCACTCCTCAGGCTACCGCTCCGATCGACCCGCCCACAACGGGCTTCCTCAGAGGCAGCCGCGGACCCACGGCCCGTGATCTCACACACACACACACACACACACACACCGCTGTCTGATGAAGAGAAAGTCAAGTTTACATCCGTTGAGCTGCTCTTCACTCTTCTGTCTTATTCTTTTACACCCGTCTGTCACATTAGAGTTCAGTGTTAGTCTCAGTAGTTCCTGTGGTGAGTGTTTGCTCGTGGGCTTCCTCTTTCAAACGGTTTAGAGTCGAGGAAAGCGGTTCTCGATGATCAACACTAAGACGGCAGGCGGTTTGTTCCAGCGGGCCCCGTTCGGGTGCTAAAGCTGGAGTCTTCACGCTCACGATATACCTCACGCGCGTCCGCTCTCACCGCCTCATTTCACGCCGCGCTGTTCTTCCGCTCTCACCGTCTGCTCCCTTCGGCCTTCCTGAAATACTCCGGCGGAAAGCGTCCGCATGCCGGGATATCGGATCAAAAACCGTCTGCGCGTTCGATCGGGAAAGCTCTTTCTCTGCCGACTTCGAATCCGTCTGTGCGTCTCTCTTTTGTTTCCGAAAGCTTTGTCACGGCGATCAGCTCAATCCTGTATATATGTAAACTATATGTATAATGTTTTGTAGCCTCCGGCCATGTATGTAGTGCGATTTATTATTTCTCTGAATCGAGCGACTTCTGTTCTTCCTCGTGTATAGAGAGAGACTCGTTTCATTCTTTTTTTCCAAAACGATCTGAGACCGCTGTAATCAAGTGCCTTCAGTCATGCGCTTTCACCGTCTCGTTCCTCCTGCTCCGGTTCGGACCAAAGACATCGGATGCCGTCGCCTGCTCCTGTCATGCCAACTGCACTTGCAAACACTCATTGTCTTTCTCGCTAATCGGCCTACTTGCTTTTCCTTTATTATAAATAAAGAAGGATTGGTAGCAAATGCTCAAACTGTTTGCAGACTCTGTTTTTCCAGCTCTGCTGTTGGTCAGAAAAGAAATTCTTGATCAAGTTGGTCTTTTTCTGAGGTTTGTAAATCAATCGCTTTTCAAGGGTTAGTTTACCCAAAAATGACAATTCTGTCAATAATTACTCACCCTCATGTTGTTCCAAACATTGTTTGTTGTATTAGGCAATTGAGGATGTTTTTGATGACTCTCCTGTAGACAGCAAAGGGTCCTACCACGTTCAAGACCCAGAAAAGAACCAAGATGTTCGACAAAGTAGTCCAACGGTGTCCAACTGCAGTTTTACGAAGCTATGAGAATACTTTACTTTTTTGCGCAAAAAACAGAAGTAAAGACTATTCCACATTTTCATCTCTACTGCGTCACTTGTGTACCACGACGGAAGCGTGTGGCGGCGCTGACCCTGATCCGGCCGTTACGGTGCTGAACACATACGTCGTGCCCCGTTTACATGCGGAGAAAGACGCTCGCTGTATGAGAGCTATTGGTCTGTGTTAGCGCCACCACACGCGTGCGTCAGAGTCCTCTTGTGAATGTGGGCTTCGAGGGAAAGCGTGGGCACTCTGGTTAAAGTTCTTAAAGGGATAGCTTATACTCAGAAGTGAAATTTGAGTCATTTGCTCACCCTTACTTTTTTTATTGTAACAAAAAGAGAAATAGAAACACACATCCTGCACACTCGTCCAAGTAATGCCGATTAATAATATTACAACCCTTGATTACTAGTTTTAAATGTATAAAGGACCAAAACTGAAATGAAAAAAATTTAAAACACTGAAAAATGTGGAGAAAAAAATCTGTAATAACCCCATTTACACTTTTTATCTAACAACGACAAAATGGGTACAATAATTTTCCCCTTTTGTATTGATTGCTTTACACTTAAACCTATAGTCGTAGCCTAATGGTTAGAGAGTCAGACTTGTAACGGGAAGGTTGCGGGTTCAGGTCTCAGGTCTGGCAGGGATTGGTGTTGAGGGGGGAGAGAGTAAACGGCGCTTTTTTCCAGGTTCAATACCAGACTGAGGTGAGACCCTTGAGCAACCGGTCCCCAGGCACCACAGCAATATGTCTCCACTACTGTATTGTAGACCTGCAGAGATGAGTTCCAGACCTAATCACACACAGGGTCATCTGCTAAAGGATGTCTTCAGGATTGTGTTTTGAAGCAGGTTAGAAATACAATTTGTGGGTTTCCTTGGATTAAAAATACAATGCAATACTGCCACTGTGAGGACTATTGGTATAACGTTGCTTAAATCTCTCTCCATAATCCACGGATTGCTGATTAAAAACTAAGGCTTGCTTTTACCTCCAACTTCAACCAAAAGCAGCTAATCAAGATCTTCAGGAATAGTCTAGAAACTCTTTGTTTGTAAGCAGGGTTGAAACTGACACGAAAGTGTGCGGCGTTGTTACGATTCAAGCTTTAAAGATGACTCAAACTGAATTGTAATACATCTTCATAAACAGTAGTCAACATTTGAAGTGGATCAAAAAGTTAATCAAAGTCGTCCTCAGACAAGATCTTAATACAACATTCAGTTCAAGTTTATTTGTATAGCACTTTTCACGATACAAAACGTTGCAAAGCAGCTGTACAGAAAATGTAGGTTTCTACAGTATATTTAGTAGCTTACTCGTGGTGACTACTGTATGTCAAGTCGATGTACCTATGGCATAGATGTTAAAATCCGTAATGGTGTAATCAAACAGAGGATGAACACTATTAACAGTAATGATTATGTGTTGCAATCAAACTTGTAGCAGAATCATGTAGTGCTGTATGTTGTTTCAGGGCTGGCATCATCTGGTCTCGGGTATTCTGAATCCAGACCAAAGCTTGAAGAAGTACTTACTAAAGTAGTAATATGAAGTATGAGGAAGATAGTTTGAGTGCCCAAGGAGTCTTCAAGGAGCACAGATGGATATTTGCAGAAAATAGTCCTGGGGTCAGAAAGACTTTATAATGGACCGTGATTGTATTTTTTTCCAGCTGAACGCTGATTTGAAAGAACCGTCAAAACAAAAACGGATCACTGAGCACAAACAAAGGTTGTGCCATGACTGCCCCAGTTCTTTAACCTGAACCCTACAGAAAACTGAAGAGGAGAGAGTTCAACAGAGAGCTGGGAATCTAAAGGGTCTGGAGGGAATCTGAAAAAAAAAGGCTAATCTTTTTAGTGAAGTAGTAAGTAACATGTCATTAGCTATTTCTTAGGTAATAAAAAGCTTACCGCTGAGAGATGGGAAGAGCAGTGTGTTGTTGTGTGCTGTCGTGTACAGCATCTGTAAAACAAACAGACTTAAATTACATCCGTCTGCCTCCATATACTGCTGCCTCCAAGAATATAACAGGGCCCGAATTCACAAAACATCTCAATAGAAAAAAGAACCAGAAGAAAATCTCAAAATCTCAAAAAGAAAATCTTAAAAATAGTGGGCGTGTCAATCCAAAATTTAGGACTCCTAAATTTTTGCTCTAAGAGTATTTCACAAAGTATTTTATCATTAAAACTAGCTCCTAGATCTGTAACACATTAGGAGTAGTGAAGAGGACTACTCAGTCACTAAGACCAAATCACAAACTAGGCCTATCCTCTCGGCTGAAGAAAAAAAAAACAATCATCACAGAAATTCTAATTGTTTTCACTACAAATACCATTACAAATATTACAAACCACTTTTAGCCATTAAAGCATTAATAAATGGTTTCCTGTACTGTTTTGGTTTCCATTAGGATTTAGTGGTTTTAACAAGCCACCACTAGGCACCATTACAGTTACCATTAAAACCAATATGATTTCTATTTTAACCAGTTTAAAAAAAAAAAAAAATTGTAATGGTTTCCATTTTTTTTTTTAGTTTTTTATTTTAGCAGGACTAAAATGGCTGTTGCCAGCTATCTGCCTTGGAACTTAAACATTTTAGGAACTTGTTGCATTTACTGGCACACATATGTTTTCCTACGCATCTTTTTTAGTTTTGGAGGTTATCCATACTCCAAATGTTCCTTTGATTATATCCTTGTTTTCATTAACAGGTTGGGTAAGAAGCTGTTCTTGAGTCCAGTTTGGTTTTCTTTTATGTTTGCATGTCTTACCATCAGCTGTGGTTATTCTAGTCGGTCAATTAAAATGTTGTTTATGCATATCAGCTAATTGTTTATGAGAAGCACACATGCAAGAGGCTGACAATTAGCTGAGCATATACTTGTTTAATTATTGACACTAATGGACATTAGTGGCAACATTTTTATTTTTAAACCTTTATTTGAATATGACAACATAATATCCCTCTACAATATTTCTATGAGTAAATCTCTGACAGAGACCCCTCCCCTATCAGCCAATCACAGTGTGCATAGTTAATGAGCCTGCTGACATCATCCGTAGCAACGAGGTCAACCCCGCCCCTTACTCTTAGATTAAGATTTCTCTCTATTCCTGAGTAAAAGTTAGTCTCAGCTGCTTTGTGAATAGGTTTTAAGAGAAAACTCTCAGCTAAAAACTTTTACTGCTATTTAGGAGAACTCTTAGTGCTAAGACAAAATGTTTTGTGAATACTTGTTAGGTGTTCTCCAAACTCATCAGGCATTATAGGACAGACCCATGGCTGTAAAATTGCCAAAGGTAAAGTATTGTATTGTTAAAAAAGTATTAAATAAAAAAGGGTGTTTGGCATCTCAATGTTCATACTATCCGTCCTATATTAGTATGTGAGATTACAATAAGTGTGTCCCAAAGCATAGTATGCTGAAAAGAGTATATTGATGGTCTACTATTTCAGGTCGAATTTTTAAAGTGTGGATCCGTGCACACTCTAATGGCTAATATTGCCCACAATCCATTGCACTTTGGCAAAGGACTAGGTCCAGAACTACAAACAAGAATAAAACGTGTTAAAAGCATGGCAGATGTGCGCGACCAGTGGTTAGGTAGAGATGTTTAGAGAAAAGGGTTTAAGTTTCTAATAATCAACATTTAACCTGGTAAAACATATTTATTTAATGTTATCTGTGTTATATTTAATCTGCAACAGCAATGTGAACTTTTATAAACACCCGTTTGGTTGTTAACTTTTAAATGCGTCATTATGCAGAAAATATGAGTATCGGCATTAAAGACCCGCCAATGGCAGATCAATGTGCTACTTTTCTCTCCAATACGGTAGGATGTTAAACTAAAGTAAATGTGGAGGATGTTCATTCTGACCAGTTGATCTACAGGCCAGTTTACTGTGACAGGGTAAAGATGCAGTTGTGGATGTGTTAGTATGTCCCAAAGCTGGCCTACTCTTCTACTACACACTCAAAAGTGTGTACTTTTTCTTCACCAAAAGAGTACATACGTTAAGGGCGTAGTATAAGTATGAACATTGGGATGCAGGGTTATTAGAGAAGAGCTATTCTTTATTATGAGCTTTCTCTTTCTCTCCATTTTACTTCAAATGAAGGGTAGGGTCGTGTGTCTGGAAAAATGTTAAGAGTAGCGATGGGACGTTTGACACTGAGGCTCCGAAGCCTGTTTTACTCTATTGAAGCGGACTGGTTCAAAAGTCTATGTTGAGGCTTGAATCAGATCTCTGTGATCATGTGACCGATGACGTTTGCGGCTTCAGGCGTCACAATAGGAGTTACGTCCGACTTGCTCAGACATCATGCTTACGTGAGCCAAAAAACTCGAGGTGAGGCGTCTGTGTCGGATTGAGCTGTTGGGCGCAGTAGCTCTCCACCGACTGCGCTGACCAAAAGCATGATGGGAAACGACTGCCTGACGACACAGCTTAATGCTCATTGGTTCATACAACTGTGACGTTGCATTCTCTTCTAAAATGTTTTATTTTTAATCTAATATCATGTGGTTGTGTGTTTAAATTATGCATGAATATTCCCAAACACTATGGGATTGCTGTCATATTTATATAAAAATTCAAAATAGATGTTTGTATTAAAGTAAAAAAATGGATGATAAATACGCCTTTCGTATGGAATTAAATAGCAAGCACTTTGAGTATCTTGTGCATCGCATTTATTTTCATATAAAAGCAACAGAGCTGAAATGATGATATGTTTATCAGCAAACAGCAGGTGAGTGTGAATAACGCGATATCCGCCTTTAATCTCGTAGGCCTATGTGTTCCGCTTCCAGCGCTCAGAACTGTCCGTCTTAAAGGAGCAGATCACTTTCAGAACAAGAATTGACAGATAAAGTACCCACCCCCTTGTCATCCAAGATGTTCATGTCTGTCTGTCTGTCTGTCTTTCTTTAGTCGTAAGGAAGTAATGTTTTTTGAGGAAAACATTTCAGGATTTCTGTCAATATAGTGGACGTCTATGGTGAGTTTGAACTTCCAAAATGCAGCTTCAAATGGCTCTAAACACTGACAGTCGAGGAAAGAAGGGTCTTATCTACTGTAGCAAAACGATTGGTTATTTTCTAAAAAAATATATATTTATATACATTTTAACCTCAAATGCTCGTCTTGTCTAGCTCTGTGTGTACTCTGTGTAGAGATTAAAAAGTATATAAATTGTAAATGTTTTTAGTAAATAACCAATCATTTTGCTAGATTAGACTCTTCTTCCTCGGCTGGGATCGTTTAGAGCTCTTTGAAGCTGCATTTTGGAAGTTCAAACTCAGGGCACCATAGAAGTCCATTATATGGAGACATTCCTGAACTGTTTTCCTCAGAAAACATAATTTCCTTACGACTGAAGAAAGAAAGACATGAACATCTCGGATGACAAGGAGGTTAGTACATTATCTGTCAATTTTTGTTCTGAGAGTGAACTCCTCCTTTAACTGCGCTTATTTCACTCCTCTCCTCACTGCAGCCCCTGCTCTCACCTTTATTTTTAGGCGAGGCGCATCTCAAACCAGCTGACTGAAACACCTAAAGCCAGAAGACTGATTCGAATCTTCATTCATTATAAGGAGATGTAAAATATGAAAGTGGCTGCTATAACTGCAGATGACCACTAGATGTCACTGATAGGGTCTGTGTTTGAAACTTTGAGTCTTTTTGGTACAATCAGGGGAAATGTCTCAAAAGCTTCACAAGGCTTCATCTACCCATCTCTAGTTAAGAGAAAACAGCACAATATAATCAAAATATGCCAATTTACTGCAACGCAAGTGAAAAACCAGAGGTGCTGCTGGACTGAACTTTTATATGCTTTATGCTAGAAGTGATACAGCTCTGGGCATGTGCACATCAATCCAATGTTATTTTTGTCACACTGTACAACACTAATTCTATATTTTAATAAAACACAATCTACTAGGTAGAAAAAATTATTTCATTGTTAGTTTTTGGTCAGAGCTGTATCCCTCCTAGCCACAACCCTTTTGTATCTGTGCTGTGGTGCATTATGGGAAGTGGCAGAAACCAAGTGTAGAAGTTGAAGGGGATTGTTTGTTATTTTAAAATTTGAATGCTTTACCAATGATGGAATATGTATAAATTGAAACTGAAAAAATAACAATTTGTTGATTAGCACATGTTTAGTTTATAACTGAGGTTTGGTCATTAGATGGATTTAATTTCTGATTTAATTTCTGTTAGCTTGTGTGGCTGTCAATGGTTTTGCCCATTGCTATTAATGCTCATTAGCTGGGCCTGGTTTGTCAGTGTGAGATTGCAGTCACAGTGGATGGATGCTGAAGGAGGTTGTCATGCTTGATTTAAAAAAATAAATAAATGACAACCTATATTCAGTAAATGTTCTGAGCTAATCAGAAGGTGTCTTTTTTATTTGTTAACAGTCCTGTTGAAGGTCGATGAAATCATGTGCAGCTGATTAAATATGACAGCTGAGAGAAATGACATCAGATGAGGATCTTGGCCTGTATTGTGTTTGCCTTGTTATACGTTTGTTTGTTTTTTCATTCCTCATCCTCTTCATCTGTTGTGTGTTTAATTTAAGAATTGTTTCCTCTACTTTCTCAGCTCTGTGTTTATGTACAAATGTTTCTTTATTGTAATGTGAGCTGTGACTACACAATGATTGGTAAGTCTTTTAAAGTTTATTGCTTGACCGTGTCTGAGTTTTGGTTTTCACGTTTGCTGTGGTTTTTGCTCTTTCAGATCCTTTGCTTTCAACGTGGCACTGATTGGTTGTTACTGTTGAAGTGTTTTGCTGTTATTACAGTTTTGTGGCTTACACGTGTTGTACATCAATGGCCCTTTGCGTTCACGTGTCTTGTGGTGCCTTTCTTTTTCTCTTCCAGTGAGCATCAGCATGACTTTTGCATCTTATTACTGATGTGACCATGATTTTTAGATACCAGGGATCTTCAACTCTGGCCACAAGATCCAATTTCCTGCAGAGTTTAGCTCCAACCCTAATCAAACACCCCTGAGCATGCTAGTCCATGTCTTCAGGATAATAGGAAGGCACGGGTAGGTGAGTTTGATCAGGTTTGGAGCTAAACCGTGCTCTATACTGACATCTACCGATACGAACTTGCCTTGTCTCTGTTGCCACCACTATCTGGTGTAATCTTTATTAAAGAGTCTGAATGCCTCAGTGGCCAAATGCGGTCTCTGATGTCTGTCATCTATGTACTCGAATACAGTGTGATGATGGGGCTAAGATGACAGTAGCAGGAGTAAGTGAAGGTTTTTAAAAGAAACACTTATATTCTGTTCTTTAATTGATTGCATTTATGATTTTGTTGACTTTTGCAGTTTATTAGGCTTAGGTTTCCATTTGTTTAATTTGGGGTCTTGTCTTCTAACCTTCATTTACAGTACAGACAGTTTAAGATGAGGTGCCCAACTCTGTTCCTGGAGATGTACCTACCTGAAGACTTTAGTTCCGGCCCTGCTCCAACACAGCTGTCTGTAATTATCAGGCGCTACCTAAGAGATTAATCAGCTGGTTACTGAGTCTACTTTGCTGCTTGAAGCTATTTGTTTTTGTTTTGTTCTGGGTCGCCTCCCTTGATCTCTGCGGGACACACAGCCTTTCACACTCCTTTGGACTGTGACTATGTAGGACAGCCAGCAACAAAGCTATCATCACTCACTCCTGCTTTCATCTCTGCCAGACAACGGAAACGCAACTGTTCTTGGACTGCACTGCAACTCCATTAGCTCTCTACTGATCTTTCTCCTGTACTCCTCATTCAACTGGGTAGGTTAAATATCATGCCATGTTGTCCTACTCAGGCCCAAATGTGTTTAATGCTGTCAGTTCTTTCGACTTTCTAGCGGTTGGTAAGTGTGCTTGGCAAGTTTTGTGGATTTTAACCACCTACTGAGATGACGCTGTAAGTTTTGGTAGCTTATCAGTTTTAATTTCCTGCTTCTCTATATCTGTCCCCGTCTCAACAGGTCGACTCATGCAACACCCTTCTGCTCCCAAATGGTATCCGTATACCTTGGGCCTAGACTATATAAGTTTTTGGCTGTAGTTTCAAAATGCGTCAACTGAGACCGATGTGTTTATCCGGTGTCCATGACAGCCTGTTGGTGACTTCGTAAGATGGATGGACTTTTGGTGTCTCTCCTCAAAATTCAAGTCTATCTAGCCTTGTTTAACCTCAGGTTGGCTCTGTACTAAAGCAACTTCAGCCAGACAACCAGCTGGACCTCAATGCATGTAACAATTGTTCATTATGTTACATGCAAGTAAAAACCAATATGCACATTTGGTTTAATCTATTGTGTAGTGTCCTGGTTAAAAACGATCAACCCTTCCAATGATGTTCACAATTCATTTGTTGTTCGCATTCCATAGAGCCATCGCACAATATAGCATCATGAACCACCGTAAGGAGGATGGATGTGACGTGAGGCCAAGTGTTGTAACCCATACTCACATACTCAGAGTTTATGCTCTGCATTTAACCCATCCAAATGCGTGCGTGCACACACAGTAGTGAACACCACACACACCCCCGCAGCAGTGGGCAGCCGTATTGCTATTGCTGCGGCACCCGGGGAGCAGTTTGGGTTTCGGTGCCTTGCTCAAGGGACTCTCCTTTGCAGTTAAATGTGTGGGTCACCAACTTTGCCGTTTCCATCTCTTTCATTTCACTAACTTAACCAGTTATCCGTGTCAGAGCGTTACAATACATGTATAACAAATCATGATTACCTTGTTCTCTCTTGAACCAGGAGCTAAACTAATAAATTGGGCAATCTGTGAATCAGCCGTGTACCCGTTCCTTGTTGGCGTGTTCGCTTAACGTCCAATACTATACATGTCATATATCTGCTACGCTCAGTACATTCGGTGTCATAATTGAAGTCCCCATCCATAACTTAATTTGTTCAACAAAATCAAACCATATACAAACAAAGTGTGCAAAATAACACATAGTAAAATTAATTCCAAATCACAAACAAGGTAGCATATCACTTCAGGTTTCGTTACACATTGAGTTTGTAGTAAGTTAAATTTTTGCAGATTTCTCTGTCCTGGAGGCTCTTCGGGCATGGTTAGAGACCACAGACTCTCAAATAAGCAATCCTAGGGTTAGGCAACGATGACCAAATTTTAAAGAGCTTGCAGATTTAAAGCTGCAGATGACACTGAAATATCAGTGAAACTGCAGTGTTTGCTTATAATAAAGTTACTGTGTGTTGGTGTGTCTGCTACTTTTTGTAAAGCATGGGCTCTAAAGTTTTCAGAATGGGGCTTGTGTGGGTAATTTAATTTCATTTTCCCCCTTGCTTATGTCTAAAAGTATTTTTGAAGTTTACTCAAAGCTGGATCTTCTAACTGTCTTTGGCCTTTGTAAATGTGGAGAACTTTGTCTTTACTGAACTCCCTGATTGAAACTCATATTTGACTCCTGGTCTTCAGTGTGCATATTGACTCAAAGCTACCTCTGATACTACAGTATTGGGAGTACTACTTTGTAAGGAGACCTGCAGAGGGGCAAACAGATGATGGTCAGTTGTCTGTTTGTGTAATTCATTGGTCCTTAAGCTCAGTTATTAGATGTTAAGGTCGGCCCAAGCTTGTTAGGTCTACAGATATCCGTAAGTAGCTGTAGGTCTCCCTGGTGAAAAAAAAACAAAAACAGTATTTGCGGGTTAGGTATGTTTTGGTGCTGGGATGCTGGTTTATGCTGGTCCTTGACCCAGTACCAAAACATACCTAACCAGCATATGCTGTTTTTTCAGCAGGGCTATTTAGCAATATGCTCCCGGAAGTACTATGAATAAGGTTTAAAAAAATGGCTATGGATCGTTCATCCAAAAATAAGAATTATTCACTCTCTTGTAATTCCAAACTTTTACAAATAAGTTCTTCTGTGGACTCGCACTGTATTTTGAAGACTATCTCTTGTCGTTGTACAATGAAAGCCTGTGGGCTGCAAAGCAACCTTGGAACCAACTGCCTTTCAACTAACCCTTTCAATCTTTGTTGCGTTGATAACTGTTGTTGGGTTAGGGTTTTAATTTAGAAAAATGAGTTTAATTTAGTTTACCTTCTCCACAGGACAGTTCTGTACTGCAAAGTGATTGCCCAAATATGAAATGTTGCTTATGCCATCAAGTGGTTTCAACCTCCTTCTGGACATGATGGTTTTTAAACGGTTTATAATTAAACTGTAACAGAGCAGAGTATAGCTACAGACTTCTGAAAACAAACTCATAGCTGTATATATTTTCATAGAAGCATCATAATACTGTTTCTTTAAATGTGAGTTCTTGTAATTTTGTTTCTGTCAGGTACTGATGAGGCCATAGGAACATTCTCCAGGAGCTGACCAGATGAGGAGAGTCCATCTTGAACTAAAGAGTAACTTGTGCCCCCTACAATTTTTACACACAAACAGATTCTCTGGTTCAGTGGTTGAGGTTGCACACAAAGTTGCACTTTGTTTTTGTGTGAGTGACAACGTTTTAGATGGTAACTATGATTTTTTCCCCCTTCTCTTTAAAGAAAAACCAAGAGACCATTTAGAAGTGTTGTGGTGGTGGTTTAGAGACCTGACTCCTTTTGAAGGCAGAGTCTACCAATGCTAGCCTGTAGGTAAGTACCAGATCCCCCTTAGTTTTGTGTAGTGGTGGTTTAGAGAGACCTGACTTCATTGAAGGCAAAGTCTACCAATGCAAGGATGTAGGTAAGTACCAGATCCTTTTATTTTATTTTGTTTTTTTGCAAAAAGTTTCAAATGGTAACCATGGATTTTGTAAGTTTTTAAAGAACCAAGAGACCATCTTTTGGGAAAAATGTGGTGGTGGTTTAGAGACCTGACCCCAGCTAACAAAAATAGGTCCCCAGAACGTCCCCTAAAAGGCCTCTGCGAACGTCACCCAGACGTCATTTTGTAGGGTCCCCGTTACGTCTAGCGGACATTCGCGAAGACGTCCTCCGGACATTCACGGGGACGTTCACAGGACCTGCAGCGGCCATTCGGGACGTTTAGGGGACTTTCATTTTAAGTAATATGGATGTCAATTTATTTTACTTTTAGGCTAATCATAGACAACAGACACGTTGTAGGTTAAAATAGGTTTATTTAAATTGAACATTTGTCAGGTTAAGTGCTCTTTCTTCGGAGTGTGAGTGTGGTTGCCAGCTGTGGGGTTAGTCCGACGGCAATTCTTCCCGTTATCTTCTATCCTAAAACAATCAAATGAAAACATGCAGTAGTGTTATGATTTTATGTCTAGAAGGACTATAGTTTGTCCATTGAAAAATAATTTGTAAAGAATTTGGATTTAGACGAGGCGGTCCTTATATGAAGATATCCGTCCCAAATAGGCTTTTTGCCACATTGGCGTCTCTGTGTGTATTTTTACCACATGAAAATGAAATACTTAAGCTCATTTTCTGTAAATAATATGTACATTTAATTATTTCACCTTTACATGCTAACGTTAGCTTCAAACGTGTTCACATATGCTAACGGCAGCAGCTATACACGACGGACAACTTCAGAAAACGAACTTTTTAGCATTACCAGATACACAGTGATTACTGTAGATAATGTATACAAATATAAAAGTATAAACACCTTTTCGACCGACGAAAGCTATAAACAAAAGACCGTGTCTGAAGAAATAACCGGGAGGACCGTTAACTGTCATTTACTAAGCAGCTGAGCGTTGCCATGGATACCGGCTCGTACCCTAAAGTGATGTCACTTGATCACGCGCTCATTTGATCTACACTTGCTTGAAGCCTATCCCAATTTGGCTATAATGTATTACACTTTTTTTTGTCTGCACGTGGTATAGCACGCAAAAAATATTTTTTTTCTAAATAACTGTTCTTATTGGCGTACCAACAGTTTGATATGTACATAGGTAGAATAAATGTATTTGTCTTACCTGTGTTATTTTCCACTTTTCCATTCTTCATGTTTTCTTGTCTGCATTCATCACTCTATATAACATACTTTTAGAGCAACCTACTTTTCTTTATGCATAGGGAATGATGTTTAAATGACAGTCTAAAAGCAATGATATATGTGGCAAGTTTTTTTTTTTTTTTGCTAATTATATAATAAATAGAAAACAGTTAGAATTGAAAAAGAATAGAGCAAGTTTAGAGGCCTTTTTTGTTTATTATATAATAAATAGAATGCAAAAAGAATAAAGAAGCTAATGTTAGTTTTTGTTTTAAGAAATCAAGCAGTTAGAAAATTAATAGAGTGCAAGTCTTAAAGGGGTAATTTTTTTTTCTGTTAAAAATATGTCCGAGTTGAGGGGAACCACAACATCTGCGCTGTCAAATGGTATGACAACAGAGCGGCCACGCTTGTGTCATCTTTTGCTGGACCTGAACCTGTGCAGAAAATTCAACGATGGGACAAAGCCACTCATTTGCTGCCAAGTACAAGTTCCCCATGAAATCTCACCGCTGCTACATTTACATCTTCTGGCACACCATCATCCTTGCTGTAATTAACGGCTGGCTCCTTTACGAGCGGGACTGTAAAACTCTGAAGATGACTAAGAAAGAGATACTGAACAGGAGACAGTTTCAGGCACAACTTGCATCCTCTCTTATCCTTGTGAACACACACAACATATCACCCAAGAGAGGGCGACCATCTTCAGGGAAGACGGTGACATCAGGGAGCCCTTTGGATCCTCAAAAGAGACCATCCTCATAAGATGTGAGTCCCCCAGCCAAGAGGTCATCGGACCACCCCCCACTGGATGTACGCAAAGACATGATTGCACATTTCCCAGTAAAGACAAAGAGAGGACGCGGCAGACACTGCAATAATGGATACACAAACACACTGTGTAGCAAGTGCAATGTTCGCCTGTGCTTCTCAGATGAAAAGAACTGTTTTAGGGACTATCACTGCAAGTAAACACAGACTTCATTCAAACCACACTGAATGTGACCAAATATTTTTTCCAAATATATTTATTAATAAATGCTTATTCATAAACAAAAAAAATATATGATTGTTGTGAGATTATTACTTATGATATATACTGCTATGGGGCTAAAAAAGTTTTTTCTATATTTTGGTCTTTCAGGGTTAATCACATATGATATCCAATGCGCATCTAGTCAGTAAAGCCGGTCCTGTAATCGGTAATAAATCTCCATCACGTGTGTGTTTCGGTGCTGATTACAGGACCGGCTTTACTGACTAGATGCGCATTGGATATCGCATGCGATTAATCATGCAGCCCTACAATCAAGGTATAAGCACTATAAAAAGGCAACAGATGGATTTATGTTTTCAACAAAACTGAAAGGCAGTGTTGCAGTAAGAGGGAGAGGAATAGGGAGAAACCTCTTTGGCCACAGAGCTATTTTGAATGTCCAACGCTGTGGGAACATCACATATATATGGGCTCCTCCACTGGCATGACAAAATAGGTCCTTACAATACAGACCACATACTCACATTTCTAGACAGGCTAAGTATTGGACTAATGCAACCAGAAACTTGATCCATCATTACAGTATCTCCCACAACGCTCTCCCTTCTTTTCCTTTTTCCCTTACGCACGGCAGTGAAAAGTTTATAATCTCCGACTCTCATTCAAGCTCCTGTGTGACCCAATAGAAGCAGAGTCTCGCCTGGAGTCGCCATTCAAGAAGATTCTTCCTTTGCTGTCTTGTGAGGGAGGACATTACAGCCAATGTGGAAAAAATCCAGCTACATGAAGAGATGATGCTAAGGTGTTTTTTTGTTTGTTTGTTGTTTTTGTCTCCACAATAGTTATGTTCTATATTGTATTTAGAATATGTTCGGATTTTCAGTGCAAAATTCAGCCTAATTGCAATGATGTACTGAAGGATTTTACAATGTGGTGAAAAATAAATACTTTCATCAAGGTGCAGTGCTTGTCTCGTGTGTTGTGTTTGGAAAATATATTCAAGTTCCTTAACAATATCTCAAAAAAGGAAAATAAATCAAACCCAGACTGTACAGTATCATTAGAAAAGTAGAAATGTTCCAAGTGTTTAAGATGTGTGAAAGTGGTTCAAACAGAATCTGACTGCATGAACCGTGTGTGCATGCCATAGGGTACCAAAACTGGCGTTTGGTAAATTATTGTACAGTTTTGAATTAAGTGCTTCATTTTGCAAAAGACCTGAGATGTTCTGCTACTTGTGTGTGTAGATGTGTAAATAGTGTGTAGGGTTTTGACAAAATGAGCCTTATTTTTAAATTTGTGCCCAAGCAATCATAAATAAAACTAAATAGGACAAAAATCAATAGTGCAAAAGACTAGGGACTTTAACCCCAGAATAATAATTCATTATTTCATCTCCCTCAAGTTGGTGCAAACCTGTATTTGCTCCTTTCCTCTTAAAAAAAACTAAGCAATTTGTTTAACAAAACATATATTGCAATGTTTTTTTCTGCCCTTGCAATGAAAGCTAGTGGGCTCCAGTATGGTTTCTGTGCTTTCACGCATAGTATTTCATGTGGTCTAGTGTGACCCGATGAGACTCAACACTGTAGAAATATACAGAATAAATAGGAAATGACTGGTGAATTACTGAATGTGCACATGACCATACAGGAAAGCAGTTGTACGCCTCTGGGTTTTTAAGTCTGAACATTACCCGAAATCATCTGTGAAACTCAAGGCACAAAGAAATACATAAACTGCTGTTTACGTCAGCGCTGAATGTAACGCATCCGATGTGTCGAACCTGAAAGGCAGAATTCCCATGATTTTTGTGGTTTGTTATGAATGCAACCAGTGTGCGCTTAGACCTTGGGATGACGGGAGAAATCGTGTAACCAAGCCACATCAAGTGTACATGAGCCGAAATGCATTAAGAAACTCTATATTATATAACCCTATATACCCTAGAAACCCAAAATTCCGTGCATAACCCTTACTCTGTTATATGTAAGTGTGGACTTGTGAATATAAGTTGTATATTGGTAAAGTGTTAGCGATATGATATATTCATTTTCCAGTCGTGTTCAACATGTAAGACAATCGCTGACTATTTCTCAACGATGTATCTAAAAAAAAAGGCAAAGAGTGT
Organism: Garra rufa; assembly: GCF_049309525.1. NCBI lineage: Eukaryota > Metazoa > Chordata > Actinopteri > Cypriniformes > Cyprinidae > Garra > Garra rufa. Next base: position 45,707,536 of record NC_133375.1, read on the forward strand.
CTGAAATGAGGAAGCGCCGGACAGGTTTCTATCCCATCGTGCCACAGGAGCCGGCAGATTTCTGATTCTCTGGCACATATATGAAAGAGGTGTTTATGACTGCCAGTTTATAATAAAGCAATTCCTTGAGGCTTTTAGTAGTTTTGGAGACATGCAAGGATAAGAAGACGTTTCGGTGAACAACAGCATTTTTTGGATCAGCAAAAGCTTGATGTTTAAAGCTAATTGAACAAATCCAGTAAAGAGTTATACTTTCAATTAGAATTTCTTTGTAGTTCTAAACTTCTGATAGTTTCAAGATTGTAATTTAAAAGAACACCTCCATGAAGGTAAATTTCACAAAACCTGTCCGGCTCGTATTATCAAGAGATTCATTACTGGAATAACAGCTTTAGTGATGTTTATCATCACGATTTAGTTTGGCGTGACTCATTTTCCCAAAGGCAATGACAGAAGAGACCAAACCACATTCCGCCACTTTCAAACTCAGGAATAAATATATATATGTGTGTGTGTGTGTGTGTGTGTGTCAAGTCAAGTCACCTTTATTTATATAGCGCTTTTAACAATACAGATTGTGTCAAAGCAACTGCACAGTATTTAAACAGCACAATAGTGAGTAAGTAACGCATTATTGTAGATAATCAATTGTCAGTTAAAGGCAGTTCATCAATGAATTCAGTGATATCATCGTCCAGTTCAGTTCAAGTAGTATACGATATCGCTGGAAAGTGTCCCCAACTAAGCAAGCCAGAGACGACAGCGGCAAGGAACCAAAACTCCACAGGTGACAGAAATGGAGAAAAAAACCTTGGGAGAAACCAGGCTCAGTCGGGGGACCAGTTCTCCTCTGGCCAGACCAAACCAGCAGTTTGTACCAATGTCTGATTGTAGAGAACTCATCAGGATCCTGTGGTGTAGCGCTGATGGCCGTCTAGGTTGGTGAGGTCTTCATTGATGATCGGTCTCTGGAGCTCATCTGGTTGACATCCACGGCTATTGAAGTCATCTCTAGGTGGTGATCCATGATCTAAGCTGGTGCGGACTGGATCCGGGGGACTGCAGTGACCATCTGATCCGGATACAGGCTGGGTCTGGTGGCTACGGTGACCTCGGAATAAGAATGAAACAGACTAATATTAGCGTAGATGCCATTCTTTTTACGATGCAGCGAGTGCATCAGGTGTTATGGGACGTGTTTTCGGTTCCGGCTGACCTAATTAATGCAGCCTAACAATCCTTTAACGGATTTGAATTATAGGAATGTGTTAATGTTTTATGTGTAAGCCAGGTTAAAGAGATGTGTCTTTAATCTAGATTTAAACTGACAGAGTGTGTCTGCCTCCCGAACAGTGTTAGGTAGATTGTTCCAGAGTTTAGGCGCTAGATAAGAAAATGATCTGCCGCCCGCAGTTGATTTTGATATTCTAGGTATTATCAAATTGCCAGAATTTTGAGAACGCAGCGGACGTGAGGGACTATAATGCGATAGAAGCTCGCTCAAGTACTGAGGAGCTAAACCATTGAGGGCTTTATAAGTAATTAGCAAGATTTCAAAATCAATCTGATGTTTTATAGGGAGCCTTTGTTTTGAAGAGACAAATCACATGCTGAACATTCATTTGTGTGAACAGGCCGTAAGCCTCCGCAGATGGATAAAAGCGTCGGCTAAATGAGTAAATGAATAGCACACCTAGGTTCCTAACTGATGACGACGAATTTACAGAGCAGCCATCTAGTATTAGACAGTGTTTTAGGTTATTACTTGTGGAGGTTTTTAGGTCCAATAATGAACACCTCTGTTTTTTTCAGAATTTAACAGTAAGAAGTTATTCACCATCCATTGTTTTATATCAGCTATGCATTCTTTTAGTTTTTCAAATTGGTATGTTTCGCCGGGCCGTGAAGAAATATAGAGCTGAGTATCATCAGCGTAACAATGAAAGCTAACACCATGTTTCCTGATGATATCTCCCAAGGGTAGCATGTGAAGCGTAAAAAGTAATGGCCCTAGTACTGAGCCTTGAGGTACTCCATACTGCACTTGCGATTTAAATGATACCTCTTCATTTATTTCCACAAACTGATGACGGTCAGATAAGTATGATTTGAACCATGCTAGTGCACTACCATTAATGCCTATAATTTTCAAGTCTATTTAAAAGAATGTTGTGGTCAATAGTATCAAACGCAGCACTAAGATTCAGTAGCACTAATAGAGAGATGCAACCACGATCGGTTGACAAGAGCAGGTCATTTGTAACTCTAATAAGAGCAGTCTCAGTACTATGATACGGTCTAAAACCTGACTTACTGTGTGTACCTGGTATTCATCACGTTATGGGGACCACTTGACATTTCTCAGGTCCCCATGAGGAAACAGGCTTATAAATCATGCACAATGAGTTTTTTTGATGAAGTAAAAGTGTGCACAATCTCCTGTGAGGGCTAGGTTTAGGTGTAGGGTAGGTGTAGAGTGATAAAAAGTACGGTTTGTACAGTATGAAAACCATTACGCCTATGGAATGTCCCCATAAAACATGTAAACCCAACGTGTGTGTGTGTGTGTGTGTGTGTGTATATGTGTATGTGCGCGTGTGTGTGTGCATGTTTCTTCTGTGTGTGTGTGTGTGTGTGTGTGTGTTAGATGTCACACCATATTTGTGATTGGAGTCATTGCCTTCAGGGTGTGACTTAAATAATTTTATACTAATCTGTTATGAAAAAGCACCTATGAATTAAATGATTATTATGACATTTATGTCGTAAGTGATTTGTTGTCAGCTCTTCTCTTAACCAACATGCATTTAACCCAACACCATTATGAGCTATGACTAAACTAACTTTTATTCCAGTGTTTAATGCTCAGAAGAATACGCAAGAACTGTGGAGCCGTAGAAAGTGAGAAAGGGAAAGAATGGCTCAGGGAAACCCAGACTATGCCAAGCATGCTCAGCAAACCGGCTCAACCTGTGTTTTAGGTAAGCCATTAAGTAATATATGTTATAAGAGCACACAAATATAATTTTAATTCGGAGAAATCATTTGTTCTGATAACTTTCACACACTCCGATAATGAAAAACAGCAACAATGTCATGTAATCTTGTGCTTTATCATGATCTATGCAGTATTGTAATGAGTTACTTGTGAAATCACTGATATGACTGGAAACTGATGATGAAGGGATATATTACATTGCAGAATCAAGAATATTATTTTCTACGATCCTAGCACAGGTGGTCCAGCTTCCCTCCATAGTTTCTCTACAGTTTCTCTAGTGCTTTCCTCAATCATCTGTATCGGAGGAGGTTTTCATACTGTGATCGGGTGCAACAACACATGCGTCACGTAGACTAAAATACACAGGCCACTGATGAGGCCAGAGAAACCTGAAAATTACCCAGAATAAGAAAAACAACATCAAAAGCATTATTCCTAGCACATAATGGCAGGTTTAGTATAAAGCATGATTATTATAGCATTTTTGTTAGTTAGTGGCTGTGGACGTCTTTAGTTGCTTCTAAAAAAAAAAGATGGACACACACTAGCACTCTAGTACATTAGTATTCCAGTGCTCTAATACTTTATTTGATTTGAGTGACTATGGGAGCCAGAGGAGTGAGATCAGGACAGGTGTGACGCACATCCATCTGCGGAGGCTTACGGCCTGTTCACACAAATGAATGTTCAGCATGTGATTTGTCTCTTCAAAACAATGTGAAAAAACCCTCTCTGACAGTAAGCAGAAATGCTGCAAGGAAAGTAGTTTCATATTTTCAATGTAACTCATTCAAAAAAATAGCACGCGTATTTCATCTGTCTTTTTGAAATATGGCAGCTTTTAATGTTCAATATAGTTTTTGTTTAACCCACAAACTACACTGATAGAAACTTAATTTGTGACATTAACCCAAATTTGGTGTTTGATTGTTAAAAAAAACATTTAGGTGCTCTAACTAAAGGAGTTGTCAGGTCACCTGTATTTATACAGCGCATTTTTACAATACTGATTGTGTCAAAGCAGCTTAACAGTGTCAAACAGAAAAACAGTGTGCTGATAATGCAAGGAGACCATTGTAAGCAGTCAGTATTTCAGTTCACGAGTTCCCACTTACTGATAATAAACAGAGTAAAAGGATAAGCGTATTTGGCGTGCTGTCCAGGAGAGGATCGGAGAGATCTTTTGAAAGCTTCCGATGACCAGCACCCCAGTGTTTGGATTTGGTACTGTGACATACCTTTTTGGGCTACTGCGCCTTATCGAAAGGAGTGGCTAGAGAAGTTATTAGCTGGGGTACCGGATAAAAGTAGGACAGACTTGAGATGCTTTTGGAACCAGAATCGAGAGACAGGACGGTTGAAGTCATCTGTGAAAAGGGGGTCGGATGGACTTTTTGATTGGGATCTCCTGAGCTGGAGGAAGGCTAGAAGGGTTTGGAATGGTTGGATGGGCGATTGGAGATTAAATATATAAATGAAATGGCCTTTCTTTAATTGGTCTGACATGATTTGCTTTATGAAGTAGGAAATAACTTCATCATCTAGCACTGCTAGGTCGGAGATGGTAGGGTGCATATTTGGGTTGAAAACGGATGTGGTAGTGAGTTCAGAGCATCTAAGGAAGCCAAAGAATGCCAGGATGAACATGGGGTCTAAGGTATGGGCGCTGTGTAAAGATTGGTAACCTTTACGGAGAGTAGAGATGCATTTAGTTAGAATATTAAGGGTTATAGGCTGGCAGTGTTGGGGCGGGTAGGATGGGTTTTTTGGATACCTTTAATGAGCAGGGATGCCTGAGAATTGGATATATTGGGTCAAAGTGAGCCGTATATGAGCTTATGAAAAAATTGGATCCCGCTTAGGTATCCTTTGATTGAGCTGATTTGGAGGTTTTTTATGATGTTGAGGTAAGAGATGAAGGAGTTAACGGCTAACAGGGAAAAATTGGGGAACGCCAGATTATATGCGGAGTGGAAAGTTTTAAAACATTTCCACGCTGTTAGGTATGACTGAAGTGTGTTGGGGGAGACGGCTTGTAAGATGGACTCCAAAGATGCTGTTAGGAGAGGTCTCAAAGGGTGATTTGAGGGAATATCAGCTCTGAATAGGGAGGTACTGGGGTTGGGAGTGGATCCACCTCCGGGGCCAATGCTCTGAATTTCTGAAAGGCAAAGCGAGAGAGAGAGTCAGCTATTAAATATTTTGGCCCAGGGATGTGATGAGCAGTCATAATGAATTGGTCACGAGCTGAAATCCAGATCAGCCGTCTTAATAAGGGCATTGATGCGGAAGAATGGGAACGACCTTTATTAATGCAGTGCACGGTGGCTTCGTTGTCGCAATGCACGATTATACTGGTGGCTGACCACTCTTTACCCCATAGAGCGGCTGCGATGACTAGAGGGTACAGCTCGAAAAGTGCTGAGGACGATAAGTGCTGCGGTAAGTCTGTTAGCTGGGAGGGCCATGTGGAAGCCAACCACCAGCCATGGTAAAAAACCTCCGAAATCGATGGAGGGAGCAGCATCAGTAAATAGCTGAATATCGACTGGGGAGGAAACCAGATTTTTGTAGAAAAAGGATAAGCCGTTCCATTGTTTAAGGAAGGATATCCACAGGTTAAGTTCGTTGTGGCATGAGTCATTTAAGTATATCTGATCTTCTAGCGCGTGAACGGAGGACGCGAGGGAGAGGAGGTGCGAGATGAAGGGGCGACCTTGCGGAATAATGCGCATTGCAAAATTCAGGTGGCCAAGGATGGCTAAAAGCTCGCGTTTGGAGCAGCTGGAGGGGGTTAAGAGAGAGGAGGCTCCCAAAATAGTCCTATCGATTTTCTCTTTAGGAAGAGAAGCCTGAAATTTTTGGGAATCTAGGTTGACGCCCAAAAATTCGATGGAAGTGCTAAGACCTACGTTTTTTTCCTGTGCGAGATGGGTCCCGAGCTCGGCAAAGAGTTTTTGGGTTGTCGCGAGATGGGCGGCTGGAAGGGAGTTGGGGGGTGAGATAATTAAAAAGTCATCTAGGAGATGAACCAGAAACGGTAGATGGTAATTGTTAGAGAGGATCCAGCAAATCGCGGATTCCGAATAAATGCCAGTAGTCAGGGTGAATGGGCATAACTTTAAAGGCAGAAGTAATGTCGCCATTGGCCAGCCAAGCACCAAGACCTGCTTCTTTGATCAGAGTGATGGCTTGATCAATGTTGTGATAGTGGAGAGAAAATTCTTCAAGTGGAATGAGGCTGTTAATACTTGGAAACGGGGAATTATGTGGGGATGAGAGATCAATTATGAGGCGTTTTTTACCTGAAAATTTTCTGGTTGCGACGCCGATGGGGCTGACTCGAAAAACATCAAAGGGAGGAACGGAAAAGGGGCTGATCATAAAATTTGCTTCTATTTCTTTTTCAATTAAGATGTCGACTGTTTCGGGTTCGGTGAGAGCGGATTGAAGGTTGGGACAGATGAGACTTTGGGAGGGGAGACTTACGACGCCCAGGTGAAAGCCATGCAAGAGACCTGAAAGGATATAATCTGTAAAATTAGAATCAGGATGATGAAGCAATTCAGCAGATAAACGAGAAGCATTAACAGGAGTCGATAGATACTGTTTATCTTTTTTATTTGCAGCTCTCTGCACTGGGCAGATCAAACGGGCATGGGAGCTGCCACAGAAATTACAGACATGCAGAAAACGACAGCGTTGTCTAGTGCAGTGGTTTTCAATCCTGGTCCTGGGGACCCACTGCTCTGCACATTTTGTATGTCTCCCTTATCTGACACACTGAGTTCAGCACATGGATCTCTCTCCTAATGAGATGACAATCTGAATCAGGTGTGTTAAATAAGGGAGACACACAAAATGTGCAGAGCAGTGGGTCCCCAGGACCAGGATTGAAAACCACTGGTCTAGTGCACCTCACATTATTAAAGTTGGTGCAGGCTTGACTGCCGGAAGAGGAAGAGCGGCGGTGAAGAGAGGGAGAGGGGAAGGAAGAGGTGTCCATGAGGCGTGGGACATGGCTGGTAGATTTGGGTTGGGATGGCTCGGGACACTGAGGGATAGAAGGAATGACAAAGGGGCAAGAAATAGAGGAGTGCGAGAGGGAGCGGCAAACTGCGCAAGCAATATTGCGGCAGCCAGCGAACACCCTGTTGTGAAGCTCGTAATCCAAGGCACCCCAATAGGGGCACTGATTCCACTGAGCGGTACGGATTGCGCATTTTGCAGAGAACATCTTATTGATAGACGTAATAATGCGAGCCTCCGTGTGACAGCGCGAGCTCAGCGATTATCGTGAGGTAATCGCTGAGCTCGCATCTCCTGTGGGGAAAAACAGAGCAAATTACCTCTGAGAACTGGTTAAACCCGATGGTCAGTTCTGTAAACGAAAGAATGCGAGATGAGTTGTGAGTGGAGTTTTTTAATGTAACTGAAAATTCGCCGCAATTAATTAGGCGATCCGGATGTGAAGGAGAGATAGGAGAGAGGAGGGTGAAGAGGTCGATGTCTGCACCTGCTAGAATCTGTGTCCGGATGGAATTGGAAACGGGAGGTGAATCCGGGGCGATTGCATTTGGAGGGACAGGCAGGGGTGTGGCTGAGGCTAGCGTGAATGAAGTGCGAGATTGAGCATGGAGAGAAACTGCCGGGAGTGATAATGGCCCGCTCACGCTATAACTGAGGGCTTGTGCCGTTGCGGCGTTAGCGGGTGCTGTGGCTTGCGCCGCAGGCGGAGACATGCTTGCGCTAGGGTGGGATGGCGGCGCTGCCGGCCATGGGTAGGGGAGGGGATTAGGAGTGTGGAAAGGTATTGGCTGTAAATGGGTCTTTGTAGCCGGCTGTGGGCTTGCACTAATGCGGCAGCTTGGAGGGGCGGCGGCCTGATGGTCGGTGCTGTCATCGGCACGCTGATACCCAGAAGAACAGAGGTGGGGGCGCACGGCCCAGGCTTGCTGAAGGCCTTTTGGTATTAGTATGTCCAGGCCGTGAATAAGGGGCGCCGTGGCCCATGCCTGCTGTGTTCGCGGCATTAGGAGGAGGGGTGAAGTTTGGAGGATGGAGGAGCTCCGCTTTAGTGGCTCGCCGCGGAAAGGTGCCTCTGGCGCTGGTGAGCACTTGGCGCAATCTGGCCACGGTCCACTTCCCTGTAGCTGGGATGGAGGAAAGGGCTGAGGCAAAGGAAGACGCCGGCGAAGGTGGCTGATGCCTTGAGGGTGAAGGTGATAGTGGGGTTCGGCGAGCGTGAATGGCGGAACGGGGGTTTACGGCCCCATTTTGCAGCCGCGGGCTCGCTTGGAAGATCCACACAGGAAAAATGGCAGAGTTGTTTTTCCAGAGTTAATATTTTTTTCCTCAAAAAGAGTTGTTTTTGCTCTATTTTGAGTGTACAGAGTAAAAGGTGTCACTAGAGTGGGAGCAAATTTTCAGAGTAACTGTGACTCCTCCCCTAACTGAGTGTTCTCATTCCTTCGTTGATCCTACTGTTAATCGCGACCATCGACTGCTGCTGCTTTGGGTTCAGATGACGGCACATTTCTGCTGGATAGTAAAGTAAGTACAGTTTTAAAGTTGTGTATTTATTTCCATAATATTCGCCTCTGCTTTGAGCTCAGAGTCAGAACATTTTGCCGCGTTTTTTATAAATATTACATAGGGCTGGACAATATATCGAACTATATTGTGAGGCGCGTAAACCTCTGACAAGCTACGCCATATCGAGCTTAATCAAGCTCGATATGGCGTAGCTTGTCAGAGATTTACGTCTCTGTGTATTAATTGCCGCTCCAGCCGAACCTGAGCGGAACGCACGTGATGGAGATTTACTACTAATCAAAGTACCGGCTTCATTGACTAAACGCGCCTCACAATATCGTTCGATATATTGTCCAGCCCTAATATTACAGAGATTGCTTCTCATGTTAGAGAACTGAGTTAGGCGAAGTTATCTTGAAAGCAAATAACTTAGCTAACATATATATTATGAGAATTGGATTGTAAATTGACACCAGTGAAACTAGCTAAGGTTAGCTGCCTATCAATGCTATCTACTTAACTATTGTGACGAGCGGCTCGAGTTGTGCACCACATGTACTTGACTCGGAAAAGAGTTAAGTTAATGGTACACCTAGCGCACTGTGCGCCACGAAAAAATACAATCAAATCTATAATGCTGTCTACACTGGATGCAACGCGGCTCAACATTGCAAATCCTCGACAGTAATCTGCTGCCGCATTTTTTTATGACGCGCTCACGCAAAGTTTAAAGTTTAAATGATTTGCAACAGTCGCGTCCGCTGTAGACAGACTTTAGCTGTTGCGTCCGGTGCAGACAGGTGTTAGCCTTAATTGGATTGTTGAAGGTCATTTTGATGTGAATTAACCCTATTCAGACGGTAAGTTAACTGTTTCTCATGGGAACGTAGGATATTTTCAACATTTACTGGGGCTAGTCCGTGATTTTATTGCATAATGTCAGTGTTTCAGTTTAAAATTCACCTTTTGAATAATCCTTTTTGACCACTGCGGATTTACATGAACAATATTTACAAGAATATTTCATAAATGCTCCACCTCAGGAGAAAGAGGGAAAAAACATTTGAAATGGGCCATACAGCAATACAATGTTATTATTAACCTACAATTAGGCTATATTACATTAAAGATGTGAACCAAGCAACTTTATGTTTACCTCATGTAAATATAAAGCCGAATTAACTTATTTACACTCATTTCCATATTTTTAAAATGACATCCATCACTTTGAGATAAAAAAAAGCATTTCAATAGCATGCCTGTCTTATTTTTAAACAGGAGATTTAAATAATCACGTAATAAGTATGATATTGTAATATTTTCCTTTTGTTAAATTAAATATTATATTGTATTTAGGCAGACAATCATGCAACCACATGAGCAGCATGTTCCCAGGTTTGTAGGATCACATAAATCGACATCTGAGTATATGGTTTTTATCAAGTGCCATGCAGATTCATTGTTACAGACATGTACATGAGAAACAATTACCATCCGAATAGAGAGGGACCAAATGTTATCTGTCATAGAGTAAAATTTGAGTCAATTTTACTCAGGAAAATTGACTGTGCAGCGGGACGGCGTTTGCCTGTGTCAAAGTAGGTGATGTTGGTGAGGCAGCGGCCTTGAAAAGATTCTCCTCTTGGAGAAGTTCAATCTCGGACATTTTGTCTAGCTTGGTTGGACCAAAGTCTGTTGAAAAACGTAAGATAGGAAAGGTAAGACTGCTTTGGTTATTTATAGGGATTCCCTTTAACACCGATTGGATAAGGAGTGATTACTGATGATGCATTGGCTGTGTTAATTATCTGTGCGCACTCCTCCCGAAATTAGTTAATAAAACATCACTTAAATTCAGTTCAGCATTGATTCAGTGATGTGAATGTCCAGCTCGGCTCTCTTTCAACAGTGTCTGTGACCCTGAAATCAATTAAACTTGTGTATTTCAGGTGAAATCAACAGCTGACATGTAGCACATGCATTATGAAGGATATAAATTGAATGATCAAGAAGTTCCTGGCATTAGCGCAGACATCACTCATAACATGCAGCCATGGATTTCTTAAAGTTGTGGTAACTTGCGCTGAGTTTGTTTGACCATCGCTGTCCAGATTTTCATATTTATGATTTGGATTATGGTTCAAACATGTTTATTAAACTCAGAAGGAATCTGAATTTACAGTTGCTTTACAAGAAAACCTGTTCCAGTCAATAAAGCTCTAGAGGACAAGGAATGTAATTATATATAAACACAGATTAGAAGGAAAGTATTTAGAAATAGTAATGCAATGATAAATGAAATAGAAAAAATACAGTAACAATGAATAATACCAAATAAACAAAACAATCAATCAATACACAAATATTCATCATTAAAAACATCCTGATTTTCTCACGCACACCCTGCATTTGAAAGATATTAATCACAGCCTTTGGCTCTGTCAGTGCATTCTAAAGGCAAATCTGTGTAGAGACACTGTAGCTTAGATGTACAGTATTGTGCATAAAAATGTTATCTCCCTTAAAAATGAGGTTGTTTACATTTGTCATCCAAGATTTGATTACATAGCAGTTTGACGGCTGAAAGAAAGCCCCTGAGGAACTGCTCAGACTCTCTGAATACAGATGATCTGTGATCCATTTCAGAAAGGAGGTTAAGTGAAAACTCAGAGAATGTCAACCCCGAAATGAGGAAAACTCTGTGTTTTTCGTTTCAGAATAGGAGGTTTGTCAAACCTGAGAAAGTCAAGCCTGTTTCTGAAAGAGAGGTAACTTGTACTCAGAATCAGTTACTCTGGGAACCTAACCTGGTCAGGAGCAGGTTTTATTTGGTAAACCCAGAGTTTTTCAGTCTCCTCCCCCTTTTTAAAGTGTAAGCAATGTTTAAATAGCTCATTCTTTCATTTACGTTGCAAAAATGTGTTTCTTAATATCAGGGATGGGCAGTATTTCAGATAAATGTATTTAAAATACATATTTGACATACAAAATACTATTTTGTATTTTGTATTTTAAAGCCTTTGGGAAAAATCTAATGTAATTTGTATTTAAATACATTTAAGATGAGTGTTTTGCATTTTCAAAATACATAAAATACTTTGTGCCAATTAACCTCTTTATCAGGGTGCTGATTTAGTTCAGACACAGCCCTCCCCCAACCTTAAAGGGATAGTTCACCCAAAAATGAAAACGTGATGTTTATCTGCTTACCCCCAGGGCATCCAAGATGTAGGTGACTTTGTTTCCTCAGTAGAACACAAACCAAGATTTTTAGCTAAAACTGGTGCAGTCTGTCAGCCATATAATGGGAGTGGATGGGCATCAGACCAAATTACACCCTGTGGCTCGTAATGATACATTGATGTCCTAGGACACGAAACGATCGTTTTTTGTGAGAAAATTTATATCATTTTTTACCTTTGATACACAGCAATGTCCATCTGTCCTGAGCACGAGTTTATCATCCGGCTCGTGACATGTGTATGCGCTCTGGCGTAGTATACGCAAACGCCGTAAGGGGAAACAGGTGAAAAGTCCCGGATGAGTTCGCGCAAGCAAACGTAATCTTTTAGTTTTAAATCGGTTTGAAGAATCAGGATAAGCACAAGTAATTAACATTTTGAAAAGCCGCTATTCCCACAATCTCTGTGCACTGTGTAAACAATGAGTGTCGTATACATGCGACAGATCGCTTCCGGGCGTTTGCGTATTCTACGCCAGAGTGCGTGCACATGTAACGAGTCGGATGATGAGCACGAGGAGAGATGGACGTGGTGGTGTATCAGAGGTAAAAATGGTATAAATACGGTTCAGTTTCTCGCAAAAAACGATCGTTTCGTGTCTTAAGACATCAATGTATCGTCATGAGTCGCAGGGTGAAAATTTGGATTTGTCTGTGCATGTTTTTATTTATTTTATTTTTTTTTACTTTTAAAGGTCTGTTGCCCATCTACTCCCTGACAGACTGTACCAGTTTTAGCTAAAAATCTTCGTAATTTCTAATCAGTAGTACACATCTAAATGTTTTTGTTTTTCATTCAGAATGTCCAGATATTTCTGTCTAATAGATTGTCTAATAGAGATGCCTGCACTTGATGGCCAATTTCACATGTATTTTGTGTATTTTAAAAATACAAAATATTGTATTTGTATTTAAATACATTTTTCCACTCAGTATTTTGTATTTTTATTTTAAATACATTTCTATGTATTTATGCCCATCTCTGCTTAATATTTTGGAATGTAAATTTAGTGCATTTTACTTAAAACAAGAAAATAAGCTTAATGCAAATAAACGAGATTATTTTTCTTACCCCAATGGCAGATAATTTGCAAAATACGAAAAATATACTTTAATGACTAAATACCTTATGAACTTTTTTACTATGTAGAAAATGCATCTTGATTTAAGAATCCTTAGAAATTTTGATAGGAAACACAACAATAATACTAAGTAAGACTCAAAGAATGCAGAGGTCTTTTTGGCGGGAACTGTTGTCAATCATAGGTGAATCATAATTTCAGAGCTCCATTGATCAGGGCTTTTCATAGTTGGGTTCATGTGCTAAATTCAGAGTAAACCTACTCGGAGTGGATCTCAGTTCAGCTGTTCTGAGTTTCCCATCTCAGGGTAATTCAACTCACAGTTCAAGTTTAAACTCAGAGTTGGTTGAACCCTCTTATTGAAACGGGCCTATGGTCGGTTGTGATAGATTACAGCAGTTCTGATCAGCTTTATTTTCTGGAAGAACCAATGACTGCATTTCTGAAGGAGATTCGTTTAATGGACTCATGACAGTCTGTCAGCGGATGAGATGTGGATGTCAAAAACATGATGTACAAACAGAGAGAACAGGTTGATCTGAGGCTAGCTGAATTCTGCATTCCTGTCATTCCTTTAGAGAACCGATCACATTTCATCCTATAAGAATACATATGTTTGAAGTGATTATCTACAACCCTTCAGATGAGCCTTTACATTTTTATTGAATCTGTTCATTATTAAATCAGTCTTTTCTGGGGCCAGTGGGATCCTGAAAGAGGGTCCGTGCAGAATCTGGGAAGCTGGACTCATTATCTAATCGTCTGGCAGTCACTCTTGGGTGTGACACAGTGCTCAGATGACAGAAGCAACTGAATATTTATGAGATGATGCCTGCAGGTCAGACTGTACTCCTGACAAATTGACGACCTCCCACCCGCTCGCCCGCAAACACTCACTCACTCACAGACTCACGGCTTACGGGTAAGAGCTCTTTTCCAAAGATTATATTTGTAAAGAATTAACTATTGCCACTGTTTACTTTCAATAAAAGGGCTTCAGGAGTCCTTTGACATAAATCAAAACTAATTTTAATGTTTCTCTCTACAGATTTCTTTTTTATTAGTTTGTTTTAAATCAGACATTTATTTTCTTGGTTTGTTTTAAAGAAAAAAGCTGAAGTACTTTCAGTTGTTTAGTTTTTTTGGGCGGTAGCTGACAAATAACATGGAGATTGTTATAACATGTGCACTGACATTAAATATTTGGGATCAGGAAGATTATTGATGTTTTATTTTTTTATGATGATTATTGTGTTCACCAATGCTTCATTTATTTGATTACAAATACAAATATTATATTCTATGTGAATCAGAGTTAAAATGAAATGATTTGCTTATTAAAGATGAATTTTCAGCATTAATACTCCAGGCTTTAATGTCACATGGTCCTCCAGAAATTATTCTAATATACTGATTTACTGCTTGATAAACAGTTCTGATTATTGTCAATGTTGAGACCATTTGTGCAGCCCAATATTTTTGTGGAAACTGATTTTATTTGTCAGCATTCACAGATAAATAGAAGTTCAAAAGAACAGTACTTATTTGAAATAGAAATCTTTCTAACATTATGAATGTCTTTGCTGCCACTTTTGATCGGTTTAATGTGTCCTTGATGAATAAGAGAATACAATCCTTTAGAAAAAAAAAAACAAATACATGAACTGTAGGGTATATATCAATATATGTATGCTTTATATCTGCTTTAAATAGTCAGTCTAACCTTATTAAATGTATCGCAAATTCATATATCACACCACAAGTGTACATCTACAAATATTACTGTCATTAGCAGTGGCCCACTTGTTAATAACAATAAAAACAGTTCAAAATGGAAATAAAAATACATTTAAAAGGTGCCTCTGATTGCAATAAATGTGTCTGATCAACGCCTTAGAGATTGAATTCAAAATAAATACACTAATACTGCTCATAATACTTCTGAATATGATTTCTCTTTTATAAAAATTGTCTAAAGTACAGAATAACATGGTTTAGCTCACTCAAACCATGTATGGAAACGGGGTTGCACTTGTATATTTACTAAGTTTACATCTTTAGTGTTCATCTAATGGAAAAGTGTGGTAATGTGCCCAAACTGTTTTTTTTTTAAATATCAACCTCAAATTTGGATCTTTACTTTTTTATGTGTTTATAACTTTTTCACTTCTACAATAATCTGCCAAAAACAGACTAAACTTTGAACCAAATATAAATACACTGAACCAGGGAAAGTTGAACCAAAAATTAAAATTTACATGTATTTTACTCACACTCAAGCCATCCAAGATGTAAGTGACTTTTTTTTTTTTTTTTTGGTGATTCATAAAATGCAAGTCAGCGGCAGCCTGTTTTTGAGACAAAAAATATGCATTTCAAGGAATCCCACTATGCAATTCTGTGCAGGTAACTGAACATTACTTACAGCATAATCCAGAACCTCAGGCAAACAGGGAAATCTGATTCTTTTCTGTGAGCTGGTTCTTTTTCAGTTCATTTCAAAGGACTAATTCAGTTCATTAGTTTGCTTATTTGATCACGCAATGACATAACATATACACAATTATATGATAAAAGCACCCAGTAATGATGTGAAACATGGATGTTTTACTTGTCTAAAGCATAGAAAGTGAATAAACTAGTCTTCATCAGCTCATCTGTTTGCATAAACCATGAGAAATCATAAAAACGTTAATTTCGCCCCCTCATTCAAGGGCTCAGGTCACACATGCTCATATCAGCGGCTCATCTGCCTTCATTCCGAGTCAAACTGTTTCCTCACTTGGAGGACCTGGAGCGCTGAATCGGTTCATTCATCACAGGATCGGATGTGCTGCTATTTCGACTCATTTCTAGTCGGAATGACGGTCAGCAACTTGTAAGTCGGTAAATAAAGCCGCAAAGAACTGATTCAGACGATTCAGTCCCATTTCATGAACTGGTTAATTCAGTTCACTACAAAGAACCGGTTAAAAAAATGATTAGTTTGTGAAGCGGATGTCACTTCAGACCGTTTGCCTCAATACTGCCAATGCAGGTAATAATGCTGTAAATAATGTTCTTTTCTTGCACAAATTTTTTTGCTTCATATTATTAAATTTTGTGTTGCCTGATATGCTTTTTGACTCTCAAAGTGCTGGTAACTGTTGACTTGTATGAATCGGGCACGGTTTCAGGTAAAAATCTTTACTTTTCTACTGTAGACATAAACACCATGATTTGAGATGACGATGACGGCAACAACAAGGAAAAAACTGCTGAGCAACAAAATTCTTATCGTGTTTGTTCTCTTCTGTGGTAAGTTACACAAACTATGCTGTATTACAAAGCAATGAATCACAGTGTTGCAGTGACAATGTTTTTTTTTCATTGAATTGTAGATTATTGCAGAAAACTGTCAAAAGTTTGATGTGTACATGTTTTATTATAAATAAACAGGACATGAACATGAATTTTGAAGACTGTATACCAGGGGTGTCTAACTCAGTTCCTGGAGGGCCGCAGCCCTGCAGAGTTTTGTTCCAACCCTGTTCCGCACACATACTTTAACGTCACCACCATAACGCTTTTGACAACTCTCGTAGTCTTCATTTCAAACATTCTCACTGAAGTGTGAGCTTTAATAGTTTGCATGAGTGTGACTACGTTATGGCCTGTTGACATTTCCAATGTCCTAACAACCTCTGTATTCTTATTTCAACCCATGATAGCAACTTCCTTTTTCAAGATGAGTAAAACCTTTAAAAAAAAAATCACAAGGAGGTTTAAATGATGTATTTTATGTTTAAGAATAAGGTAACACTTTAGAATAGGAAACACTTATTCACTATTAACTACGACTTATTAGCATGTATATTACTAGAATATTAGCCATTTGTTAGTACTAATTAAGCACATATTAATGCCTTATTCTACATGACCTTATTCTACATTCCTAATCCTACCCAATACCTAAACCTAACAACTACCTTACTAACTATTAATAAGCAGCAAATTAGGAATTTATTAAGGGAAAAGTCGTAGTTAATAGTGAATAAGTGTTACCTATTCTAAAGTGTTACCAAGAATAAAGAAGAAAAAACAGAAGCTTAAGCTTGTGTTCACCACAGATCTTAATCCAGACATTTAACTAAAAAGCAGTTTCAAAAACTCACTTGACTTCAGGACGATGGAAGTAGACGTGCTAAAATGCTCGTTTCCGGGTTTTGGCCTACAAAATCTGCAGTCTGTGTTGCTTCACCCCATTGTACTTGAAGAAGTTTAAAGAAAATACAGATGCTGAAAGGATTTAAGGCCTCTGACTTATTTTGATAATTCCAATGTCTGATTCACACACACACACACACACACACACACACACACACACACACACACACACACACACCGATTTTTATAGGAATAAAGTTATTGCAACTCTGATTATGGTTAATTAGGATTAAAGACACATTTCATGTAACTAAATTACATTAATTTTCATATTAAACATCACAGCAGACATTTATCCTTCAATTTAGCAATTTTTAGGGCCCGAGCACCGATGGTGTGAGGACCCTATTGGATCTGCTCCGTTTCTTATTAGGGCCCGAGCACCGATGGTGTGAGGACCCTATTGGATCTGCTTCGTTTATTAGGGCCCGAGCACCGATGGTGTGAGGACCCTATTGGATCTGCTTCGTTTATTAGGGCCCGAGCACCGATGGTGTGAGGACCCTATTGGATCTGCTTCGTTTATTATTATTATTATTATTATTATTATTAGGGCCCGAGCCCAAAAGGGCGAAGGCCCTATTGTTCTTCTAAGGATTCTTATTTAGGGCCCGAGCCCAGAATGGGCGAAGGCCCTATTGTTTTTCTAAGGATTATTATTATTATTATTATTATTATTATTTCATCAATGTTTTGGGGGATTTCGGGGTCCTTAACATACACGAAAACTCTTGAAACTTTGCACACGCATTGGAACCTGCGGCCATCAGGGCCGGACAAACTTTGACATGGGGGGGTCACCTGGGGGGGGCGTGGCACAGCGTTAAAAATTTCAACTTTTGAGGGACTCTGGAGCACACACCGGTTGACCTATATTTATCAAAATTCATACACATATAGACCTCATCGAGCCGAACAACTCTAATGCTCAAAGTCCGTGCTTCGCCCAACAGGAAGTCAGCTATTCAGGGATGTCTAAAAAGCGCATGCAATGGAATTTGAAATACTCCTTCAAGGCCTTTCCACCGATGGCCTCCAAACTCGGTCAGCATGATCTCAAGACATTGGGGAAACAAAATTGCCAGGGGAATTTTGATATTTCAAACGGTTTGGCCGTGGCGGGGCGACAAAATTATGGCGAGAAATGAGAAACAGGAAGTGTCTAATAACTTTAACACACTTTGTCTGATTTTGACCAAACTTCAGCAGTTTGTTCAACGTATGATGCCAGTCACAGAGATGTGACTATTATGAGTCAAAGTTATAGCGCCACCAACTGGCAGCAGAAAGCGCAACGTTTTCTAAATGCTTTTAAATCAGCCTCTTAATTTTACTCAATTTGCTTTAAACTTCATCCCAATAATGTCGAAACACGGCTGATGAGAATCTGTGAAGGGCATTATCGATAACTTTTATCATGTTGCCATGGCAATGTGTCAAACTTTAACTTTAGTTTTTTGTGTTTTCGAGCCACTTAAAATACTTGGAATTTCATGAAACTCAACACACACATCTGTATTAATGATATTTAGACACTGATAAAAGCCTATAAATGGGCGTGGAGGAGGCACTCTATAGCGCCACCTTTTGACAAAAGTTGGGGGTTTAGTTTTGCCTACAGTCACCAAACTTGGTACGTATATTGCTCTCATCAATCCGGACAACTTTCTAATTAACACTCATTAGCTATAATAAACAGGAAGTTGGCTATTTTTATTTGAATGTGGATTTTTGGAAAATTCAGGCTGTAAATAAAATCATACTAAACAAAGCAGAAACAAGAAGTTCACACCAAACTTTGTCAACATGATAAGAATATACTCAAAATGCTAAATTGTGAGCGGATTTGGGATATCTTGAATGGTGTTGATGTGGTGATTTTTTAAAGTCACAGTAAAAAAAGTAGCATTAATTTTCATATATCTTTAAAGTGCCTAATACCAACTCTTCAAAACTTTGTATATATGAAGAACAAATCATTCTTAGAAAATACGCTTGGTATCAAAATTTTATCATGCTCAGAGGCCCCAAAAACATTAAAAGTATCCAGAAGTGAAAGAGAGAAATGAAAACTGTAATACAAGGCATGAACACCAGAGGTCCTCGTATGATAAGGAATATTTTTACCTCTAAAGCTATTCTGCTCATTCATAATGTACAACAAAGAAACGAATGCATAGATTCATTTGCAGTTGTTATGTACTGTACTTTCAGAATACTTTTAAATAATTTTAAAATAAACACTAAAAAGCATTATTTTATTTTTTTTATGAAAAATTATGAAATGTTTTGTTTGTCTCTCACTGATTTGGTAACACTTTCTATGAAGCCCCTGTTATAAGGGTATTTCTAAGGCATTATAATGAACGCATAATGCATTATAAAAAAAACGTATAATATAATATATTATATCATCCAATGAATATTCATAACAACAAATATCATACATTATAATACTTAAATATTAGAGGTTATAACTTTTAAGATTATGATTTATAACACACAATAGACACCATATTAAATCTACTTCATTTGTAATGGACTATATCATATTAGATTTATTTTTTACATTATATTCTATTCTATTGACTATAAGCAACTAAATCTCACCAACTAACACTCCTTACAGTGTAGACTTAGATTAATGTTAGGCTAAGTAGAAGGTTCATGTTCTTGCAAAGTTACTTATAATCAGTTTGTCTTTTGGGGAACTGTCAAAATACAGTGTTAGCACATATTTAGCACACTACTAATAATAATTACTGCTAGCTGACATGCAGTTGCAGAGTTACTTATAAAAAGCTGTCTAACGGGTACCATCAAAATAATTAAACTGATCATATTATACATTCATCTGATCTGATACCTGATCTTATGGCTATTTGAGAATTATTATTATTATTACTTATAAGTGATCTTTGTATGCTTTAAGTAAAGTGACATCAGTAAGATGGCAAAATATGAGACTTATACATTATAACTATGAGGAGGTAATCATACTCATAAAAGCTATAATAAAAAAAGTAAAAATTCTAATACATTAAAACTGTTCTTATGAATGCTCATGAGATTATACAACATATTATAAGGTTTTTTATAATGTATTATGCATTCCTTATAATGCCTTAAGAATACCCTTATAATGTATTATAAATACATGAACCCACAAATATTTTTAACAAATATAAATAAATGTACTAATGTACCTTTTAATAATATATGAATACTTTCTTTAGCTTAATATTAATTAACATTAATAAATGCCATTTAATTATTGTTCATGTTAACTAATATAGTTAATGTTAACAAATTAAACTGGATGGCAACATTTTAAATATTGTGTGTATGTGTATGTGTCTGTGTGTTGATTTTAATTAACCCTTTCAATTCGGTAAACTTTAAATCGACCCTGGAAGAAGGGTTACTGTGAATGCATGTGCCAACTGGGCACCGTTTTCCTGATGCTATCGGTATGGTGACTGCGCAGATGGCGAGGGCCCGGTCATCGCTGCTTGCAGCTTTAATTATTTTTTTTTTTTTTCAACCGTTGGGGCACTTTTGGGGGCCTTAACATACTCAAAAACTCTTGAAAATTTGCACACACGTCGGAATCTGCCGTCGTCCGGACGCCACAGAGGCTGGGACCCGGGCGTGGTTCAGGGCCTCTACAGCGCCCCCTGGAACACAGTTTGAAAACTTGATGTACTGCGCACACATACTTGCACGTACTGATATGAAACTCGGTACACATATAGATCTCACTGAGCCAAACAACTTTTGTACTCTATGTCATAGGCTCCACGCAACAGGAAGTGAGATATTTAGGGCTGTTTAAAAAGTGCATGCTCTGGAATTTAACGTACTCCTCCCAGGGTTTCCATAGGATTGTCACCAAACTCGGTCAGCATGATCTCAAGACATTGGGGACGCTAAATTGCGAGGGGATTTTTGATATCTCGAACGGTTTGGTCGTGGCAAGGCGACAAAGTTATGGCGAGAAATGAGAAACAGGAAGTGTCTAATTACTGTTGCACACATTGCCTGATTCTGATGAAACTTCACCAGATTGTTCGTTGTATGATGCCGATTCCATAAATGTGACTATTATGAGTCAAAGTTATAGCGCCACCAACTGGCAGCAGGAAGCGTGTCGTTTTCAAAATGCTTTGAAATCAGCCTCTTAATTTTACTTGATTTTCTTCAAACTTCATCAAAATAATATCAAAACACGGCCGATGAGAATATGTAAAGGGGTCGATGATAAATCAAATGCTGTTGCCATGGCAACGTGTCAAACTTTAAAATTAGATTCCTGTCTTTTCGAAGCAGATAACATGCTTAGAATTTCATGAAACTTAACACACACATCAATATTAATGATAGTTAGACACTGGCAAAAGGTCATAAATGGGCGTGGAGCAGGCACTCTATAGCGCCATCTTTTGACAAAAGTTGGGGGGTTAGTTTTTCCTACAGTCACCAAACTCTGTACATATATTGTTCTCATCAATCTGGACAACTTTCTAAATCAAACTCATTAGCTAAGACCAACAGGAAGCCGGCTATTTTGATTTGAATGTGGATTTTTGGAAAAATCAGGCTGTAAACAAATTCACACTCCTTCTAAGAATAACAAGGTATTCACACCAAACTTTTTTAACATGAAGAGAAGATTCTGAAGATGTTAAATTGCGAGCGGATTTGGGATATCTTGAACGGTGTTGACGTGGTGATTTTTTAAAAAACATAACCCTAATTTTTTATATCTTTAAAGTGCAGCATCCAAACTCTTTAAAACTTTTTTCACACAGAGATCTAATCATTATGAGCAAGTGCTGGTAATATCATAATTATTCAAGCTTCTATGAATTAAAGAAAATTAAAAAAAGAAATCAGTAAACTGTTGTCACTGGGCTGACAGTCTGTGTTGACACTAAGAGTGACTGAAGGGGGGAGGGGTGAAAGGGAGAGAGACCAGTGGAACATGCTGTTTTGCTTAAGACCATCTTTGAGGAAGATGCAATTTGCACATTGCACATTGCTGTAGTTTAATCTGCATAAATATGTCTGAACTTTGAGAGTCTGATCTTTGAGAAAATATAAAGGGTCACGAACTCTTTCATTTTTTGTATATTGCAGTTGTTGTTTTTTTATTTATTTTTTACTGAACTGTACCATGAACTTGTCCTATTCAGTCACATAGCAAAAGATTAAGAAAAATACAGCTTTTTAGCATGAGCGATTTATCTTCATTGATAGACATTTTTTTTTCATAATTAAAATTTTTGATTCAATAAAAAAAAAACACTAACAATTTCTTGACAAACTTTGACAACAAAACAAACTTTGCTGTTATCTGTTCAAAACATCTGAAAATTGTACCATTTTAAGATGAGTTATATTTATATATCGCCCCATTACAATACCCAGCTTGATTTTTAAAGATATTTTGAAAGAATGAAGCGTTTATTGAGCACTTTATTGTGTATTGTTGTATACCCACATGAACTGTGTTCATGTTCATGTTAATTCACAGTACATACACTATGTTAAAAGATACTAATTTACCTTTAAACAATATATGAGTACTTTTTAGGTTAATATTAATTAACATTAAGAAATGCTATTTAATTATTGTTCATGTTAACAATGTTAACAAATGAAACTGGATGGCAACATTTTATATTTTGTGTGTATGTGTCTGTGTGTTGATTTTAAAGTGTAACCCTTTCAATTCAGTAAACTTAAAATCCAAACTAGCAGAGGGTTACTGTGAATGCATGTGCCAACTGGGCACCGTCTTCCTTATTGATTCTTAGTTATGTAGCACTTAAGAGTGATGTCTTATAACAGGAGTCACCAGCAAAGCAATATCCACACAAAAATTGTACAGATAGGTAACAATGACATTTAAGCAGAAGTGGTGGATGTAAAGGAAGCAATAATAACATTTTGCTATCATCATGAATCATGTTCTTATCATCATTTGTAGCATACTGGTTCACAGTTGGCATTTATCTGAAGTCCTTGCATTGATTGCATTTAGTTAAATCAACATTATATTTGGTCAGTCTGATCTTGAAGCCTTAGAGATGTTAAATTGTGAAGATCTTGAGTTTTCATTAAAGGGCATGTCCGTGGTGGCCTGACAAAGTTTGATGTTTCTGCATAGACATAGAAGTGGTTATAACTTAGCCTGAAAATGTCTGATCTGCCACAAAATTCACAGGTTTGGTAAGAGTCGTGGCCTGAAGACACCTAAAGACCAATATTCAGATATTATCATAGCGCCACCTGTTGGCAGCAGGATATCTCATTTATTTCACTAACTCAAACATACCAAGGTCAATCTGCACCAAACTTCATATGTTTGATAATAGTGCTGGCCTGAACACATCTACATGCCAATAATCAGTTATAGGCATAGCGCCACCAGCTGGCAGCGGCAAGTTTGGCACATTTAAGTGACTTTGACATATTTCTCCTACATTTACTGTATTAAAAGCATACTGCCCACCGTTTGCTGTTTTCCTGAAGCCACCGGTCGGCGGTGAGCCCGGGTGCGAGGGCCCGTTCATCGCTGCTCGCAGCTTTAATTATTAGGGCCCGAGCACCGATGGTGTGAGGACCCTATTGAATCTGCTCCGTTTATTATTATTAGGGCCCGAGCCCAAAAGGGCGAAGGCCCTATTGTTCTTCTAAGGATTCTTATTTGTTTTTTTTTTTTTTTTTTTTTTTTTTTTTTTCAACCGTTGGGGCACTTTTGGGGGCCTTAACATACTCAAAAACTCTTGAAAATTTGCACACACGTCGGAATCTGCCGTCGTCCGGACGCCACAGAGGCTGGGACCCGGGCGTGGTTCAGGGCCTCTACAGCGCCCCCTGGAACACAGTTTGAAAACTTGATGTACTGCGCACACATACTTGCACGTACTCATATGAAACTCGGTACACATATAGAACTCATCGAGCTGAACAACTTTTGTACTCTATGTCATGGGCTCCACGCAACAGGAAGTGAGATATTTAGGGCTGTTTAAAAAGCGCATGCTCTGGAATTTAACGTACTCCTCCCAGGAATTCCATGGGATTGTCACCAAACTCGGTCAGCATGATCTCAAGACATTGGGGACGCTAAATTGCGAGGAGATTTTTGATATCTCGAACGGTTTGGCCGTGGCAAGGCGACAAAGTTATGGCGAGAAATGAGAAACAGGAAGTGTCTAATAACTGTTGCACACATTGCCTGATTCTGATGAAACTTCACCAGTTTGTTCCTTGTATGATGCCGATTCCATAAATGTGACTATTATGAGTCAAAGTTATAGCGCCACCAACTGGCAGCAGGAAACGTGTCATTTTCAAAATGCTTTGAAATCAGCCTCTTAATTTTACTCGATTTTCTTTAAACTTCATCAAAATCATGTCAAAACACGGCCGATAAGAATATGTAAAGGGATCGATGATAAATCAAATGCTGTTGCCATGGCAACGTGTCAAACTTTAAAATTACATTCCTGTCTTTTCGAGGCAGATAACATGCTTAGAATTTCATGAAACTCAACACACACATCAATATTAATGATAGTTAGACACTGGCAAAAGGTCATAAATGGGCGTGGAGCAGGCACTCTATAGCGCCATCTTTTGACAAAAGTTGGGGGGTTAGTTTTTCCTACAGTCACCAAACTCTGTACATATATTGTTCTCATCAATCTGGACAACTTTCTAAATCAAACTCATTAGCTAAGACCAACAGAAAGCCGGCTATTTTGATTTGAAGGTGGATTTTTTGAAAAATCAGGTAGTAAACAAATTCACACTACTCCTAAGAACAACCAGCTGTTCACACCAAATTTTTTTAACATGAAGAGAAGATTCTGAAGATGTTAAATTGCGAGCGGATTTGGGATATCTCGAACGGTGTTGACGTGGTGATTTTTTAAAAATGTAGTAAAAAACATAACCCTAATTTTTTATATCTTTAAAGTGCAGCATCCAAACTCTTTAAAACTTTTTTCACACAGAGATCTAATCATTCTGAGCAAGTGCTGGAAATATTAATTTTATACAAGCTTCAATGAATTAAAGAAAATTAAAAAAATAACTCAGAAACCTGCTGTCACTCTGGTGAATGTCTCTACAGTATGTGTGTGCGTTCAGTCAGGCACAGAGAAGCTCATTATTGCAGGGGGGAGGGGTGAGAGGCATAGAGGGTGACAGAGTAGAGAGCCATCCTACAGACCATCTTTGAACAAAAAGTGCACATATGTAGTGTAATTACATAAATATGTCTGATCTTTGAGAGTCTGATATTTTGAGAAAATATAAAGGGTCACTAAGTCTTTCATTGTTCGTATTTTGCAGTTGTTGTTTTTTATTTATTTTTTACTTAACTGTACCATGAACTTGTCCTATTCAGTCACATAGCAAAAGATTTAAAAAAATACAACTTTTTAGCATGATCAATTTATCTTCATTGATAGACAATATTTACATAATTTTTTATTATTATTATTTTATATTCAATAAATAACACTAAGACAAACTTTGACAACAAAACAAACGTTACTGTTATCTCTTCAAAACATCTGAAAACCATAATTTTAAGAACAGTTATAAATATATATATCACCCCGTTAAAATACTCAACTTGATTTTTAAAGATATTTTGAAAGAATGAAGCGTTTATAGAGCACTTTATTGTGTATTGCTGTACACCCACATGAACTGTGTTCACATGAAATGTTCATGTTAATTCACTGTACATAAACTTTATATGAATACTTTTTTTTAGCTTAATATTAATTAACATTAATAAATGCTATTTATTTATTGGTCATGTTAACTGATATAGTTAATTTTAACAAATGAAACTGGATGGCAACATTTTATATTTTGTGTGTATGTGTCTGTGTGTTGATTTTAAAGTGTAACCCTTTCAATTCTGTAAACTTAAAATCCAAACTAGCAGAGGGTTACTGTGAATGCATGTGCCAACAGGGCACCGTCTTCCTTATTGATTCTTAGTTATGACAACAATTGATTTTATACAAAAATATATTATACAAAAATTGTACAGATAGGTAACAATGACATTTAAGCAGAAGTGGTGGATATAAAGGAAGCAATAATAACATTTTGCTATCATCATGAATTACATGTTCTTATTTGTAGCATACTGGTTCACAGTTGGCATCTATCTGAAGTCCTTGCATTGATTGCATTTAATTAAATCAACATTATATTTGGTCAGTCTGATCTTGAGGCCTTAGAGATGTTAAATTGTGAAGATCTTGAGTTTTCATTAAAGGGCATGTCCGTGGTGGCCTGACAAAGTTTGATGTTTCTGCATAGACATAGAAGTGGTTATAACTTAGCCTGAAAATGTCCGATCTGCCTCAAACTTCACAGGTTTGGTAAGAGTCCTGGCCTGAAGACACCTAAAGACCAATATTCAGATATTATCATAGCGCCACCTGTTGGCAGCAGGATATCACATATATTTCAGTAACTCAAACATACAAAGGTCAATCTGCACCAAACTTCATATGTTTGATAATAGTGCTGGCCTGAACACATCTACATGCCAATAATCAGTTATAGGCATAGCGCCACCAGCTGGCAGCGGCAAGTTTGGCACATTTAAATGACTTATGACATATTTTTTCTATATTTACTGTATTAAAAGCATACTGCCCACGGTTTGCTGTTTTCCTGAAGCCACCGGTCGGCGGTGAGCCCGGGTGCGAGGGCCCGTTCATCGCTGCTCGCAGCTTTAATTATTATTAGGGCCCGAGCCCAAAAGGGCGAAGGCCCTATTGTTCTTCTAAGGAGTCTTATTTGTTTTTTTTTTTTTTTTTATTTTTATTTTTTTTCAACCGTTGGGGCACTTTTGGGGGCCTTAACATACTCAAAAACTCTTGAAAATTTGCACACACGTCGGAATCTGCCGTCGTCCGGACGCCACTGAGGCTGGGACCCGGGCGTGGTTCAGGGCCTCTACAGCGCCCCCTGGAACACAGTTTGAAAACTTGATGTACTGCGCACACATACTTGCACGTACTCATATGAAACTCGGTACACATATAGAACTCATCGAGCTGAACAACTTTTGTACTCTATGTCATGGGCTCCACGCAACAGGAAGTGAGATATTTAGGGCTGTTTAAAAAGCGCATGCTCTGGAATTTAACGTACTCCTCCCAGGAATTCCATGGGATTGTCACCAAACTCGGTCAGCATGATCTCAAGACATTGGGGACGCTAAATTGCGAGGAGATTTTTGATATCTCGAACGGTTTGGCCGTGGCAAGGCGACAAAGTTATGGCGAGAAATGAGAAACAGGAAGTGTCTAATAACTGTTGACCACATTGCCTGATTCTGATGAAACTTCACCAGTTTGTTCCTTGTATGATGCCGATTCCATAAATGTGACTATTATGAGTCAAAGTTATAGCGCCACCAACTGGCAGCAGGAAACGTGTCATTTTCAAAATGCTTTGAAATCAGTCTCTTAATTTTACTCGATTTTCTTTAACCTTCATCAAAATCATGTCAAAACACGGCCGATAAGAATATGTAAAGGGGTCGATGATAAATCAAATGCTGTTGCCATGGCAACGTGTCAAACTTTAAAATTACATTCCTGTCTTTTCGAGGCAGATAACATGCTTAGAATTTCATGAAACTCAACACACACATCAATATTAATGATAGTTAGACACTGGCAAAAGGTCATAAATGGGCGTGGAGCAGGCACTCTATAGCGCCATCTTTTGACAAAAGTTGGGGGGTTAGTTTTTCCTACAGTCACCAAACTCTGTACATATATTGTTCTCATCAATCTGGACAACTTTCTAAATCAAACTCATTAGCTAAGACCAACAGAAAGCCGGCTATTTTGATTTGAAGGTGGATTTTTTGAAAAATCAGGTAGTAAACAAATTCACACTACTCCTAAGAACAACCAGCTGTTCACACCAAACTTTTTTAACATGAAGAGAAGATTCTGAAGATGTTAAATTGCGAGCGGATTTTGGATATCTTGAACGGTGTTGACGTGGTGATTTTTTAAAGATGTAGTAAAAAACATAACCCTAATTTTTTATATCTTTTAAGTGCAGCCTCCAAACTCTTTAAAACTTTTTTCACACAGAGATCTAATCATTCTGAGCAAGTGCTGGAAATATTAATTTTATACAAGCTTCAATGAATTAAAGAAAATTAAAAAAATAACTCAGAAACCTGCTGTCACTCTGGTGAATGTCTCTACAGTATGTGTGTGCGTTCAGTCAGGCACAGAGAAGCTCATTATTGCAGGGGGGAGGGGTGAGAGGCAGAGAGGGTGACAGAGTAGAGAGCCATCCTACAGACCATCTTTGAACAAAAAATGCACATATGTAGTGTAATTACATAAATATGTCTGATCTTTGAGAGTCTGATATTTTGAGAAAATATAAAGGGTCACTAAGTCTTTCATTGTTCGTATTTTGCAGTTGTTGTTTTTTATTTATTTTTTACTTAACTGTACCATGAACTTGTCCTATTCAGCCACATAGCAAAAGATTTTAAAAAATACAACTTTTTAGCATGATCAATTTATCTTCATTGATAGACAATATTTACATAGTGTTATTTATTGAATATAAAATAATAATAATACAAAATTAATACAAACTTTGACAACAAAACAAACGTTACTGTTATCTCTTCAAAACATCTGAAAACCATCATTTTAAGATCTTTTATATATATATATATATATATATATATATATATATATATATATATATATAAAAGATCTTTTAACGGGGTGATATATATATATATATATATATATCACCCCGTTAAAATACTCAACTTGATTTTTAAAGATATTTTGAAAGAAAGCGTTTATAGAGCACTTTATTGTGTATTGCTGTACACCCACATGAACTGTGTTCATGTTCATGTTAATTCACAGTACATAAACTTTATATGAATACTTTTTTTTAGCTTAATATTAATTAACATTAATAAATGCTATTTATTTATTGGTCATGTTAACTGATATAGTTAATTTTAACAAATGAAACTGGATGGCAACATTTTATATTTTGTGTGTATGTGTCTGTGTGTTGATTTTAAAGTGTAACCCTTTCAATTCTGTAAACTTAAAATCCAAACTAGCAGATGGTTACTGTGAATGCATGTGTCAACTGGGCACCGTCTTCCTTATTGATTCTTAGTTATGACAAAAATTGATTTTATACAAAAATATATTATATAAAAATTGTTCAGATAGGTAACAATGACATTTAAGCAGAAGTGGTGGATGTAAAGGAAGCAATAATAACATTTTGCTCTCATCATGAATTACATGTTCTTATCATCATCAGAAAATAGGGAATTTGTAGCATACTGGTTCACAGTTGGCATTATCTGAAGTCCTTGCATTGATTGCATTTAATTAAATCAACATTATATTTGGTCAGTCTGATCTTGAGGCCTTAGAGATGTTAAATTGTGAAGATCTTGAGTTTTCATTAAAGGGCATGTCCGTGGTGGCCTGACAAAGTTTGATGTTTCTGCATAGACATAGAAGTGGTTATAACTTAGCCTGAAAATGTCTGATCTGCCACAAAATTCACAGGTTTGGTAAGAGTCCTGACCTGAAGACACCTAAAGACCAATATTCAGATATTATCATAGCCCCACCTGTTGGCAGCAGGATATCTCATATATTTCACTAACTCAAACATACCAAGGTCAATCTGCACCAAACTTCATATGTTTGATAATAGTGCTGGCCTGAACACATCTACATGCCAATAATCAGTTATAGGCATAGCGCCACCAGCTGGCAGCGGCAAGTTTGGCACATTTAAATGACTTATGACATATTTTTTCTATAATTACTGTATTAAAAGCATACTGCCCACCGTTTGCTGTTTTCCTGAAGCCACCGGTCGGCGGTGAGCCCGGGTGCGAGGGCCCGTTCATCGCTGCTCGCAGCTTTAATTATTATTATTCTTCTTCTCCAAAGTGAATCGCATTTTAGAGGACCTAAACATTCCCGAAAACTCACAAAACTTTGCACACACATCAAACCTGGCGAAAATTCACGTCTGATTTGGGTTTCAGAAGTGGGTGTGGCAAAATGGCTCGACAGCGCCACCTTTAGACGTTCAGCGGTGTGCGCTTTCAGCTGTGATTCACGTACATGCACCGAAATCGGTACACACATGTAACTCACCAATACCTACAAAAAAGCCTCTTGGAACAAAATCCGGAACCCAACAGGAAGTCGGTTAATATTAATATTCTCTGCAAAATTTGTGTCATTTTTGCCTTTTTCAGGTGTCGTACTTGAACGAACTCCTCCTACAGATTTATTCAGATCAACGCCAAATTTGCAGAGTCTAGTCTAAAGCCCTTTGTGACGTTAAATTGTGAAGATCTAGAGTTTTCATCGGAGGGCGTGTCCGTCGTGGCCTCGCAAATTTCGATGTTTCGCCATGAAAAAGGAAGTTGCTATAACTCAGGCATACAATGTCCTATCTGTCCCAAACTTCACATGTGTGATAACACTCCTGACCTGAAGACATCTAGATGCCCATATTCAGTTATAGTCATAGCGCCACCTGCAGGCAACAGGAAGTGTCATGCTGTACTCTACAACCAACTCCTCCTAGAGATTTATTCAGATCAACACCAAAATCGGTCAGTCTAATATAAAGGCCGTAGCGATGTTAAATTGTGAAGATCTTGAGTTTTCGGTAAAGGGCGTGTCCGTGGCGGCCTGACAAATTTCGAGGTCTCGCCATGGATATAAAACTTGTTATAACTCAGCCATAAAATGTCCGATTTGCCTCAAACTTCACATATTCGATAAGAGTCCTGGCCTGAACACATCTGAAGGCCAATCTTATATTATAATCACAGCGCCACCTGTTGGCAACAGGAAATGACTTGTATCAAACTCCTCCTAGAGATTTAATGATGTCAACATTATATTTGGCCATTCTGATCTAGAGGCTTTAGAGATGTTAAATTGTGAAGATCTTGAGTTTTCGTTAAAGGGCGTGTCTGTGGCGTCATGACAAAGTTTGATGTTTCGCCATAGACATATAAGTTGTTATAACTCAGCCATAAAATGTCCGATCTGCCTCAAACTTCAGAGGTTTGGTAAGAGTCCTGGCCTGAAGACACCTAAAGGCCAATATTCAGATATTATCATAGTGCCACCTGTTGGCAGCAGGATATATCATATCTTTCACTAACTCAAACATACCAAGGTCAATCTGCACCAAACTTCATATGATTGATGAAAGTGGTGGCCTGAACACATCTACATGCCAATAATCAGTTATATGCATAGCGCCACCAGCTGGCAGCAGGTAATTTGGCACATTTAAGTGACTTTGATCTATTTTTCCTACATTTACTGTATTAAAAGCATACTGCCCACCGTTTGCTGTGTTCCTAAAGCCACCGGTCGGCGGTGAGCCCGTGTGCGAGGGCCCGTTCATCGCTGCTTGCAGCTTTAATTATTATTATTATTATTCTTCTCCAAAATGAATCGCATTTTTGAGGGCTTAGACATACCCGAAAACTCATGAAACTTCGCACACACATCAGACCTGGCGAAAATTTACGTCTGATATGGGTTGCAGAAGTGGGTGTGGCAAAATGGCTCGACAGCGCCACCTTTACACGTTCCGCGGTGTGCGCATTCAGCTGTGATTCACGTACATGCACTAAAATCGGTACACACATGTAACACACCAATACCTACAAAAAAGCCTCTTGGGACAAAATCCGAAACCCAACAGGAAGTCGGTTATTATTAATTTTCTTAGCAAAATTTGTGTCATTTTTGCCATTTTCAGGTGTCGTACTTGAACGAACTCCTCCTAGAGATTTATTCCGATCAACAGCAAATTTGGTGAGTCTAATCTAAAGCCCTTTGTGACGTTAAATTGTGAAGATCTAGAGTTTTCATCGGAGGGCGTGTCCGTGGCGGCCTCGCAAATTTCGATGTTTCGCCATGAAAAAGGAAGTTGCTATAACTTAGGCATAAAATGTCCGATCTGTCCCAAACTTCACATGTGTGATAACACTCCTGACCTGATGACATCTACATATCCATATTCAGTTATAGTCATAGCGCCACCTGCTGGCAACAGGAAGTGTCATGCTGTACTCTACAACCAACTCCTCCTAGAGATTTATACAGATCAACACCAAAATCGGTCAGTCTAATATAAAGGCCTTAGTGATGTTAAATTGTGAAGATCTTGAGTTTTCGGTAAAGGGTGTGTCCGTGGCGGCCTGAGAAATTTCGAGGTCTCGCCATGGATATAAAACTTGTTATAACTCAGCCATAAAATGTCCGATTTGCCTCAAACTTCACATATTCGATAAGAGTCCTGGCCTGAACACATCTGAAGGCCAATATTCTATTATAATCACAGCGCCACCTGTTGGCAACAGGAAATGACTTGTATCAAACTCCTCCTAGAGATTTAATGATATCAACATTATATTTGGTCAGTCTGATCTAGAGGCCTTAGAGATGTTAAATTGCGAAGATCTTGAGTTTTAGTTAAAGGGCGTGTCCGTGGCTGCGTGACAAAGTTTGATGTTTCGCCATGGACATAGACGTTGTTATAACTCAACCATAAAATGTCTGATCTGCCTCAAACTTCACAGGTTTGGTAAGAGTCCTGGCCTGAAGACACCTAAAGGCCAATATTTATTTATTATCATAGCGCCACCTGTTGGCAGCAGGATATATTATATCTTTCACTAACTCAAATATACCAAGGTCAATCTGCACCAAACTTCATATGTTTGATGAAAGTCGTGGCCTGAACACATCTACATGCCAATAATCAGTTATAGGCATAGCGCCACCAGCTGGCGGCAGGAAATTTGGCACATTTAAGTGACTTTGAAATATTTCTCATATTTTTACTGTATTAAAAGCATACTACCCACCATTTGCTGTGTTCCTAAAGCCACCGGTCGGCGGTGAGCCCGTGTGCGAGGGCCCGTTCATCGCTGCTTGCAGCTTTAATTATTATTATTATTATTATTATTATTATTATTATTATTCTCCAAAATGAATCGCATTTTTGAGGGCTTAGACATACCTGAAAACTCATGAAACTTCGCACACACATCAGACCTGGCGAAAATTTACGTCTGATATGGGTTTCAGAAGTGGGTGTGGCAAAATGGCTCGACAGCGCCACCTTTACACGTTCCGCGGTGTGCGCTTTCAGCTGTGATTCACGTACATGCACGGAAATCGGTACACACATGTAACACACCAATACCTACAAAAAAGCCTCTTGGAGCAAAATCCGGAACCCAACAGGAAGTCGGTTAATATTAATATTCTCAACAAAATTTGTGTCATTTTTGCCATTTTCAGGCGTCGTACTTGAACGAACTCCTCCTAGAGATTTATTCGGATCAACACCAAATTTGCAGAGTCTAGTCTAAAGCCCTTTGTGACGTTAAATTGTGAAGATCTAGAGTTTTTATCGGAGGGCGTGTCCATGGCGGCCTCGCAAATTTCGATGTTTCGCCATGAAAAAGGAAGTTGCTATAACTCAGGCATACAATGTCCGATCCGTCCCAAACTTCACGTGTGTCATAACAATCCTGACCTGATGACATCTACATGCCCATATTCAGTTTTACTCATAGCGCCACCTGCTGGCAACAGGAAGTGTCATGCTGTACTCTGCAACAAACTCCTCCAAGAGATTTTATCAGATCAACACCAAAATCGGTCAGTCTAATAAAAAGGCTTTAGCGATGTTAAATTGCGAAGATCTTGAGTTTTCGTTGAAGGGCGTGTCCGTGGCGGCCTGGCAAATTTCGAGGTCTCGCCATGGATAATACACTTGTTATAACTCAGCCATAAAATGTCCGATGTGCCTCAAACTTCACATGTTCGATAAGAGTCCTGGCCTGAACCAATCTGAAGGCCAATATTCTATTATAATCACAGCGCCACCTGTTGGCAACAGGAAATGACTTGTATCAAACTCCTCCTAGAGATTTAATGGTATCAACATTATATTTGGTCAGTCTGATCTAGAGGCCTTAGAGATGTTAAATTGCGAAGATCTTGAGTTTTCGTTAAAGGGCGTGTCCGTGGCGGCGTGACAAAGTTTGATGTTTCGCCATGGACATAGAAGTTGTTATAACTCAGCCATAAAATGTCCGATCTGCCTCAAACTTCAC
Source organism: Garra rufa (assembly GCF_049309525.1). NCBI lineage: Eukaryota > Metazoa > Chordata > Actinopteri > Cypriniformes > Cyprinidae > Garra > Garra rufa. The sequence goes on from NC_133375.1 coordinate 45,741,846, forward strand.
AGGTTTGGTAAGAGTCCTGGCCTGAAGACACCTAAAGGCCAATATTCAGATATTATCATAGCGCCACCTGTTGGCAGCAGGATATATCATATCTTTCACTAACTCAAACATACCAAGGTCAATCTGCACCAAACTTCATATGTTTGATGAAAGTGGTGGCCTGAACACATCTACATGCCAATAATCAGTTATAGGCATAGCGCCACCAGCTGGCAGCAGGAAATTTGCCACATTTAAGTGACTTTGACAAATTTCTCATATTTTTACTGTATTAAAAGCATACTACCCACCATTTGCTGTGTTCCTAAAGCCACCGGTCGGCGGTGAGCCCGTGTGCGAGGGCCCGTTCATCGCTGCTTGCAGCTTTAATTAGGGCCCGAGCACCGATGGTGTGAGGACCCTATTGGAATTGCTCCGTTTATTATTAGGGCCCGAGCACCGATGGTGTGAGGACCCTATTGGATCTGCTTCGTTTATTATTAGGGCCCGAGCACCGATGGTGTGAGGACCCTATTGGATCTGCTCCGTTTATTATTATTATTATTATTATTATTATTCTTCTTATCCGGAATGAATCGCATTTTTGAGGGCCTAAACATACCCGAAAACTAACGAAAGTTTGCACACACATCAGACCTGGCGAAAATGGACGTATGATATGGGTTGCAGAAGTGGGTGTGGCAAAATGGCTCAATAGCGCCACCTTTACACGTTCCGCGGTGTGCGCATTCAACTGTGATTATTGTACATGCACAAAAATCGGTACACACATGTAACACACCAATACCTACAAAAAAGCCTCTTGGAGCAAAATTTGACACCCAACAGGAAGTCGGTTATTTTTAATTTTCTCAGCAAATTTTGTGTCATTTTTGCCATTTTCAGGCCTCGTACTTGAACGAACTCCTCCTAGAGATTTATTCGGATCAACGCCAAATTTGCTGAGTCTAATCTAAAGCCCTTTGTGACGTTAAATTGCGAAGATCTAGAGTTTTCATCGGAGGGCGTGTCCGTGGCGGCCTCGCAAATTTCGATGTTTCGCCATGAAAAAGGAAGTTGCTATAACTCAGGCATACAATGTCCGATCTGTCCCAAACTTCACATGTGTGATAACACTCCTGACCTGAAGACATCTACATGCCCATATTCAGTTATAGTCATAGCGCCACCTGCTGGCAACATGAAGTGTCATGCTGTACTCTACAACAAACTCCTACTAGAGATTTATACAGATCAACACCAAAATCGGTCAGTCTAATAAAAAGGCTTTAGTGATGTTAAATTGTAAAGATCTTGAGTTTTCGTTGAAGGGCGTGTCCGTGGCGGCCTGACAAATTTCGAGGTCTCGCCATGGATATAAAACTTGTTATAACTCATCCATAAAATGTCCGATTTGCCTCAAACTTCACATATTCGATAAGAGTCCTGGTCTGAACACATCTGAAGGCCAATATTCTATTATAATCACAGCGCCACCTGTTGGCAACAGGAAATGACTTGTATCAAACTCCTCCTAGAGATTTAATGATATCAATATTATGTTTGGTCATTCTGATCTAGAGGCCTTAAAGATGTTAAATTGCGAAGATCTTGAGTTTTCGTTAAAGGGCGTGTCCGTGGCGGCGTCACAAATTTTGATTTTCGCCATGGACATAGAAGTTGTTATAACTCAGCCATAAAATGTCCGATCTGCCTCAAACTTCACAGGTTTGGTAAGAGTCCTGGCCTGAAGACACCTAAATGCCAATATTCAGATATTATCATAGCGCCACCTGTTGGCAGCAGGATATATCATATCTTTCACTAACTCAAGCATACCAAGGTCAATCTGCACCAAACTTCATATATTTGATGAAAGTGCCGGCCTGAACACATCTACATGCCAATAATCAGTTATAGGCATAGCGCCACCAGCTGGCAGCAGGAAATTTGGCACATTTAAGTGACTTTGACATATTTCTCCTACTTTTAATGTATTAAAAGCATACTACCCACCATTTGCTGTGTTCCTAAAGCCACCGGTCGGCGGTGAGCCCGTGTGCGAGGGCCCGTTCATCGCTGCTTGCAGCTTTAATTATTATTATTATTCTTCTTCTCCGGAATGAATCGCATTTTTGAGGGCCTAAACATACCCGAAAACTCATGAAACTTTGCACACACATCAAACCTGGCGAAAATGGATGTCTGATATGGGTTTCAGAGATGGGTGTGGCAAAACGGCTCGATAGCGCCACCTTTACACGTTCCGCGGTGTGCGCTTTCAGCTATGATTCACGTACATGCATGAAAATCGGTACACACATGTAACTCACCAATACCTACAAAAAAGCCTCCTGGGACAAAATCCGAAACCCAACAGGAAGTCGGTTATTATTAATTTTCTTAGCAAAATTTGTGTCATTTTTGCCATTTTCAGGCGTCGTACTTGAACGAACTCCTCCTAGAGATTTACTCCGATCAACAGCAAATTTGGTGAGTCTAATCTAAAGCCCTTTGTGACGTTAAATTGTGAAGATCTAGAGTTTTCATCGGAGGGCGTGTCCGTGGCGGCCTCGCAATTTTCGATGTTTCGCCATGAAAAAGGAAGTTGCTATAACTTAGGCATAAAATGTCCGATCTGTCCCAAACTTCACATGTGTGATAACACTCCTGACCTGATGACATCTACATATCCATATTCAGTTATAGTCATAGCGCCACCTGCTGGCAACAGGAAGTGTCATGCTGTACTCCACAACCAACTCCTCCTAGAGATTTATACAGATCAACACCAAAATCGGTCAGTCTAATATAAAGGCCTTAGTGATGTTAAATTGTGAAGATCTTGAGTTTTCGTTGAAGGGCGTGTCCGTGGCGGCCTGACAAATTTCGAGGTCTCGCCATGGATATAAAACTTGTTATAACTCAGCCATAAAATGTCCGATTTGCCTCAAACTTCACATATTCGATAAGAGTCCTGGCCTGAACACATCTGAAGGCCAATAATCTATTATAATCACAGCGCCACCTGTTGGCAACAGGAAATGACTTGTATCAAACTCCTCCTAGAGATTTAATGATATCGACATTATATTTGGTCAGTCTGATCTAGAGGCCTTAGAGATGTTAAATTGCGAAGATCTTGAGTTTTCGTTAAAGGGCGTGTCCGTGGCTGCGTGACAAAGTTTGATGTTTCGCCATGGACATAGAAGTTATTATAACTCAGCCATAAAATGTCCGATCTGCCTCAAACTTCACAGGTTTGGTAAGAGTCCTGGCCTGAAGACACCTAAAGGCCAATATTCAGATATTATCATAGCGCCACCTGTTGGTAGCAGGATATATCATATCTTTCACTAACTCAAACATACCAAGGTCAATCTGCACCAAACTTCATATGTTTGATGAAAGTGGTAGCCTAAACACATCTACATGCCAATAATCAGTTATAGGCATAGCGCCACCAGCTGGCGGCAGTAAATTTGGCACATTTAAGTGACTTTGACATATTTCTCCTATTTTTACTGTATTAAAAGCATACTACCCACCATTTGCTGTGTTCCTAAAGCCACCGGTCAGCGGTGTGCCCGTGTGCGAGGGCCCGTTCATCGCTGCTTGCAGCTTTAATTATTATTATTATTCTCAAAATGAATCGCATTTTTGAGGGCCTAAACATACCTGAAAACTCATGAAACTTTGCACACACATCAAACCTGGCGAAAATTTACGTCTGATATGGGTTGCAGAAGTGGGTGTGGCAAAATGGCTCGACAGCGCCACCTTTACACGTTCAGCGGTGTGCGCTTTCAGCTGTGATTCACGTACATGCACGGAAATCGGGACTCACATGTAACACACCAATACCTACAAAAAAGCCTCTTGGAGCAAAATCCGGAACCCAACAGGAAGTCGGTTAATATTAATATTCTCAACAAAATTTGTGTCATTTTTGCCATTTTCAGGTGTCGTACTTGAACAAACTCCTCCTAGAGATTTATTCGGATCAACGCCAAATTTGCTGAGTCTAGTCTAAAGCGCTTTGTGACGTTAAATTGTGAAGATCTAGAGTTTTCATTGGAGGGCGTGTCCATGGCGGCCTCGCAAATTTCGATGTTTCGCCATGAAAAAGGAAGTTGCTATAACTCAGGCATACAATGTCCTATCTGTCCCAAACTTCACATGTGTGATGACACTCCTGACCTGATGACATCTACATGCCCATATTCAGTTTTACTCATAGCGCCACCTGCAGGCAACAGGAAGTGTCAGGCTGTACTCTGCAACAAACTCCTCCAAGAGATTTAATCAGATCAACACCAACATCGGTCAGTCTTATATAAAGGCTTTAGCGATGTTAAATTGCGAAGACCTTGAGTTTTCGTTGAAGGGGATGTCCGTGGCGGCCTGACAAATTTCGAGGTCTCGCCATGGATATAAAACTTGTTATAACTCAGCCATAAAATGTCCGATTTGCCTCAAACTTCACATGCTCGATAAGAGTCCTGGCCTGAACCAATCTGAAGGCCAATATTCTATTATAATCACAACGCCACCTGTTGGCAACAGGAAATGACTTGTAGCAAACTTCTACTAGAGATTTAATGATATCAACATTATATTTGGTCAGTCTGATCTAGAGGCCTTAGAGATGTTAAATTGCGAAGATCTTGAGTTTTCGTTATAGTGCGTGTCCGTGGTGGCGTGACAAAGTTTGATGTTTCGCCATGGACATCGAAGTTGTTATAACTCAGCCATAAAATGTCCGATCTGCCTCAAACTTCACAGGTTTGGTAAGAGTCTTGGCCTGAAGACACCTAAAGGCCAATATTCAGATATTATCATAGCGCCACCTGTTGGCAGCAGGATATATCATAACCTTCACTACCTCAAACATACCAAGGTCAATCTGCACCAAACTTCATATGTTTGATAATAGTGCCAGCCTGAACACATCTACATGCCAGTAATCAGTTATAGGCATAGCGCCACCAGCTGGCAGCAGGAAATTTGGCACATTTAAGTGACTTTGACATATTTCTCCTATTTTTACTGTATTAAAAGCATACTGCCCACCATTTGCTGTGATCTTAAAGCCACCGGTCGGCGGTGAGCCCGTGTGCGAGGGCCCGTTCATCGCTGCTTGCAGCTTTAATTATTATTATTCTTCTTCTCCGGAATGAATCGCATTTTTGAGGGCCTAAACATACCCGAAAACTCATGAAACTTTGCACACACATCAAACCTGGCGAAAATGGACGTCTGATATGGGTTGCAGAAGTGGGTGTGGCAAAATGGCTCAATAGCGCCACCTTTACACGTTCCGCGGTGTGCGCATTCAGCTGTGATTCACGTACATGCACGCAAATCGGTACACACATGTAACTCACCAATACCTACAAAAAAGCCTCCTGGGACAAAATCCGAAACCCAACAGGAAGTCAGTTATTATTAATTTTCTTAGCAAAATTTGTGTCATTTTTGCAATTTTCAGGCGTCATACTTGAACGAACTCCTCCTAGAGATTTATTCGGATCAACACCAAATTTGGTGAGTCTAATCTAAAGCCCTTTGTGACGTTAAATTGCGAAGATCTAGAGTTTTCATCAGAGGGCGTGTCCGTGGCGGCCTCGCAAATTTTGATGTTTCGCCATGAAAAAGGAAGTTGCTATAACTCAGGCATAAAATGCCCGATCTGCCCCAAACTTCATATGTGTGATAACACTCCTGACCTGAAGACATCTACATGCCCATATTCAGTTTTACTCATAGCGCCACCTGCAGGCACCAGGAAGTGTCATGCTGTACTCTGCAACAAATTCCTCCTGGAGATTTAATCAGATCAACACCAAATTCGGTCAGTCTAATAAAAAGGCTTTAGCGATGTTAAATTGCGAAGATCTTGAGTTTTCGTTGAAGGGCGTGTCCGTGGCGGCCTGGCAAATTTCGTGGTCTCGCCATGGATATAAATCTTGTTATAACTCAGCCATAAAATGTCCGATTTGCCTCAAACTTCACATGTTCGATAAGAGTCCTGGCCTGAACCAATCTGAAGGCCTATATTCTATTATAATCACAGCGCCACCTGTTGGCAACAGGAAATGACTTGTACCAAACTCCTCCTAGAGATTTAATGATATCAACATTATATTTGGTCAGTCTGATCTCGAGGCCTTAGAGATGTTAAATTGTGAAGATCTTGAGTTTTCGTTAAAGGGCGTGTCCATGGCGGCCTGACAAAGTTTGATGTTTCGCCATGGACATAAAAGTTGTTATAACTCAGCCATAAAATGTCCGATCTGCCTCAAACTTCACATGTTTGGTAAGAGTCCTGGCCTGAAGACATCTAAAGGCCAATATACAGATATTATTATAGTGCCACCTATTGGCAGCAGGATATATCATATCTTGCACTAACTCACACATACCAAGGTCAATCTGCACCAAACTTCATATGTTTGATGAAAGTGCTGGCCTGAACACATCTACATGCCAATAATCAGGTATAGGCATAGCGCCACCAGCTGGCAGCAGGAAGTTTGGCACATTTAAGTGACTTTGATCTATTTTTCCTACATTTACTGTATTAAAAGCATACTGCCCACCGTTTGCTGTGTTCCTAAAGCCACCGGTCGGCGGTGAGCCCATGTGCGAGGGCCCGTTCATCGCTGCTTGCAGCTTTAATTTTTTTTATTGCTGAAGAGTTGACATTTTTTCTTCTGTGGTCTACTGTACAGACATCAATCTACTTCTAAGCCTGAGGATTTTGATGTGAATAGGCCTTTACATTTGACAAAAATAGAACTTTTTATATGAAAACAAACAAGCAAGCCCTGTCCAGATTTAAAAAGTAACAAAAGTAATGTAACGCATTTCTTTCCATAAAAAGTAACTAAACAACGTACATTTTTTAAGGAGTAACTCAATATTGCAATGCATTAATTTTAAAAGTAACTTTCCCCAACACTGGTCATCACTGTCTAATTACAGAAATGCGACAAAGGAAACCTGTCGTAGGTCCAAGCCTTGTTTATTAAACGTAACCTAAACATACTGTGATTCTCTTTCATAGGTTCACTCAACACTGCGTAAGAGCTTAGGCATTGGGAACACCCCCCAGGTGTGACGATTGTCTGAAGCCCTATAGAATCACGCCAATTTATTGGCTGTTGGCGCGAAGCTCCACCTCAAGTCTTATGTGACCAACCTAGATAGCACGCGTGCCAACTTATCCCTCAGATTTTCCTCTCTTCAGAAGCGTTCACTTCTCTCGGTTTTTCTGAAAGCCCAATTTCAACGACTTTGTGTAATTTTAGCGTCTCCACTTTAGTGGAATAATATTCTCCTAGCGGTGAGTGGAATGGATTTTCGTCGTTGCCAACTGCCATGCTCTCGCCTCATTTCGAGCGATGACCAGCATGGTAAGTGCATCAAATGCATGGGCCTCACCCATGCGCGCGACGGTATTGTTGGCAATTCTGTTTGCAAATGCTGTGAAAACTGTACTTTAAAAAGTTTTGCGCGCTAGACTCGCGGTTTTTGATATTGAATCCACGGCCCTCCCCAGCCTATTCAGAGCTGGATGACGTGTTGACGCGGGCTACAGAGAAATTGAGCTTAGATTGGCCGGACGAGCCTCGTGAGTCGCAGTCATCTAAGTCAAGTCAAGTCAAGATTATTTATACAGCGCTTTTTACAATACAAGTTGTGTCAAATCAACCTTACAGTATTAAAATAATAAAATAAAATGTCAATAATAATGCAAGAGTTCCATATTGCAACAAAGTCAAATTGGGCAGGACTCATCTGGTTCCCATGGCCTTGTGCCGGTGGCCGTTTAGGGTAGGAGTTCTTTCTTGATGATCTGTCTCTGGGGCTCATCTAGTTGACACGGTATCCGCTGACATTCGGCTGTAGGTGTTGATCCACCATCTGCTCTAGGTTTGGACTGGATCCGGGGGATTGCAGTGACCATCTGATCTGGATACGGACTGGATCTGGTGGCTATGGTGACCTGGGAATAAGAAGGAAAGATACTAATATTAGCGTAGATGCCATTCTTCTTCTGATGCAACGAGTACATCAGGTGTTATAGGAAGTGTCCCTGGTTCCGGTTGACCTAAATAATGCAGCCTAACAATCCTTTAACGGATTTGGATTATGAAATGTATTAAGTGTAGGCCAGGTTAAAGAGATGTGTCTTTAATCTAGATTTAAACTGACAGAGTGTGTCTGCCTCCCGAACAGTGTTAGGTAGATTGTTCCAGAGTTTGGGCGCTAAATGTGAAAATGATCTGCCGCCCGCAGTTGATTTTGATATTCTAGGTACTATCAAATTGCTGGAATTTTGAGAACACAGCGGACGTGAGGGACTATAATATGATAAGAGCTCGCTCAAGTACTGAGGAGCTAAACCATTCAGGGCTTTATAAGTTATTAGCAAGATTTTGAAATCTATACGATGTTTAATAGGGAGCCAGTGCAGTGTTGACAGAACCGGGCTAATATGGTCATACTTTCTGGTTCTAGTAAGAACTCTAGCTGCTGCATTTTGGACCAGCTGGAGTTTGTTTATTAAGTGTGCAGAACAACCACCCAATAAAGCATTACAATAATCTATCCTTGAGGTCATGAACGCATGAATTAATGTTTCTGCATTTGACATTGTGAGCATAGGTCATAATTTCGATATATTTTTTAGATGAAAAAATGCGGTTTTGCAAATGCTAGAAATGTGGCTTTCGAAGGAAAGATTGCTATCGAATTGCACACCTAGGTTCCTGACTGATGACGACGAATTGACAGAGCAGTCATTGAGTAATAGACTGTGTTTTAGGTTATTACATGCGGAGGTTTTAGGTCCAATAATTAACACCTCTGTTTTTTCAGAATTTAGCAGCAAAAAATTTCTTGCCATCCAATTTTTTATTTCAACTATGCATTCTGTTAGTTTTTCAAATTGGTATGTTTCGCCAGGCCGTGAAGAAATATAGAGCTGCGTATCATCAGCATAACAGTGAAAGCTAACACCATGTTTCCTAATGATATCTCCCAAGGGTAACACATAAAGTGTAAAAAATAATGGCCCTAGTACTGAGCCTTGAGGTACTCCATACTGCACTTGTGATTGATATGATACCTCCTCATTCACTGCTACGAATTGATGGTGGTCAGATAAGTACGATTCTCCACATCCGGAGGGATGAAGACCATCTCTTTTCAACAGGTCGGGTCTGCCCCAGAAACTCGTCCAATTGTCTATGAAACCTATGTTATTTCGCGGGCACCACTTTGACATCCAACCGTTTAATGATGACAATCTACTATGTATCTCGTCACCACGGTAAGCAGGGTGGGGACCAGAGCATATTACAGTTTCTGACATCGTACCTACAATTTCACACACCTCTTTAACATTATTTTTAGTGATCTCCGACTGGCGAAGTCGAACATCATTAGTGCCGACGTGAATAACAATCTTACTGAATTTACGTTTAGCTTTAGCCAGCACTTTTAAATTTGCCAAGATGTCAGGCGCTCTGGCTCCCGGGAAACACTGGACTATGGTGGCTGGAGTCTCTATTTTCACGTTCCGTACAATAGAATCGGCAATTACTAGAGCACTTTCATCAGGTTTCTCAGTGGGTGCTTCACTGAGTGGGGAGAACCTGTTTGATGTTCTAATCGGAACGGAAGAGCGGTGTTTTGACCCGCGACTATGCCGTCTCACAGTCACCCAGTTGCCATGCTGCACGGCCGCTGTAACTACCGGAACCAAACAATTTGCATGTCTCCCTGAACTAGTCACATCCAAAGCCGTATCTAAGTCCCTCACATTCTTACTATCCTCCATTAAAGTTTGGATGTGTGTCTCTAGTTTTGAAATCTTCTCTGTCAGCCTAGCTATTTCCTTGCATTTATCACATGTATAAGGCTCACTGCCGACAGAGATAGATAAGCTATACATGTGGCAGGTGGTGCGGACAACAATAGCAAGAGAAGAAGCCATTACTCACCGTTTTTGTAGAATGGTTCCAACTTACCACTGTTGTTATGATGAACTCTTGAAGAGAGGGATGTGAGGAGGAACAACGGAGTGAATAGGACGTAAAGGGAATCGCGATTCGCAAGCTAATCGGCTAACTGAATGTTAACTTGTTGCAAATCGTGGTTGTGGAATAAAAGCGAAACGGTTCGCGAGAGAAAAAGGAGAACGGTAGTAGACGCGAGTAGAGAACGTAAATGTAAATGCAAGTCGCCAGTGACCAGCTAATAGCTAAGCTAAATAGCTAACCCACTGCAGTCACGGATTAACGGGTAAAGTAAGCGGTCAGATTAGTGTGACGGATAATTTCACAAGTCTGTTGGGAGTAAAGCTTTTTTAAATTACTTTAAACAGCAGAGAGTAATAATAAGATAAAGATTTCTAAAGAAAAACAAGCTCCAGAAAGCTACAATCACAGAGAGCTAAAAACACAAACCACATGGCAGCTCAGCAAAACAGGAAGTGACGAATCAGGCTTGATGAGCATTTTCTTTGTAGCTCTGGGGCGCGTCCAGTGAGACGAAAGCTGCCTTTTTTTCCAGGTCATGGAAGTGTAGCAGGTATTATTTTGTGATTCCACTCGCCATGACCATATTTGGGGTTTTCCTGCTGACATACTGACTTGGGGAGTTGACGCACTTTGCTGCTTCCCAGTCTGCATGAGATGTCACACAAGTTCATGCTGTGATTTAATAAGGGCTGTATTTCATGTAACAGATGAATTCAAATGACATCGCTGTATGATTGTGATCAAAAAACCCTTATATGATTGATATATTGATGTTCTGTTGATTATTTTTCGTTACTTAAGCAATTGGTTGTAATGTCTATACTTTTCTCTTTGTAACAGCGTGCGTGCACTGCCGCCGCCCGCTGTTGTATGTGCTGCACGAGTCCTCATATGCATATTCGTTTGTGTTGTACAGAATAAATGAGGACATGAAGGCAAGAATTCGCACAGTTTGTCCTTGATTGAACACAACGCAGAAAACACACCGCTACAGAAGCAGCCTTTCTCTTCCCGTCTCACTAATGCAGCAGCCGCTGACTTCACCAACCTCATAGGTTCTGTGGAGCAGGGTTATGCTGCAGTCCCTGCTGTTGAGGACACTTTGGCTGTGCATCTTTTGCCTAACTCCGCCCCCTCGTGGAAGTCCCGCCCTCTCCTTCACTCTAAGCCGTGTAGGACCACTTCCACTCTAATCGGTAAGTCCTACATGGCGGTGGGACAGGCAGGTGCAGCTCTTCACACCATGGCCATTCTTCAGGCCTACCAGGCGGAGGTTTTGAAGGAAATGGACGAAGGAGATGGCGTGACCCCCGAAGCAGTCAAAGAGCTTCGCAGGGCTACCGACCTACCCCTTCGTGCTACTAAGCACACAGCTTGTGCGGTTGGACGCAGCATGGCGGGCTTAGTGGCGGCTGAGCGCCACCTGTGGCTGAATCTCACGAAGATTAGGGAGAAAGAGATGGCTTTCCTTCTCGATGCCCCTATCTCTAGCTCTGGCTTATTCGGCGACGCGGTTTCCATCGTCGTGGATAAGTTCAGGGCTGCTAAGACGCAGTCAGCTGCGTTTAAGCAGTTTATACCACGGCGTACGCGCGAGTAGGCTAGCGCTTCATCCTCTAGGGAATGTGCGGCCCCTGGGAAGGAGCCAGTTGGTAGAGTTAGTGACATGGCGCATCCCCCACCGTACACAGTCTGGGGAGCCCGTGTTCGCTCTGTGACTCGCCAGCGCCCTCGCAAGCGGATTGACTTAAAGCACCCTAGTAAGCCCCCCGTGGCTTCCTTGGGGCGCTCCTGATGCGTGTGTCAGGAAGAGGAGAGCTTCTCCCGTCCTGTCGGATCACGACAGACCGTTTTTGGGAGTGTGTCTGGACTCAACCACGATGCAGGCCCGTTTGGCTCCCGCTCGAGTTGAGAACATCAAATCGTGTACGGCCCGCTTCGGGCCAGGCCGTCACGTATCAGTGGGTCTATGGCACAGTATTCTAGGCCTATTTGCAGTGGTCTCCCCAGTCCTTCCCTTGGGGCTGCTCCACATGAGGCCATTTCTATGGTGGATGAAGTCAGTGGGGGTGCGCCTTTCCTGGCCATCTCTCCGTCCACTGCGAGTTTCTGGTGCTTGTCTCCATGCTCTCTCAGTGTGGCGAGACCCCGTCTTCCTCCAGACAGGAGTGAGAATGGGAGTAGTCTGCCATCGCCAGATGATTTCAACGGATGCCTCCCTTTCTGGTAGGGTCGCGGTCTTCGAGGGCAGACCGTCTTGGGGTCTGTGGACGGGCAAGTTCCTCACTTGGCACATAAACAGTCTGGAACTCAGAGCAGTCTTTCTGGCTCTCGTTCACTCCCCCTCAGTTCCTGTCGCACTCTCATGTCATCGTAAGGACGGACAATATGGCAGTGGTGTCACACATCAACCGCCAGGGAGGCTCTCGGTAGCGCACCCTGGACAGGCATGTGCGCCATCTCCTCCTTCCCTAAGAGCGGTTCATGTTCCGGGGGTCCTGAACCTGGCGGTGGATTTTCTGTCGAGACAGAAAGTCAGGTCAGGGGAATGGATGCTGAACTGCCAGACGGTGGCTCAGATTTGGGAACGTTTCGGCGCGGCAGAGGTGGACCTCTTTGCGTCTCAGGAGTCGTCCCAATGCCCCCTTTGGTTCTCCCTTTCTCATCTTGCCCCCCTGGGGATCGATGCGCTGGTGCATCCCTGGCCGGACAGGAGGCTTTATGCCTTCCCTCCCGTCAAGCTCATTCCAGCGGTCTTAGGCAGGGTGAGGGCCTGCCGCGCACGCCTCCTCCTCGTGGCCCCGTTCTGGCCATCCCAGACATGGTTCTCGGAGTTGATCTCCCTCCTGGAGGGCGATCCGTGGGAGATTCCAATCAGGAAAGACCTGTTGAGTCAGCTCCATTGCAAAATTTGGCACCCTCGACCAGAGATCTGGAAGTTGTGGGTGTGACCGATCAGGGGCTGCCAGTGGACATAGGTCTCTCGGACGGAGTCCGGTAGACTATCAGTAGCGCTAAGGCCCTTTCTACTAGGAGGCTTTATTCCTCCAAATGGAAGGTTTTTGAGTCATGGTGTTTGGCTCATGCTGTAGACCCAGTTAACTGCCCAGTCGGTTCAGTGCTGGAGTTTCTGCAAGAAAAGTTTTCGGTTTATGTTGCGGCTATTGCTGCTCGGAGGGATTCTGACGATGTTCCGTTGAGACACTGTTTGGTCTCCTCCTTTATGCGTGGAGTTAAGCGCTTGAGGCCAAGTTCATCCTCCTAGTTTTCCTTCTTGGGACCTTTCTGTTGTCCTGAAGGGGCTAGTTGAGTCCCCTTTTGAACCTTTAGAGTCGGCTCCCGAGAGAATTCTGACATTAAAGGTCACTTTGCTATTGGCGTTGTCCTCTTTAAAGTGTGTCAGGGATTTGCAGGCCCTCTGCGTTGACGGGTCCTGTATCGAGTTTGCGCCCGGCCTGGTCAAGGCATTTTTGAGGCCTGGGCATGGGTATGTCCCCAAAGTTCTTTCTACGTCTTTCCGTTCACAAGTGGTAGTGCTACAGGCTTTTTCTCCCTCTTCTTTAAGTGAGGACAGCAGTCTTCGTCTGCTCTGCCCTGTCAGGGCTCTGAAGGCGTATGTGGACCGCTCTAGTCAGTGGCGTAAGTCTCAGCAGCTGCTGGTGTGTTTTGGTGCAGGCCGCAGAGGGCTAGCCGCCTCAAAACACACAATATCCCATTAGGTTAGGTCCGCGGGTTGCCTTCACCTTTGGACATTAGGGCTCATTCTACCAGGGAGTGGCTTCCTCCCTGGCTTTGTTTAGAGGAGTTCCTCTGGAGGATATCTGTATGGCGGCAGGTTGGTCCTCTCCCCATACTTTTGTTAGATTTTATAACCTGGATGCGAACACAGCTCCCGGCTCCCGGGTTCTTTCCGCTTGAGCCAGCTGTGTTCAGGTTCTGGTATTATTGGGCCAGTTTTGACAGTGCATTAGCTTGGTGTGTTTGGTATACCATTCCCAATGCGTAAGCTCTTACGCAGCGTTGAGTGAACCTATGAAAGAGAACGTCTCGGGTTACTTATGTAACCCATGTTCTCTGAGTAGGGAACGAGACGTTGCGTATGCTGCCAAGCTCCCCACGCTCTACCGGCTTCCTCGATAGGAAAATCTGAGGGATAATTTGGCGCGCGCGCTATCTAGGTTGGTCACGTAAGACGTGAGGTGGAACTTCGTGCCAACAGCCAATAAATTGGCGTGATTCTATAGGGCTTCAGACAATTGTCACACCTGGGGGGTGTTCCCAATGCATAAGCTCTTACGCAGCGTCTCGTTCCCTACTCAGAGAACATGGGTTACGTAAGTAACCCGAGACATTTTATTGCCCTTGTTTTGTAAAATGACGTAAAGCAGAACTACATCTGCCACGATTCTAGTCAGCTCAATTGCTGGGCTTTCCTCACCTTAAATGTTTGAATTTCTCTTTACAAATCCTGCTGGAAAATGTATTTGCGTCTATCTGAGTACATTAGTGAGTCTGTAATTCAGCACTGCTTAGAAACCACATTCTCTTCATCTGAGCCGTGCTATGTGTTTGAAAGACTGTGAGCATCTGCTGTGTAAGATGCACGGCATTAACTGACAGGCATAAGCAAGGATCAGTGACAAAAAGCCCAATGTCAGGGAGAGTTTGGAAGCTGTAATGAGGCTTTATACCACAGACAAAATGAGCTTAAAGAAACTGAGGTAAAAACAGCAAAGGACACATGAACAAACAAGAAAGTCAGAAGAAAGCTGTGGCACAAGAAACTTCCTAAGATTCCTGGTTTCTACTCCCTCAGCTATATCTTCTTAGCTTATATCTGCAAACTAATCACACCCTATGTAGCTTCTAGGTCTTTAAGATCTAATGATCAGTTACTATTATCCATTCCTCGTTCACATTGTAAAACAAAGGGTGATCGGGCTTTTTCAGTAGTTGCCCCAAAACTCTGGAACAGTTTACCATTGCACATCAGAGCTTCTGCATCGTTGGATGTTTTTAAATCGAGCTTAAAGACATATTTTTACTCACTGGCATTTGGGTGATGTTGTGCATGTATCATGAATAATTAATTAATTAATTTGTGTTAAAATTGTTTGTGTTATGAATTTACATTTTAATTGTTCTTATGTGTTTTATCTTTTGCTGTTTATCTTTGTTGTAAAGCACTTTGGATCAACTACGGTTGTGTTAAACTTGTGCTCTATAAATAAAATTTGACTTGACTTGACTTGACTCAGCTAAAACAAATGAATGTATGCATTAAATAAATGAATGCATAAAATTTATTTATTTGATCTTTTCCCTAGGCTACTTTACTTCAGTACTCCATGGTCAGGTAAGTGGAGTAAATACACACAACTAAAAATAATGATAAAGATATCGTCTGAATCAGGGGTGCCCAATCCTGTTCCTGGAGATCTGCCTTCCTGCAAAGTTCAGGTCCAACTCTGCAGGTAAGTAGATCTCCAAAACAGCACTGGGAACCCTGGTCAAAATCTATGGGACTGTGAAAACATCTCTGTGATGCTGGAATAACCTGCTTTCAAACTGCAACACTGCTAGAGTATTTAGGCACAAATTACAGTGAAGAGAAGATGTTTCTTTTTTTCTTATAATTCAATGATTTATTATTGATTTTTGTAATAAGTAATTCAGTATTTAGTGTGACCACAGTATTTATACTTGCCTACAGTTTTTAAGATAATTTTGGTCATTCCAGCATCTTGAAGAATTGACACAGTTCTTCCGTGGATCCAAATGATTTAACATAACATTATTTAATATAGCTTTTAAAACATAGTTTGTCATTTTCATTATTAATGCATACATTTATATGCAATATTCGATTTTGTGCTTAACATGACACCCTTTTCAGAAAAAAAGTAATCACATGTATTTTACATTTTGTTGCAAAAAATCCAGTGACACTTGGAATTGGTCTAAATCAGTAGTGGGGTATAAAGAACACTTTTCATGATTAGTAATTCTGTATAGTACATTTCAAATAGAACATGCTTCACTTATTTCACTTATTTCTCCTGATAATATATTGGGTGATGCACCGTTGCTCTTGACATGCTGGACTTGCCTCCAAATATGTTGCTCTTAAATTGTTGTGTTTTGTTTTGTCCATAGTATGTCACAAAGCATTTTAATGGTAAGTTAAAACACAGTTACATTGATCCCATTAAATGTATACATAATAATAATAATTCTAGTTTGATTAAAAATAATACCGTAGCTGTTGAAGCTGAGCTGTTTGCCACTGTACATTTGTCTTTCCCAGCAGAGATTCAGCAGGCTGAGTCAGAGAACAGGTCAGAATAGTTATTCTGTTTGAACGGACACATTTTTGCAGCTTTATGTTGACCCTTGCTCTCCTAAATTTATTGCACTTTAAAAAGTAATTTATCTTGCTCCCAAACAGGACTGTGAATGTCTCGATGCAAACGTACAACTCAACGGAGATGAACTACACCACCTCAGTGGTAAGGACATCTGTCCTCAAAAAGCCCAAACCAAAAATACCAACTTAAAGAGCTGTTAACAGTAATATATCTAACTCCATGTACATGTTAAAGAAGCAAGTCAGCAGTACATACGATGTTTAAATCACACAACACACGAGTCCACCTTCATCTCTTATCCAGCTGACTCTGTTCAACGAGTTACAGTTTTCTGTCTTTTACAGGACTCACAGACAAATGTCAGTGTGGCTGCTCTCTTCGATGCTTTTGACGATCTCACTGAAACAACAGTCCGCGATCTACTGTTCGTTGAGGACTGGCTGTATTTGAAGCTTCTGCCTGTTCTGTCATATACGAATGAGGAGTTTGCGACAAGACTGAGCCGGATGAACTTCACCTGTGGAGCCTTCCATGTCATGTACATGAAATTACATGAAAAAAACCCAAAATATGTATTTCACCTCAAAAACATGAGGGCTAACAAAGTAATGTTCTTTTCTGAATGGACAGTGTGGAAGTTCTCAGCAAGGAGGAATCGCTGATCACAGACAGGCAGCAGAAGCTGATCTTCACTCATCTCATTTACTCTTACCTGTCCAGAACAGATACAGAAGGTACTCAGACATTAACTGGCAAGTGTATTGAAAGGATTTTTATGGAGGACAGGAAGTCACAGATGCCATATGTTAAATTTCAGATCCAGGCTGCCATTCAAATAAGACCAGTAACCATGAATGGCTGCAGAGGAATTTTGGGATCTTCTCTAAATATGCAACGCTCAGGCAACTGCAAACACTCAGCAGCCATTTCACTGAGGTGAGTTGAGTTCTGATAATAATGACTGAACAACTGTTATGATGCAAATGAACTCTAGCTAATGATGTATTTTGTAGTTTGATTTGTTAGAGTTATTGAGTCCATCTCAACTAGCCGAGTTGACTGTGACTTCAGGAGCACTGAACAGTATGAATATGATCAACATCATTTTTGACCGTCTAGAGGAAGGTGATGCTTTCCAGAACATGGAGGAATATTTCTGGACACTAATTCAATCTGAGGTAAAAAAAAAAAAAAAAATCTCTTGGTTTTTTAGTTCATGAACATCATTCTTGATCAGTGTTTCTTTCATCATTGCCCATTGTGCTTTTGAAGAGAGCAGCAGTTCTCAGACAGGGTCACATACTGTGGATTCATGAACAGCCAGGGTACTGTGGTACCTGTAAGGTCCTGTGAAAGTTTTGGGATCAAGACATGGGTCACACTAGCTAACTACCTTTCTTGAGTAGACCAGATATGTCAGTAACCAAACTTTGTGTACCTTTAAAGGGGTCGTCGGATACCCATTTATCACAAGTTCATATGATTCTTTAGGGTCTTAATGAAAAGTCTCTAATATACTTTGGTTAAAAATTCTCAATAGTATTGTAAAAAAAAAAAAAAAAAACACCCTTTTACCATGTCAAAATCAGCTCTGCAAATTTTCAGCTCATTTTAACACATGGCCCTTTAAATGCCATAGAGCTTTGCTCGCCCCACCCCTCTCTAGGATTATGTTTACTTTAGCTGCGTTTAGCCACATTTATCGGCAAAACTTGCCAACAAGCACATTATTAAGAAATGCCATTTGCAAAGATGCTAAGGAAAGACGCTCATGTCAATCAAATGTGTTTCGTCACAATGACAAGAAGAATGAACTGATGTTTAAAAGGGGATATTACTTTTAAAGATTAAAAAAATATCACTGGGTGGATTTTTATCATTGTGGTAAAAATCCAAACACATTAATGTTCAAACAACATGTAAAAGTTAGTTTTGCACCTGAAGACCCATTTAAGGACAGGTAAAACCCACACTTCCAATCTCATGTCCTGAATTAAATTCAGTTAGTGTTTAGTCAGTTTGTGTTTGTCTATAATTGTGATAAGATTCAGACCAATCAATGCTGAAACTAGTGTTGTCAAAAAAATAGATTTTCTGATATTCATTGATACTAAAATATTTTTTTTTCGCTGTGTCGATACACTGATACCAGCTGTGCTTTCTCACTCTATTCTTTCTGACAGCCAATTAATAGACACAGCAGTAATGAGAAGATTTAAAAACATGTTATCCAATAAGATACGCATTGAAAAACATAGTTTTTCCCTCTGGTATAGAAAATGGTATTGAATATTGATATTTTTCAAGGTATTGTATCGAAATGAGAAATTCCTGTATCATAAAAAATCTAGCTGAAACCTAAATATTGTGTCTTCAAATAGTTTGCAGTCTCTTTTACATTTACATTTTTGTAAGATTGGCAATATATAATATTGTTCAATAGCAAGTAATCTGAAGATTTTAATGCTATTCAATCAGTTTGAAAAAAAAAAAACAACAACATATGAACTTCAGAAATCCATAACACCACCTTAATTAATCTTGAGGGCTTTCGGATGAATATGAAATTGTTTAGCTGTACATTGGTTCCTTAAGATATGACAGGTATTTTTTTTTTTTTTTTTTTTTATCTAGGATTTGGACATCAATCCTGTGGTTAGGGACATCATGATGAATCGAACCTTCACCATCATCAGTCTTCATTTTGTCGACTTCCTGAGCCACGACTGGGTTTCCTGGTTCACGGTGAAACTGGTTCCTCTCCTCCCCAGCTTTACTGCAGAGATGCTCCAGACAGTAACAGCAAACACAGACTGCAACGCATACCACATTATGTACGTAGCGCTCCCCCAATAACAGACAGCTCCGTGACACGTTCCTTATAACACATTCAAAGAGAGCGAGTGGACAATTCTGCCTCAATCAACGGCATCCTTACATTTTCTTTTGATCTTTCCCCTATAGCGTTGGTGCTCTGAACAGCGTCTTTGACCAGATGGCTTCGCTGAGGCATCAGGAGCTCACCCAAGTCATGTTGGGCTACCTGAAGCAGCATCACTCGTGGGGTAAGTTCAGTAACCGTGGCGCTTTGTTTGTCCTGCGTCCTGAAAGGCAGCACTGCTCTGCTGTTGTGCATGAACCTGTATCTCAATGAGTCATTTTTCTGTTTCAGGCTCAACCTGTGGATCCAGCACCAGCAGCCTCAGTGTTTGGCTTGAGGAGAGCTTTGGCAAATTCTCCATCTACGTGGATTACAGAGACCTGCGTGACCTCAACACAGGCTTCGACCGCGTAAGGAGCCCGCCATGCTAAACGATTGCTCCCATGACTGTTGCGGGCAACCATGTCATTTTTACAAATGGTGTTGTTTTCTCCTCTGCAGTTTGAGTCTTTGGACCTTCTGAGCGCTTCTCAAGTTGCTCAACTGACACTAAACTCTGGAGCTTTGAATAACGCGCACCTGATGGAAATGGTCTTTGACCGTCTAGAAGGCGGCAACTCTTTCCAGGATATTGAAGAGTTCTTGGAGGCTCTCACCAGTTCCTCGCAGGTGTGTTGTCATCACTAAGACTGCAAGTGGTCTGTTCTGTGGAAAAATTACCTTTTAAAGGATCGTTTTGACATAATTTTTAAAATAAAGATGGATTTTTTTAATCATTTCACCTAGGATTTGGACATCAATCCTGTGGTTAGGGACATCATGATGAATCGAACCTTCACCATCATCAGTCTTCATTTTGCCGACTTCCTGAGCCACGACTGGGTTTCCTGGTTCACGGTGAAACTGGTTCCTCTCCTCCCCAGCTTTACTGAAAAGATGCTCCAGACAGTAACAGCAAACACAGACTGCAACGCATACCACATTATGTACGTAGCGCTCCCCCAATAACAGACAGCTCCGTGACACGTTCCTTATAACACATTCAAAGAGAGCGAGTGGACAATTCTGCCTCAATCTACGGCATTCTTACGTTTTCTTTTGATCTTTCCCCTATAGCGTTGGTGCTCTGAACAGCGTCTTTGACCAGATGGCTTCGCTGAGGCATCAGGAGCTCACCCAAGTCATGTTGGGCTACCTGAAGCAGCATCACTCGTGGGGTAAGTTCAGTAACCGTGGCGCTTTGTTTGTCCTGCGTCCTGAAAGGCAGCACTGCTCTGCGGTTGTGCATGAACCTGTATCTCAATGAGTCATTTTTCTGTTTCAGGCTCAACCTGTGGATCCAGCACCAGCAGCCTCAGTGTTTGGCTTGAGGAGAGCTTTGGCAAATTCTCCATCTACGTGGATTACAGAGACCTGCGTGACCTCAACACAGGCTTCGACTGCGTAAGGAGCCCGCCATGCTAAACCATTGCTCCCATGACTGTTGCGGGCAACCATGTCATTTTTACAAATGGTGTTGTTTTCTCCTCTGCAGTTTGAGTCTTTGGACCTTCTGAGCGCTTCTCAAGTTGCTCAACTGACACTACACTCTGGAGCTTTGAATAACGCACACCTGATGGAAATGGTCTTTGACCGTCTAGAAGGCGGCAACCCTTTCCAGGATATTGAAGAGTTCTTGGAGGGTCTCACCAGTTCCTCGCAGGTGTGTTGTCATCACTTAGACTGCAAGTGGTCTATTTTGTGGAAAAATTACCTTTTAAAGGATCGTTTTGACATAATTTTCAAAATAAAGATGGATTTTTTAAATCATTTCACCGAGGATTTGGACATCAATCCTGTGGTTAGGGACATCATGATGAATCGAACCTTCACCATCATCAGTCTTCATTTTGCCGACTTCCTGAGCCACGACTGGGTTTCCTGGTTCACGGTGAAACTGGTTCCTCTCCTCCCCAGCTTGACTGCAGAGATGCTCCAGACAGTAACAGCAAACACAGACTGCAATGCATACCACATTATGTACGTAGCGCTCCCCCAATAACAGACAGCTCCGTGACACGTTCCTTATAACACATTCAAAGAGAGCGAGTCGACAATTCGGCCTCAATCTACGGCATCCTTACATTTTCTTTTGATCTTTCCCCTATAGCGTTGGTGCTCTGAACAGCGTCTTTGACCAGATGGCTTCGCTGAGGCATCAGGAGCTCACCCAAGTCATGTTGGGCTACCTGAAGCAGCATCACTCGTGGGGTAAGTTCAGTAACCGTGGCGCTTTGTTTGTCCTGCGTCCTGAAAGGCAGCACTGCTCTGCGGTTGTGCATGAACCTGTATCTCAATGAGTCATTTTTCTGTTTCAGGCTCAACCTGTGGATCCAGCACCAGCAGCCTCAGTGTTTGGCTTGAGGAGAGCTTTGGCAAATTCTCCATCTACGTGGATTACAGAGACCTGCGTGACCTCAACACAGGCTTCAACCGCGTAAGGAGCCCGCCATGCTAAACCATTGCTCCCATGACTGTTGCGGGCAACCATGTCATTTTTACAAATGGTGTTGTTTTCTCCTCTGCAGTTTGAGTCTTTGGACCTTCTGAGCGCTTCTCAAGTTGCTCAACTGACACTACACTCTGGAGCTTTGAATAACGCGCACCTGATGGAAATGGTCTTTGACCGTCTAGAAGGCGGCAACCCTTTCCAGGATATTGAAGAGTTCTTGGAGGGTCTCACCAGTTCCTCGCAGGTGTGTTGTCATCACGTAGACTGCAAGTGGTCTGTTCTGTGGAAAAATGACCTTTTAAAGGATCGTTTTGACATAATTTTTAAAATAAAGATGGATTTTTTTAATCATTTCACCTAGGATTTGGACATCAATCCTGTGGTTAGGGACATCATGATGAATCGAACCTTTACCATCATCAGTCTTAATTTTGCCGACTTCCTGAGCCACGACTGGGTTTCCTGGTTCACGGTGAAACTGGTTCCTCTCCTCCCCAGCTTTACTGCAGAGATGCTCCAGACAGTAACAGCAAACACAGACTGCAACGCATACCACATTATGTACGTAGCGCTCCCCCAATAACAGACAGCTCCGTGACACGTTCCTTATAACACATTCAAAGAGAGCGAGTGGACAATTCGGCCTCAATCTACGGCATCCTTACATTTTCTTTTGATCTTTCCCCTATAGCGTTGGTGCTCTGAACAACGTCTTTGACCAGATGGCTTCGCTGAGGCATCAGGAGCTCACCCAAGTCATGTTGGGCTACCTGAAGCAGCATCACTCGTGGGGTAAGTTCAGTAACCGTGGCGCTTTGTTTGTCCTGCATCCTGAAAGGCAGCACTGCTCTGCGGTTGTGCATGAACCTGTATCTCAATGAGTCATTTTTCTGTTTCAGGCTCAACCTGTGGATCCAGCACCAGCAGCCTCAGTGTTTGGCTTGAGGAGAGCTTTGGCAAATTCTCCATCTACGTGGATTACAGAGACCTGCGTGACCTCAACACAGGCTTCGACCGCGTAAGGAGCCCGCCATGCTAAACGATTGCTCCCATGACTGTTGCGGGCAACCATGTCATTTTTACAAATGGTGTTGTTTTCTCCTCTGCAGTTTGAGTCTTTGGACCTTCTGAGCGCTTCTCAAGTTGCTCAACTGACACTACACTCTGGAGCTTTGAATAACGCGCACCTGATGGAAATGGTCTTTGACCGTCTAGAAGGCGGCAACCCTTTCCAGGATATTGAAGAGTTCTTGGAGGGTCTCACCAGTTCCTCGCAGGTGTGTTGTCATCACGTAGACTGCAAGTGGTCTGTTTTGTGGAAAAATTACCTATTAAAGGATCGTTTTGACATAATTTTCAAAATAAAGATGGATTTTTTTAATTATTTCACCTAGGATTTGGACATCAATCCTGTGGTTAGGGACATCATGATAAATCGAACCTTCACCATCATCAGTCTTCATTTTGCCGACTTCCTGAGCCACGACTGGGTTTCCTGGTTCACGGTGAAACTGGTTCCTCTCCTCCCCAGCTTGACTGCAGAGATGCTCCAGACAGTAACAGCAAACACAGACTGCAAGGCATACCACATTATGTACGTAGCGCTCCCCCAATAACAGACAGCTCCGTGACACGTTCCTTATAACACATTCAAAGAGAGCGAGTGGACAATTCGGCCTCAATCTACGGCATCCTTACGTTTTCTTTTGATCTTTCCTCTATAGCGTTGGTGCTCTGAACAGCGTCTTTGATCAGATGGCTTCGCTGAGGCATCGGGAGCTCACCCAAGTCATGTTGGGCTACCTGAAGCAGCATCACTCGTGGGGTAAGTTCAGTAACCGTGGCGCTTTGTTTGTCCTGCGTCCTGAAAGGCAGCACTGCTCTGCGGTTGTGCATGAACCTGTATCTCAATGAGTCATTTTTCTGTTTCAGGCTCAACCTGTGGATCCAGCACCAGCAGCCTCAGTGTTTGGCTTGAGGAGAGCTTTGGCAAATTCTCCATCTACGTGGATTACAGAGACCTGCGTGACCTCAACACAGGCTTCGACCGCGTAAGGAGCCCGCCATGCTAAACCATTGCTCCCATGACTGTTGCGGGTAACCATGTCATTTTTACAAATGGTGTTGTTTTCTCCTCTGCAGTTTGAGTCTTTGGACCTTCTGAGCGCTTCTCAAGTTGCTCAACTGACACTACACTCTGGAGCTTTGAATAACGCGCACCTGATGGAAATGGTCTTTGACCGTCTAGAAGGCGGCAACCCTTTCCAGGATATTGAAGAGTTCTTGGAGGGTCTCACCAGTTCCTCACAGGTGTGTTGTCATCACTTAGACTGCAAGTGGTCTGTTTTGTGGAACAATTACCTTTTAAAGGATCGTTTTGACATAATTTTCAAATAAAGATGGATTTTTTTTAATCATTTCACCTAGGAGTTGGACATCAATCCTGTGGTTAGGGACATCATGATGAATCGAACCTTCACCATCATCAGTCTTCATTTTGCCGACTTCCAGAGCCACGACTGGGTTTCCTGGTTCACGGTGAAACTGGTTCCTCTCCTCCCCAGCTTGACTGCAGAGATGCTCCAGACAGTAACAGCAAACACAGACTGCAACGCATACCACATTATGTACGTAGCGCTCCCCCAATAACAGACAGTTCCGTGACACGTTCCTTATAACACATTCAAAGAGAGCGAGTGGACAATTCGGCCTCAATCTACGGCATCCTTACATTTTCTTTTGATCTTTCCCCTATAGCGTTGGTGCTCTGAACAGCGTCTTTGACCAGGTGGCTTCGCTGAGGCATCAGGAGCTCACCCAAGTCATGTTGGGCTACCTGAAGCAGCATCACTCGTGGGGTAAGTTCAGTAACCGTGGCGCTTTGTTTGTCCTGCGTCCTGAAAGGCAGCACTGCTCTGCGGTTGTGCATGAACCTGTATCTCAATGAGTCATTTTTCTGTTTCAGGCTCAACCTGTGGATCCAGCACCAGCAGCCTCAGTGTTTGGCTTGAGGAGAGCTTTGGCAAATTCTCCATCTACGTGGATTACAGAGACCTGCGTGACCTCAACACAGGCTTCGACCGCGTAAGGAGCCCGCCATGCTAAACGATTGCTCCCATGACTGTTGCGGGCAACCATGTCATTTTTACAAATGGTGTTGTTTTCTCCTCTGCAGTTTGAGTCTTTGGACCTTCTGAGCGCTTCTCAAGTTGCTCAACTGACACTACACTCTGGAGCTTTGAATAACGCGCACCTGATGGAAATGGTCTTTGACCGTCTAGAAGGCGACAACCCTTTCCAGGATATTGAAGAGTTCTTGGAGGGTCTCACCAGTTCCTCGCAGGTGTGTTGTCATCACGTAGACTGCAAGTGGTCTGTTTTGTGGAAAAATTACCTATTAAAGGATCGTTTTGACATAATTTTCAAAATAAAGATGGATTTTTTTTATTATTTCACCTAGGATTTGGACATCAATCCTGTGGTTAGGGACATCATGATGAATCGAACCTTCACCATCATCAGTCTTCATTTTGCCGACTTCCTGAGCCACGACTGGGTTTCCTGGTTCACGGTGAAACTGGTTCCTCTCCTCCCCAGCTTTACTGCAGAGATGCTCCAGACAGTAACAGCAAACACAGACTGCAACGCATACCACATTATGTACGTAGCGCTCCCCCAATAACAGACAGCTCCGTGACACGTTCCTTATAACACATTCAAAGAGAGCGAGTGGACAATTCTGCCTCAATCTACGGCATTCTTACGTTTTCTTTTGATCTTTCCTCTATAGCGTTGGTGCTCTGAACAGCGTCTTTGACCAGATGGCTTTGCTGAGGCATCAGGAGCTCACCCAAGTCATGTTGGGCTACCTGAAGCAGCATCACTCGTGGGGTAAGTTCAGTAACCGTGGCGCTTTGTTTGTCCTGCGTCCTGAAAGGCAGCACTGCTCTGCGGTTGTGCATGAACCTGTATCTCAATGAGTCATTTTTCTGTTTCAGGCTCAACCTGTGGATCCAGCACCAGCAGCCTCAGTGTTTGGCTTGAGGAGAGCTTTGGCAAATTCTCCATCTACGTGGATTACAGAGACCTGCGTGACCTCAACACAGGCTTCGACCGCGTAAGGAGCCCGCCATGCTAAACGATTGCTCCCATGACTGTTGCGGGCAACCATGTCATTTTTACAAATGGTGTTGTTTTCTCCTCTGCAGTTTGAGTCTTTGGACCTTCTGAGCGCTTCGCAAGTTGCTCAACTGACACTACACTCTGGAGCTTTGAATAACGCGCACCTGATGGAAATGGTCTTTGACCGTCTAGAAGGCGGCAACCCTTTCCAGGATATTGAAGAGTTCTTGGAGGGTCTCACCAGTTCCTCGCAGGTGTGTTGTCATCACGTAGACTGCAAGTGGTCTGGTTTGTGGAAAAATTACCTATTAAAGGATCGTTTTGACATAATTTTCAAAATAAAGATGGATTTTTAAAATTATTTCACCTAGGATTTGGACATCCATCCTGTGGTTAGGGACATCATGATGAATCGAACCTTCACCATCATCAGTCTTCATTTTGCCGACTTCCTGAGCCACGACTGGGTTTCCTGGTTCACGGTGAAACTGGTTCCTCTTCTCCCCAGCTTGACTGCAGAGATGCTCCAGACAGTAACAGCAAACACAGACTGCAACGCATACCACATTATGTACGTAGCGCTCCCCCAATAAAAGACAGCTCCGTGACACGTTCCTTATAACACATTCAAAGAGAGCGAGTGGACAATTCGGCCTCAATCTACGGCATCCTTACATTTTCTTTTGATCTTTCCCCTATAGCGTTGGTGCTCTGAACAGCGTCTTTGACCAGATGGCTTCGCTGAGGCATCAGGAGCTCACCCAAGTCATGTTGGGCTACCTGAAGCAGCATCACTCGTGGGGTAAGTTCAGTAACCGTGGCGCTTTGTTTGTCCTGCATCCTGAAAGGCAGCACTGCTCTGCGGTTGTGCATGAACCTGTATCTCAATGAGTCATTTTTCTGTTTCAGGCTCAACCTGTGGATCCAGCACCAGCAGCCTCAGTGTTTGGCTTGAGGAGAGCTTTGGCAAATTCTCCATCTACGTGGATTACAGAGACCTGCGTGACCTCAACACAGGCTTCGACCGCGTAAGGAGCCCGCCATGCTAAACGATTGCTCCCATGACTGTTGCGGGCAACCATGTCATTTTTACAAATGGTGTTGTTTTCTCCTCTGCAGTTTGAGTCTTTGGACCTTCTGAGCGCTTCGCAAGTTGCTCAACTGACACTACACTCTGGAGCTTTGAATAACGCGCACCTGATGGAAATGGTCTTTGACCGTCTAGAAGGCGGCAACCCTTTCCAGGATATTGAAGAGTTCTTGGAGGGTCTCACCAGTTCCTCGCAGGTGTGTTGTCATCACGTAGACTGCAAGTGGTCTGTTCTGTGGAAAAATTACCTTTTAAAGGATCGTTTTGACATAACTTTTAAAATAAAGATGGATTTTTTTAATCATTTCACCTAGGATTTGGACATCAATCCTGTGGTTAGGGACATCATGATGAATCGAACCTTTACCATCATCAGTCTTCATTTTGCCGACTTCCTGAGCCACGACTGGGTTTCCTGGTTCACGGTGAAACTGGTTCCTCTCCTCCCCAGCTTTACTGCAGAGATGCTCCAGACAGTAACAGCAAACACAGACTGCAACGCATACCACATTATGTACGTAGCGCTCCCCCAATAACAGACAGCTCCGTGACACGTTCCTTATAACACATTCAAAGAGAGCGAGTGGACAATTCTGCCTCAATCTACGGCATCCTTACGTTTTCTTTTGATCTTTCCTCTATAGCGTTGGTGCTCTGAACAGCGTCTTTGACCAGATGGCTTCGCTGAGGCATCAGGAGCTCACCCAAGTCATGTTGGGCTACCTGAAGCAGCATCACTCGTGGGGTAAGTTCAGTAACCGTGGCGCTTTGTTTGTCCTGCGTCCTGAAAGGCAGCACTGCTCTGCGGTTGTGCATGAACCTGTATCTCAATGAGTCATTTTTCTGTTTCAGGCTCAACCTGTGGATCCAGCACCAGCAGCCTCAGTGTTTGGCTTGAGGAGAGCTTTGGCAAATTCTCCATCTACGTGGATTACAGAGACCTGCGTGACCTCAACACAGGCTTCGACCGCGTAAGGAGCCCGCCATGCTAAACCATTGCTCCCATGACTGTTGCGGGCAACCATGTCATTTTTACAAATGGTGTTGTTTTCTCCTCTGCAGTTTGAGTCTTTGGACCTTCTGAGCGCTTCTCAAGTTGCTCAACTGACACTACACTCTGGAGCTTTGAATAACGCACACCTGATGGAAATGGTCTTTGACCGTCTAGAAGGCGGCAACCCTTTCCAGGATATTGAAGAGTTCTTGGAGGGTCTCACCAGTTCCTCGCAGGTGTGTTGTCATCACTTAGACTGCAAGTGGTCTATTTTGTGGAAAAATTACCTTTTAAAGGATCGTTTTGACATAATTTTCAAAATAAAGATGGATTTTTTAAATCATTTCACCTAGGATTTGGACATCAATCCTGTGGTTAGGGACATCATGATGAATCGAACCTTCACCATCATCAGTCTTCATTTTGCCGACTTCCTGATCCACGACTGGGTTTCCTGGTTCACGGTGAAACTGGTTCCTCTCCTCCCCAGCTTGACTGCAGAGATGCTCCAGACAGTAACAGCAAACACAGACTGCAATGCATACCACATTATGTACGTAGCGCTCCCCCAAAAACAGACAGCTCCGTGACACGTTCCTTATAACACATTCAAAGAGAGCGAGTGGACAATTCGGCCTCAATCTACGGCATCCTTACATTTTCTTTTGATCTTTCCCCTATAGCGTTGGTGCTCTGAACAGCGTCTTTGACCAGATGGCTTCGCTGAGGCATCAGGAGCTCACCCAAGTCATGTTGGGCTACCTGAAGCAGCATCACTCGTGGGGTAAGTTCAGTAACCGTGGCGCTTTGTTTGTCCTGCGTCCTGAAAGGCAGCACTGCTCTGCGGTTGTGCATGAACCTGTATCTCAATGAGTCATTTTTCTGTTTCAGGCTCAACCTGTGGATCCAGCACCAGCAGCCTCAGTTTTTGGCTTGAGGAGAGCTTTGGCAAATTCTCCATCTACGTGGATTACAGAGACCTGCGTGACCTCAACACAGGCTTCGACCGCGTAAGGAGCCCGCCATGCTAAACCATTGCTCCCATGACTGTTGCGGGCAACCATGTCATTTTTACAAATGGTGTTGTTTTCTCCTCTGCAGTTTGAGTCTTTGGACCTTCTGAGCGCTTCTCAAGTTGCTCAACTGACACTACACTCTGGAGCTTTGAATAACGCGCACCTGATGGAAATGGTCTTTGACCGTCTAGAAGGCGGCAACCCTTTCCAGGATATTGAAGAGTTCTTGGAGGGTCTCACCAGTTCCTCGCAGGTGTGTTGTCATCACTTAGACTGCAAGTGGTCTATTTTGTGGAAAAATTACCTTTTAAAGGATCGTTTTGACATAATTTTCAAAATAAAGATGGATTTTTTAAATCATTTCACCTAGGATTTGGACATCAATCCTGTGGTTAGGGACATCATGATGAATCGAACCTTCACCATCATCAGTCTTCATTTTGCCGACTTCCTGATCCACGACTGGGTTTCCTGGTTCACGGTGAAACTGGTTCCTCTCCTCCCCAGCTTGACTGCAGAGATGCTCCAGACAGTAACAGCAAACACAGACTGCAATGCATACCACATTATGTACGTAGCGCTCCCCCAAAAACAGACAGCTCCGTGACACGTTCCTTATAACACATTCAAAGAGAGCGAGTGGACAATTCGGCCTCAATCTACGGCATCCTTACATTTTCTTTTGATCTTTCCCCTATAGCGTTGGTGCTCTGAACAGCGTCTTTGACCAGATGGCTTCGCTGAGGCATCAGGAGCTCACCCAAGTCATGTTGGGCTACCTGAAGCAGCATCACTCGTGGGGTAAGTTCAGTAACCGTGGCGCTTTGTTTGTCCTGCGTCCTGAAAGGCAGCACTGCTCTGCGGTTGTGCATGAACCTGTATCTCAATGAGTCATTTTTCTGTTTCAGGCTCAACCTGTGGATCCAGCACCAGCAGCCTCAGTTTTTGGCTTGAGGAGAGCTTTGGCAAATTCTCCATCTACGTGGATTACAGAGACCTGCGTGACCTCAACACAGGCTTCGACCGCGTAAGGAGCCCGCCATGCTAAACGATTGCTCCCATGACTGTTGCGGGCAACCATGTCATTTTTACAAATGGTGTTGTTTTCTCCTCTGCAGTTTGAGTCTTTGGACCTTCTGAGCGCTTCTCAAGTTGCTCAACTGACACTACACTCTGGAGCTTTGAATAACGCGCACCTGATGGAAATGGTCTTTGACCGTCTAGAAGGCGGCAACCCTTTCCAGGATATTGAAGAGTTCTTGGAGGGTCTCACCAGTTCCGCGCAGGTGTGTTGTCATCACGTAGACTGCAAGTGGTCTGTTTTGTGGAAAAATTACCTATTAAAGGATCGTTTTGACATAATTTTCAAAATAAAGATGGATTTTTTTAATTATTTCACCTAGGATTTGGACATCAATCCTGTGGTTAGGGACATCATGATGAATCGAACCTTCACCATCATCAGTCTTCATTTTGCCGACTTCCTGAGCCACGACTGGGTTTCCTGGTTCACGGTGAAACTGGTTCCTCTCCTCCCCAGCTTGACTGCAGAGATGCTCCAGACAGTAACAGCAAACACAGACTGCAACACATACCACATTATGTACGTAGCGCTCCCCCAATAAAAGACAGCTCCGTGACACGTTCCTTATAACACATTCAAAGAGAGCGAGTGGACAATTCGGCCTCAATCTACGGCATCCTTACATTTTCTTTTGATCTTTCCCCTATAGCGTTGGTGCTCTGAACAGCGTCTTTGACCAGATGGCTTCGCTGAGGCATCAGGAGCTCACCCAAGTCATGTTGGGCTACCTGAAGCAGCATCACTCGTGGGGTAAGTTCAGTAACCGTGGCGCTTTGTTTGTCCTGCGTCCTGAAAGGCAGCACTGCTCTGCGGTTGTGCATGAACCTGTATCTCAATGAGTCATTTTTCTGTTTCAGGCTCAACCTGTGGATCCAGCACCAGCAGCCTCAGTTTTTGGCTTGAGGAGAGCTTTGGCAAATTCTCCATCTACGTGGATTACAGAGACCTGCGTGACCTCAACACAGGCTTCGACCGCGTAAGGAGCCCGCCATGCTAAACCATTGCTCCCATGACTGTTGCGGGCAACCATGTCATTTTTACAAATGGTGTTGTTTTCTCCTCTGCAGTTTGAGTCTTTGGACCTTCTGAGCGCTTCTCAAGTTGCTCAACTGACACTACACTCTGGAGCTTTGAATAACGCGCACCTGATGGAAATGGTCTTTGACCGTCTAGAAGGCGGCAACCCTTTCCAGGATATTGAAGAGTTCTTGGAGGGTCTCACCAGTTCCTCGCAGGTGTGTTGTCATCACGTAGACTGCAAGTGGTCTGTTTTGTGGAAAAATTACCTATTAAAGGATCGTTTTGACATAATTTTCAAAATAAAGATGGATTTTTTTAATTATTTCACCTAGGATTTGGACATCAATCCTGTGGTTAGGGACATCATGATGAATCGAACCTTCACCATCATCAGTCTTCATTTTGCCGACTTCCTGAGCCACGACTGGGTTTCCTGGTTCACGGTGAAACTGGTTCCTCTTCTCCCCAGCTTGACTGCAGAGATGCTCCAGACAGTAACAGCAAACACAGACTGCAACGCATACCACATTATGTACGTAGCGCTCCCCCAATAAAAGACAGCTCCGTGACACGTTCCTTATAACACATTCAAAGAGAGCGAGTGGACAATTCGGCCTCAATCTACGGCATCCTTACATTTTCTTTTGATCTTTCCCCTATAGCGTTGGTGCTCTGAACAACGTCTTTGACCAGATGGCTTCGCTGAGGCATCAGGAGCTCACCCAAGTCATGTTGGGCTACCTGAAGCAGCATCACTCGTGGGGTAAGTTCAGTAACCGTGGCGCTTTGTTTGTCCTGCATCCTGAAAGGCAGCACTGCTCTGCGGTTGTGCATGAACCTGTATCTCAATGAGTCATTTTTCTGTTTCAGGCTCAACCTGTGGATCCAGCACCAGCAGCCTCAGTGTTTGGCTTGAGGAGAGCTTTGGCAAATTCTCCATCTACGTGGATTACAGAGACCTGCGTGACCTCAACCCAGGCTTCGACCGCGTAAGGAGCCCGCCATGCTAAACCATTGCTCCCATGACTGTTGCGGGCAACCATGTCATTTTTACAAATGGTGTTGTTTTCTCCTCTGCAGTTTGAGTCTTTGGACCTTCTGAGCGCTTCTCAAGTTGCTCAACTGACACTACACTCTGGAGCTTTGAATAACGCACACCTGATGGAAATGGTCTTTGACCGTCTAGAAGGCGGCAACCCTTTCCAGGATATTGAAGAGTTCTTGGAGGGTCTCACCAGTTCCTCGCAGGTGTGTTGTCATCACGTAGACTGCAAGTGGTCTATTTTGTGGAAAAATTACCTTTTAAAGGATCGTTTTGACATAATTTTCAAAATAAAGATGGATTTTTTAAATCATTTCACCTAGGATTTGGACATCAATCCTGTGGTTAGGGACATCATGATGAATCGAACCTTCACCATCATCAGTCTTCATTTTGCCGACTTCCTGATCCACGACTGGGTTTCCTGGTTCACGGTGAAACTGGTTCCTCTCCTCCCCAGCTTGACTGCAGAGATGCTCCAGACAGTAACAGCAAACACAGACTGCAACGCATACCACATTATGTACGTAGCGCTCCCCCAATAACAGACAGCTCCGTGACACGTTCCTTATAACACATTCAAAGAGAGCGAGTGGACAATTCTGCCTCAATCTACGGCATCCTTACGTTTTCTTTTGATCTTTCCTCTATAGCGTTGGTGCTCTGAACAGCGTCTTTGACCAGATGGCTTCGCTGAGGCATCAGGAGCTCACCCAAGTCATGTTGGGCTACCTGAAGCAGCATCACTCGTGGGGTAAGTTCAGTAACCGTGGCGCTTTGTTTGTCCTGCGTCCTGAAAGGCAGCACTGCTCTGCGGTTGTGCATGAACCTGTATCTCAATGAGTCATTTTTCTGTTTCAGGCTCAACCTGTGGATCCAGCACCAGCAGCCTCAGTGTTTGGCTTGAGGAGAGCTTTGGCAAATTCTCCATCTACGTGGATTACAGAGACCTGCGTGACCTCAACACAGGCTTCGACCGCGTAAGGAGCCCGCCATGCTAAACCATTGCTCCCATGACTGTTGCGGGCAACCATGTCATTTTTACAAATGGTGTTGTTTTCTCCTCTGCAGTTTGAGTCTTTGGACCTTCTGAGCGCTTCTCAAGTTGCTCAACTGACACTACACTCTGGAGCTTTGAATAACGCACACCTGATGGAAATGGTCTTTGACCGTCTAGAAGGCGGCAACCCTTTCCAGGATATTGAAGAGTTCTTGGAGGGTCTCACCAGTTCCTCGCAGGTGTGTTGTCATCACTTAGACTGCAAGTGGTCTATTTTGTGGAAAAATTACCTTTTAAAGGATCGTTTTGACATAATTTTCAAAATAAAGATGGATTTTTTAAATCATTTCACCTAGGATTTGGACATCAATCCTGTGGTTAGGGACATCATGATGAATCGAACCTTCACCATCATCAGTCTTCATTTTGCCGACTTCCTGATCCACGACTGGGTTTCCTGGTTCACGGTGAAACTGGTTCCTCTCCTCCCCAGCTTGACTGCAGAGATGCTCCAGACAGTAACAGCAAACACAGACTGCAATGCATACCACATTATGTACGTAGCGCTCCCCCAAAAACAGACAGCTCCGTGACACGTTCCTTATAACACATTCAAAGAGAGCGAGTGGACAATTCGGCCTCAATCTACGGCATCCTTACATTTTCTTTTGATCTTTCCCCTATAGCGTTGGTGCTCTGAACAGCGTCTTTGACCAGATGGCTTCGCTGAGGCATCAGGAGCTCACCCAAGTCATGTTGGGCTACCTGAAGCAGCATCACTCGTGGGGTAAGTTCAGTAACCGTGGCGCTTTGTTTGTCCTGCGTCCTGAAAGGCAGCACTGCTCTGCGGTTGTGCATGAACCTGTATCTCAATGAGTCATTTTTCTGTTTCAGGCTCAACCTGTGGATCCAGCACCAGCAGCCTCAGTTTTTGGCTTGAGGAGAGCTTTGGCAAATTCTCCATCTACGTGGATTACAGAGACCTGCGTGACCTCAACACAGGCTTCGACCGCGTAAGGAGCCCGCCATGCTAAACCATTGCTCCCATGACTGTTGCGGGCAACCATGTCATTTTTACAAATGGTGTTGTTTTCTCCTCTGCAGTTTGAGTCTTTGGACCTTCTGAGCGCTTCTCAAGTTGCTCAACTGACACTACACTCTGGAGCTTTGAATAACGCGCACCTGATGGAAATGGTCTTTGACCGTCTAGAAGGCGGCAACCCTTTCCAGGATATTGAAGAGTTCTTGGAGGGTCTCACCAGTTCCTCGCAGGTGTGTTGTCATCACTTAGACTGCAAGTGGTCTATTTTGTGGAAAAATTACCTTTTAAAGGATCGTTTTGACATAATTTTCAAAATAAAGATGGATTTTTTAAATCATTTCACCTAGGATTTGGACATCAATCCTGTGGTTAGGGACATCATGATGAATCGAACCTTCACCATCATCAGTCTTCATTTTGCCGACTTCCTGATCCACGACTGGGTTTCCTGGTTCACGGTGAAACTGGTTCCTCTCCTCCCCAGCTTGACTGCAGAGATGCTCCAGACAGTAACAGCAAACACAGACTGCAATGCATACCACATTATGTACGTAGCGCTCCCCCAATAACAGACAGCTCCGTGACACGTTCCTTATAACACATTCAAAGAGAGCGAGTGGACAATTCGGCCTCAATCTACGGCATCCTTACATTTTCTTTTGATCTTTCCCCTATAGCGTTGGTGCTCTGAACAGCGTCTTTGACCAGATGGCTTCGCTGAGGCATCAGGAGCTCACCCAAGTCATGTTGGGCTACCTGAAGCAGCATCACTCGTGGGGTAAGTTCAGTAACCGTGGCGCTTTGTTTGTCCTGCGTCCTGAAAGGCAGCACTGCTCTGCGGTTGTGCATGAACCTGTATCTCAATGAGTCATTTTTCTGTTTCAGGCTCAACCTGTGGATCCAGCACCAGCAGCCTCAGTTTTTGGCTTGAGGAGAGCTTTGGCAAATTCTCCATCTACGTGGATTACAGAGACCTGCGTGACCTCAACACAGGCTTCGACCGCGTAAGGAGCCCGCCATGCTAAACCATTGCTCCCATGACTGTTGCGGGCAACCATGTCATTTTTACAAATGGTGTTGTTTTCTCCTCTGCAGTTTGAGTCTTTGGACCTTCTGAGCGCTTCTCAAGTTGCTCAACTGACACTACACTCTGGAGCTTTGAATAACGCGCACCTGATGGAAATGGTCTTTGACCGTCTAGAAGGCGGCAACCCTTTCCAGGATATTGAAGAGTTCTTGGAGGGTCTCACCAGTTCCTCGCAGGTGTGTTGTCATCACGTAGACTGCAAGTGGTCTGTTTTGTGGAAAAATTACCTATTAAAGGATCGTTTTGACATAATTTTCAAAATAAAGATGGATTTTTTTAATTATTTCACCTAGGATTTGGACATCAATCCTGTGGTTAGGGACATCATGATGAATCGAACCTTCACCATCATCAGTCTTCATTTTGCCGACTTCCTGAGCCACGACTGGGTTTCCTGGTTCACGGTGAAACTGGTTCCTCTTCTCCCCAGCTTGACTGCAGAGATGCTCCAGACAGTAACAGCAAACACAGACTGCAACGCATACCACATTATGTACGTAGCGCTCCCCCAATAAAAGACAGCTCCGTGACACGTTCCTTATAACACATTCAAAGAGAGCGAGTGGACAATTCGGCCTCAATCTACGGCATCCTTACATTTTCTTTTGATCTTTCCCCTATAGCGTTGGTGCTCTGAACAACGTCTTTGACCAGATGGCTTCGCTGAGGCATCAGGAGCTCACCCAAGTCATGTTGGGCTACCTGAAGCAGCATCACTCGTGGGGTAAGTTCAGTAACCGTGGCGCTTTGTTTGTCCTGCATCCTGAAAGGCAGCACTGCTCTGCGGTTGTGCATGAACCTGTATCTCAATGAGTCATTTTTCTGTTTCAGGCTCAACCTGTGGATCCAGCACCAGCAGCCTCAGTGTTTGGCTTGAGGAGAGCTTTGGCAAATTCTCCATCTACGTGGATTACAGAGACCTGCGTGACCTCAACACAGGCTTCGACCGCGTAAGGAGCCCGCCATGCTAAACGATTGCTCCCATGACTGTTGCGGGCAACCATGTCATTTTTACAAATGGTGTTGTTTTCTCCTCTGCAGTTTGAGTCTTTGGACCTTCTGAGCGCTTCTCAAGTTGCTCAACTGACACTACACTCTGGAGCTTTGAATAACGCGCACCTGATGGAAATGGTCTTTGACCGTCTAGAAGGCGGCAACCCTTTCCAGGATATTGAAGAGTTCTTGGAGGGTCTCACCAGTTCCTCGCAGGTGTGTTGTCATCACGTAGACTGCAAGTGGTCTGTTTTGTGGAAAAATTACCTATTAAAGGATCGTTTTGACATAATTTTCAAAATAAAGATGGATTTTTTTTATTATTTCACCTAGGATTTGGACATCAATCCTGTGGTTAGGGACATCATGATGAATCGAACCTTCACCATCATCAGTCTTCATTTTGCCGACTTCCTGAGCCACGACTGGGTTTCCTGGTTCACGGTGAAACTGGTTCCTCTCCTCCCCAGCTTTACTGCAGAGATGCTCCAGACAGTAACAGCAAACACAGACTGCAACGCATACCACATTATGTACGTAGCGCTCCCCCAATAACAGACAGCTCCGTGACACGTTCCTTATAACACATTCAAAGAGAGCGAGTGGACAATTCTGCCTCAATCTACGGCATCCTTACGTTTTCTTTTGATCTTTCCTCTATAGCGTTGGTGCTCTGAACAGCGTCTTTGACCAGATGGCTTCGCTGAGGCATCAGGAGCTCACCCAAGTCATGTTGGGCTACCTGAAGCAGCATCACTCGTGGGGTAAGTTCAGTAACCGTGGCGCTTTGTTTGTCCTGCGTCCTGAAAGGCAGCACTGCTCTGCGGTTGTGCATGAACCTGTATCTCAATGAGTCATTTTTCTGTTTCAGGCTCAACCTGTGGATCCAGCACCAGCAGCCTCAGTGTTTGGCTTGAGGAGAGCTTTGGCAAATTCTCCATCTACGTGGATTACAGAGACCTGCGTGACCTCAACACAGGCTTCGACCGCGTAAGGAGCCCGCCATGCTAAACCATTGCTCCCATGACTGTTGCGGGCAACCATGTCATTTTTACAAATGGTGTTGTTTTCTCCTCTGCAGTTTGAGTCTTTGGACCTTCTGAGCGCTTCTCAAGTTGCTCAACTGACACTACACTCTGGAGCTTTGAATAACGCACACCTGATGGAAATGGTCTTTGACCGTCTAGAAGGCGGCAACCCTTTCCAGGATATTGAAGAGTTCTTGGAGGGTCTCACCAGTTCCTCGCAGGTGTGTTGTCATCACTTAGACTGCAAGTGGTCTATTTTGTGGAAAAATTACCTTTTAAAGGATCGTTTTGACATAATTTTCAAAATAAAGATGGATTTTTTAAATCATTTCACCTAGGATTTGGACATCAATCCTGTGGTTAGGGACATCATGATGAATCGAACCTTCACCATCATCAGTCTTCATTTTGCCGATTTCCTGATCCACGACTGGGTTTCCTGGTTCACGGTGAAACTGGTTCCTCTCCTCCCCAGCTTGACTGCAGAGATGCTCCAGACAGTAACAGCAAACACAGACTGCAATGCATACCACATTATGTACGTAGCGCTCCCCCAATAACAGACAGCTCCGTGACACATTCCTTATAACACATTCAAAGAGAGCGAGTGGACAATTCGGCCTCAATCTACGGCATCCTTACATTTTCTTTTGATCTTTCCCCTATAGCGTTGGTGCTCTGAACAGCGTCTTTGACCAGATGGCTTCGCTGAGGCATCAGGAGCTCACCCAAGTCATGTTGGGCTACCTGAAGCAGCATCACTCGTGGGGTAAGTTCAGTAACCGTGGCGCTTTGTTTGTCCTGCGTCCTAAAAGGCAGCACTGCTCTGCGGTTGTGCATGAACCTGTATCTCAATGAGTCATTTTTCTGTTTCAGGCTCAACCTGTGGATCCAGCACCAGCAGCCTCAGTTTTTGGCTTGAGGAGAGCTTTGGCAAATTCTCCATCTACGTGGATTACAGAGACCTGCGTGACCTCAATACAGGCTTCGACCGCGTAAGGAGCCCGCCATGCTAAACCATTGCTCCCATGACTGTTGCGGGCAACCATGTCATTTTTACAAATGGTGTTGTTTTCTCCTCTGCAGTTTGAGTCTTTGGACCTGCTGAGCGCTTCTCAAGTTGCTCAACTGACACTACACTCTGGAGCTTTGAATAACGCGCACCTGATGGAAATGGTCTTTGACCGTCTAGAAGGCGGCAACCCTTTCCAGGATATTGAAGAGTTCTTGGAGGGTCTCACCAGTTCCGCGCAGGTGTGTTGTCATCACGTAGACTGCAAGTGGTCTGTTTTGTGGAAAAATTACCTATTAAAGGATCGTTTTGACATAATTTTCAAAATAAAGATGGATTTTTTTAATTATTTCACCTAGGATTTGGACATCAATCCTGTGGTTAGGGACATCATGATGAATCGAACCTTCACCATCATCAGTCTTCATTTTCCCGACTTTCTGAGCCACGACTGGGTTTCCTGGTTCACGGTGAAACTGGTTCCTCTTCTCCCCAGCTTGACTGCAGAGATGCTCCAGACAGTAACAGCAAACACAGACTGCAACGCATACCACATTATGTACGTAGCGCTCCCCCAATAAAAGACAGCTCCGTGACACGTTCCTTATAACACATTCAAAGAGAGCGAGTGGACAATTCGGCCTCAATCTACGGCATCCTTACATTTTCTTTTGATCTTTCCCCTATAGCGTTGGTGCTCTGAACAACGTCTTTGACCAGATGGCTTCGCTGAGGCATCAGGAGCTCACCCAAGTCATGTTGGGCTACCTGAAGCAGCATCACTCGTGGGGTAAGTTCAGTAACCGTGGCGCTTTGTTTGTCCTGCGTCCTGAAAGGCAGCACTGCTCTGCGGTTGTGCATGAACCTGTATCTCAATGAGTCATTTTTCTGTTTCAGGCTCAACCTGTGGATCCAGCACCAGCAGCCTCAGTGTTTGGCTTGAGGAGAGCTTTGGCAAATTCTCCATCTACGTGGATTACAGAGACCTGCGTGACCTCAACACAGGCTTTGACCGCGTAAGGAGCCCGCCATGCTAAACCATTGCTCCCATGACTGTTGCGGGCAACCATGTCATTTTTACAAATGGTGTTGTTTTCTCCTCTGCAGTTTGAGTCTTTGGACCTTCTGAGCGCTTCTCAAGTTGCTCAACTGACACTACACTCTGGAGCTTTGAATAACGCGCACCTGATGGAAATGGTCTTTGACCGTCTAGAAGGCGGCAACCCTTTCCAGGATATTGAAGAGTTCTTGGAGGGTCTCACCAGTTCCGCGCAGGTGTGTTGTCATCACGTAGACTGCAAGTGGTCTGTTTTGTGGAAAAATTACCTATTAAAGGATCGTTTTGACATAATTTTCAAAATAAAGATGGATTTTTTTAATTATTTCACCTAGGATTTGGACATCAATCCTGTGGTTAGGGACATCATGATGAATCGAACCTTCACCATCATCAGTCTTCATTTTGCCGACTTCCTGAGCCACGACTGGGTTTCCTGGTTCACGGTGAAACTGGTTCCTCTCCTCCCCAGCTTTACTGCAGAGATGCTCCAGACAGTAACAGCAAACACAGACTGCAACGCATACCACATTATGTACGTAGCGCTCCCCCAATAACAGACAGCTCCGTGACACGTTCCTTATAACACATTCAAAGAGAGCGAGTGGACAATTCTGCCTCAATCTACGGCATCCTTACGTTTTCTTTTGATCTTTCCTCTATAGCGTTGGTGCTCTGAACAGCGTCTTTGACCAGATGGCTTCGCTGAGGCATCAGGAGCTCACCCAAGTCATGTTGGGCTACCTGAAGCAGCATCACTCGTGGGGTAAGTTCAGTAACCGTGGCGCTTTGTTTGTCCTGCGTCCTGAAAGGCAGCACTGCTCTGCGGTTGTGCATGAACCTGTATCTCAATGAGTCATTTTTCTGTTTCAGGCTCAACCTGTGGATCCAGCACCAGCAGCCTCAGTGTTTGGCTTGAGGAGAGCTTTGGCAAATTCTCCATCTACGTGGATTATAGAGACCTGCGTGACCTCAACACAGGCTTCGACCGCGTAAGGAGCCCGCCATGCTAAACCATTGCTCCCATGACTGTTGCGGGCAACCATGTCATTTTTACAAATGGTGTTGTTTTCTCCTCTGCAGTTTGAGTCTTTGGACCTTCTGAGCGCTTCTCAAGTTGCTCAACTGACACTACACTCTGGAGCTTTGAATAACGCACACCTGATGGAAATGGTCTTTGACCGTCTAGAAGGCGGCAACCCTTTCCAGGATATTGAAGAGTTCTTGGAGGGTCTCACCAGTTCCTCGCAGGTGTGTTGTCATCACGTAGACTGCAAGTGGTCTGTTTTGTGGAAAAATTACCTATTAAAGGATCGTTTTGACATAATTTTCAAAATAAAGATGGATTTTTTTAATTATTTCACCTAGGATTTGGACATCAATCCTGTGGTTAGGGACATCATGATGAATCGAACCTTCACCATCATCAGTCTTCATTTTGCCGACTTCCTGAGCCACGACTGGGTTTCCTGGTTCACGGTGAAACTGGTTCCTCTTCTCCCCAGCTTGACTGCAGAGATGCTCCAGACAGTAACAGCAAACACAGACTGCAACGCATACCACATTATGTACGTAGCGCTCCCCCAATAACAGACAGCTCCGTGACACGTTCCTTATAACACATTCAAAGAGAGCGAGTGGACAATTCGGCCTCAATCTACGGCATCCTTACATTTTCTTTTGATCTTTCCCCTATAGCGTTGGTGCTCTGAACAACGTCTTTGACCAGATGGCTTCGCTGAGGCATCAGGAGCTCACCCAAGTCATGTTGGGCTACCTGAAGCAGCATCACTCGTTGGGTAAGTTCAGTAACCGTGGCGCTTTGTTTGTCCTGCGTCCTGAAAGGCAGCACTGCTCTGCGGTTGTGCATGAACCTGTATCTCAATGAGTCATTTTTCTGTTTCAGGCTCAACCTGTGGATCCAGCACCAGCAGCCTCAGTGTTTGGCTTGAGGAGAGCTTTGGCAAATTCTCCATCTACGTGGATTACAGAGACCTGCGTGACCTCAACACAGGCTTCGACCGCGTAAGGAGCCCGCCATGCTAAACGATTGCTCCCATGACTGTTGCGGGCAACCATGTCATTTTTACAAATGGTGTTGTTTTCTCCTCTGCAGTTTGAGTCTTTGGACCTTCTGAGCGCTTCTCAAGTTGCTCAACTGACACTACACTCTGGAGCTTTGAATAACGCGCACCTGATGGAAATGGTCTTTGACCGTCTAGAAGGCGACAACCCTTTCCAGGATATTGAAGAGTTCTTGGAGGGTCTCACCAGTTCCTCGCAGGTGTGTTGTCATCACGTAGACTGCAAGTGGTCTGTTTTGTGGAAAAATTACCTTTTAAAGGATCGTTTTGACATAATTTTCAAAATAAAGATGGATTTTTTTTATTATTTCACCTAGGATTTGGACATCAATCCTGTGGTTAGGGACATCATGATGAATCGAACCTTCACCATCATCAGTCTTCATTTTGCCGACTTCCTGAGCCACGACTGGGTTTCCTGGTTCACGGTGAAACTGGTTCCTCTCCTCCCCAGCTTTACTGCAGAGATGCTCCAGACAGTAACAGCAAACACAGACTGCAACGCATACCACATTATGTACGTAGCGCTCCCCCAATAACAGACAGCTCCGTGACACGTTCCTTATAACACATTCAAAGAGAGCGAGTGGACAATTCTGCCTCAATCTACGGCATCCTTACGTTTTCTTTTGATCTTTCCTCTATAGCGTTGGTGCTCTGAACAGCGTCTTTGACCAGATGGCTTCGCTGAGGCATCAGGAGCTCACCCAAGTCATGTTGGGCTACCTGAAGCAGCATCACTCGTGGGGTAAGTTCAGTAACCTTGGCGCTTTGTTTGTCCTGCGTCCTGAAAAGCAGCACTGCTCTGCGGTTGTGCATGAACCTGTATCTCAATGAGTAATTTTTCTGTTTCAGGCTCAACCTGTGGATCCAGCACCAGCAGCCTCAGTGTTTGGCTTGAGGAGAGCTTTGGCAAATTCTCCATCTACGTGGATTACAGAGACCTGCGTGACCTCAACACAGGCTTCGACCGCGTAAGGAGCCCGCCATGCTAAACCATTGCTCCCATGACTGTTGCGGGCAACCATGTCATTTTTACAAATGGTGTTGTTTTCTCCTCTGCAGTTTGAGTCTTTGGACCTTCTGAGCGCTTCTCAAGTTGCTCAACTGACACTACACTCTGGAGCTTTGAATAACGCACACCTGATGGAAATGGTCTTTGACCGTCTAGAAGGCGGCAACCCTTTCCAGGATATTGAAGAGTTCTTGGAGGGTCTCACCAGTTCCTCGCAGGTGTGTTGTCATCACTTAGACTGCAAGTGGTCTATTTTGTGGAAAAATTACCTTTTAAAGGATCGTTTTGACATAATTTTCAAAATAAAGATGGATTTTTTAAATCATTTCACCTAGGATTTGGACATCAATCCTGTGGTTAGGGACATCATGATGAATCGAACCTTCACCATCATCAGTCTTCATTTTGCCGACTTCCTGAGCCACGACTGGGTTTCCTGGTTCACGGTGAAACTGGTTCCTCTCCTCCCCAGCTTTACTGCAGAGATGCTCCAGACAGTAACAGCAAACACAGACTGCAACGCATACCACATTATGTACGTAGCGCTCCCCCAATAACAGACAGCTCCGTGACACGTTCCTTATAACACATTCAAAGAGAGCGAGTGGACAATTCTGCCTCAATCTACGGCATCTTTACGTTTTCTTTTGATCTTTCCTCTATAGCGTTGGTGCTCTGAACAGCGTCTTTGACCAGATGGCTTCGCTGAGGCATCAGGAGCTCACCCAAGTCATGTTGGGCTACCTGAAGCAGCATCACTCGTGGGGTAAGTTCAGTAACCGTGGCACTTTGTTTGTCCTGCGTCCTGAAAGGCAGCACTGCTCTGCGGTTGTGCATGAACCTGTATCTCAATGAGTAATTTTTCTGTTTCAGGCTCAACCTGTGGATCCAGCACCAGCAGCCTCAGTGTTTGGCTTGAGGAGAGCTTTGGCAAATTCTCCATCTACGTGGATTACAGAGACCTGCGTGACCTCAACACAGGCTTCGACCGCGTAAGGAGCCCGCCATGCTAAACCATTGCTCCCATGACTGTTGCGGGCAACCATGTCATTTTTACAAATGGTGTTGTTTTCTCCTCTGCAGTTTGAGTCTTTGGACCTTCTGAGCGCTTCTCAAGTTGCTCAACTGACACTACACTCTGGAGCTTTGAATAACGCACACCTGATGGAAATGGTCTTTGACCGTCTAGAAGGCGGCAACCCTTTCCAGGATATTGAAGAGTTCTTGGAGGGTCTCACCAGTTCCTCGCAGGTGTGTTGTCATCACTTAGACTGCAAGTGGTCTATTTTGTGGAAAAATTACCTTTTAAAGGATCGTTTTGACATAATTTTCAAAATAAAGATGGATTTTTTAAATCATTTCACCTAGGATTTGGACATCAATCCTGTGGTTAGGGACATCATGATGAATCGAACCTTCACCATCATCAGTCTTCATTTTGCCGACTTCCTGATCCACGACTGGGTTTCCTGGTTCACGGTGAAACTGGTTCCTCTCCTCCCCAGCTTGACTGCAGAGATGCTCCAGACAGTAACAGCAAACACAGACTGCAACGCATACCACATTATGTACG
This sequence comes from Garra rufa, assembly GCF_049309525.1. Taxonomy (NCBI): domain Eukaryota; kingdom Metazoa; phylum Chordata; class Actinopteri; order Cypriniformes; family Cyprinidae; genus Garra; species Garra rufa. The sequence continues at coordinate 45,785,876 of NC_133375.1, forward strand.
TAGCGCTCCCCCAATAACAGACAGCTCCGTGACACGTTCCTTATAACACATTCAAAGAGAGCGAGTGGACAATTCTGCCTCAATCTACGGCATCCTTACGTTTTCTTTTGATCTTTCCTCTATAGCGTTGGTGCTCTGAACAGCGTCTTTGACCAGATGGCTTCGCTGAGGCATCAGGAGCTCACCCAAGTCATGTTGGGCTACCTGAAGCAGCATCACTCGTGGGGTAAGTTCAGTAACCGTGGCGCTTTGTTTGTCCTGCGTTCTGAAAGGCAGCACTGCTCTGCGGTTGTGCATGAACCTGTATCTCAATGAGTAATTTTTCTGTTTCAGGCTCAACCTGTGGATCCAGCACCAGCAGCCTCAGTGTTTGGCTTGAGGAGAGCTTTGGCAAATTCTCCATCTACGTGGATTACAGAGACCTGCGTGACCTCAACACAGGCTTCGACCGCGTAAGGAGCCCGCCATGCTAAACCATTGCTCCCATGACTGTTGCGGGCAACCATGTCATTTTTACAAATGGTGTTGTTTTCTCCTCTGCAGTTTGAGTCTTTGGACCTTCTGAGCGCTTCTCAAGTTGCTCAACTGACACTACACTCTGGAGCTTTGAATAACGCACACCTGATGGAAATGGTCTTTGACCGTCTAGAAGGCGGCAACCCTTTCCAGGATATTGAAGAGTTCTTGGAGGGTCTCACCAGTTCCTCGCAGGTGTGTTGTCATCACTTAGACTGCAAGTGGTCTATTTTGTGGAAAAATTACCTTTTAAAGGATCGTTTTGACATAATTTTCAAAATAAAGATGGATTTTTTAAATCATTTCACCTAGGATTTGGACATCAATCCTGTGGTTAGGGACATCATGATGAATCGAACCTTCACCATCATCAGTCTTCATTTTGCCGACTTCCTGATCCACGACTGGGTTTCCTGGTTCACGGTGAAACTGGTTCCTCTCCTCCCCAGCTTGACTGCAGAGATGCTCCAGACAGTAACAGCAAACACAGACTGCAATGCATACCACATTATGTACGTAGCGCTCCCCCAAAAACAGACAGCTCCGTGACACGTTCCTTATAACACATTCAAAGAGAGCGAGTGGACAATTCGGCCTCAATCTACGGCATCCTTACATTTTCTTTTGATCTTTCCCCTATAGCGTTGGTGCTCTGAACAGCGTCTTTGACCAGATGGCTTCGCTGAGGCATCAGGAGCTCACCCAAGTCATGTTGGGCTACCTGAAGCAGCATCACTCGTGGGGTAAGTTCAGTAACCGTGGCGCTTTGTTTGTCCTGCGTCCTGAAAGGCAGCACTGCTCTGCGGTTGTGCATGAACCTGTATCTCAATGAGTCATTTTTCTGTTTCAGGCTCAACCTGTGGATCCAGCACCAGCAGCCTCAGTTTTTGGCTTGAGGAGAGCTTTGGCAAATTCTCCATCTACGTGGATTACAGAGACCTGCGTGACCTCAACACAGGCTTCGACCGCGTAAGGAGCCCGCCATGCTAAACCATTGCTCCCATGACTGTTGCGGGCAACCATGTCATTTTTACAAATGGTGTTGTTTTCTCCTCTGCAGTTTGAGTCTTTGGACCTTCTGAGCGCTTCTCAAGTTGCTCAACTGACACTACACTCTGGAGCTTTGAATAACGCGCACCTGATGGAAATGGTCTTTGACCGTCTAGAAGGCGGCAACCCTTTCCAGGATATTGAAGAGTTCTTGGAGGGTCTCACCAGTTCCTCGCAGGTGTGTTGTCATCACTTAGACTGCAAGTGGTCTATTTTGTGGAAAAATTACCTTTTAAAGGATCGTTTTGACATAATTTTCAAAATAAAGATGGATTTTTTAAATCATTTCACCTAGGATTTGGACATCAATCCTGTGGTTAGGGACATCATGATGAATCGAACCTTCACCATCATCAGTCTTCATTTTGCCGACTTCCTGATCCACGACTGGGTTTCCTGGTTCACGGTGAAACTGGTTCCTCTCCTCCCCAGCTTGACTGCAGAGATGCTCCAGACAGTAACAGCAAACACAGACTGCAATGCATACCACATTATGTACGTAGCGCTCCCCCAAAAACAGACAGCTCCGTGACACGTTCCTTATAACACATTCAAAGAGAGCGAGTGGACAATTCGGCCTCAATCTACGGCATCCTTACATTTTCTTTTGATCTTTCCCCTATAGCGTTGGTGCTCTGAACAGCGTCTTTGACCAGATGGCTTCGCTGAGGCATCAGGAGCTCACCCAAGTCATGTTGGGATTCCTGAAGCAGCATCACTCGTGGGGTAAGTTCAGTAACCGTGGCGCTTTGTTTGTCCTGCGTCCTGAAAGGCAGCACTGCTCTGCGGTTGTGCATGAACCTGTATCTCAATGAGTCATTTTTCTGTTTCAGGCTCAACCTGTGGATCCAGCACCAGCAGCCTCAGTGTTTGGCTTGAGGAGAGCTTTGGCAAATTCTCCATCTACGTGGATTACAGAGACCTGCGTGACCTCAACACAGGCTTCGACCGCGTAAGGAGCCCGCCATGCTAAACCATTGCTCCCATGACTGTTGCGGGCAACCATGTCATTTTTACAAATGGTGTTGTTTTCTCCTCTGCAGTTTGAGTCTTTGGACCTTCTGAGCGCTTCTCAAGTTGCTCAACTGACACTACACTCTGGAGCTTTGAATAACGCGCACCTGATGGAAATGGTCTTTGACCGTCTAGAAGGCGGCAACCCTTTCCAGGATATTGAAGAGTTCTTGGAGGGTCTCACCAGTTCCGCGCAGGTGTGTTGTCATCACGTAGACTGCAAGTGGTCTGTTTTGTGGAAAAATTACCTATTAAAGGATCGTTTTGACATAATTTTCAAAATAAAGATGGATTTTTTTTAATTATTTCACCTAGGATTTGGACATCAATCCTGTGGTTAGGGACATCATGATGAATCGAACCTTCACCATCATCAGTCTTCATTTTGCCGACTTCCTGAGCCACGACTGGGTTTCCTGGTTCACGGTGAAACTGGTTCCTCTTCTCCCCAGCTTGACTGCAGAGATGCTCCAGACAGTAACAGCAAACACAGACTGCAACGCATACCACATTATGTACGTAGAGCTCCCCCAATAAAAGACAGCTCCGTGACACGTTCCTTATAACACATTCAAAGAGAGAGAGTGGACAATTCGGCCTCAATCTACGGCATCCTTACATTTTCTTTTGATCTTTCCCCTATAGCGTTGGTGCTCTGAACAACGTCTTTGACCAGATGGCTTCGCTGAGGCATCAGGAGCTCACCCAAGTCATGTTGGGCTACCTGAAGCAGCATCACTCGTGGGGTAAGTTCAGTAACCGTGGCGCTTTGTTTGTCCTGCATCCTGAAAGGCAGCACTGCTCTGCGGTTGTGCATGAACCTGTATCTCAATGAGTCATTTTTCTGTTTCAGGCTCAACCTGTGGATCCAGCACCAGCAGCCTCAGTGTTTGGCTTGAGGAGAGCTTTGGCAAATTCTCCATCTACGTGGATTACAGAGACCTGCGTGACCTCAACACAGGCTTCGACCGCGTAAGGAGCCCGCCATGCTAAACGATTGCTCCCATGACTGTTGCGGGCAACCATGTCATTTTTACAAATGGTGTTGTTTTCTCCTCTGCAGTTTGAGTCTTTGGACCTTCTGAGCGCTTCTCAAGTTGCTCAACTGACACTACACTCTGGAGCTTTGAATAACGCGCACCTGATGGAAATGGTCTTTGACCGTCTAGAAGGCGGCAACCCTTTCCAGGATATTGAAGAGTTCTTGGAGGGTCTCACCAGTTCCGCGCAGGTGTGTTGTCATCACGTAGACTGCAAGTGGTCTGTTTTGTGGAAAAATTACCTATTAAAGGATCGTTTTGACATAATTTTCAAAATAAAGATGGATTTTTTTAATTATTTCACCTAGGATTTGGACATCAATCCTGTGGTTAGGGACATCATGATGAATCGAACCTTCACCATCATCAGTCTTCATTTTGCCGACTTTCTGAGCCACGACTGGGTTTCCTGGTTCACGGTGAAACTGGTTCCTCTTCTCCCCAGCTTGACTGCAGAGATGCTCCAGACAGTAACAGCAAACACAGACTGCAACGCATACCACATTATGTACGTAGCGCTCCCCCAATAAAAGACAGCTCCGTGACACGTTCCTTATAACACATTCAAAGAGAGCGAGTGGACAATTCGGCCTCAATCTACGGCATCCTTACATTTTCTTTTGATCTTTCCCCTATAGCGTTGGTGCTCTGAACAACGTCTTTGACCAGATGGCTTCGCTGAGGCATCAGGAGCTCACCCAAGTCATGTTGGGCTACCTGAAGCAGCATCACTCGTGGGGTAAGTTCAGTAACCGTGGCGCTTTGTTTGTCCTGCGTCCTGAAAGGCAGCACTGCTCTGCGGTTGTGCATGAACCTGTATCTCAATGAGTCATTTTTCTGTTTCAGGCTCAACCTGTGGATCCAGCACCAGCAGCCTCAGTGTTTGGCTTGAGGAGAGCTTTGGCAAATTCTCCATCTACGTGGATTACAGAGACCTGCGTGACCTCAACACAGGCTTTGACCGCGTAAGGAGCCCGCCATGCTAAACCATTGCTCCCATGACTGTTGCGGGCAACCATGTCATTTTTACAAATGGTGTTGTTTTCTCCTCTGCAGTTTGAGTCTTTGGACCTTCTGAGCGCTTCTGAAGTTGCTCAACTGACACTACACTCTGGAGCTTTGAATAACGCGCACCTGATGGAAATGGTCTTTGACCGTCTAGAAGGCGGCAACCCTTTCCAGGATATTGAAGAGTTCTTGGAGGGTCTCACCAGTTCCGCGCAGGTGTGTTGTCATCACGTAGACTGCAAGTGGTCTGTTTTGTGGAAAAATTACCTATTAAAGGATCGTTTTGACATAATTTTCAAAATAAAGATGGATTTTTTTAATTATTTCACCTAGGATTTGGACATCAATCCTGTGGTTAGGGACATCATGATGAATCGAACCTTCACCATCATCAGTCTTCATTTTGCCGACTTCCTGAGCCACGACTGGGTTTCCTGGTTCACGGTGAAACTGGTTCCTCTCCTCCCCAGCTTTACTGCAGAGATGCTCCAGACAGTAACAGCAAACACAGACTGCAACGCATACCACATTATGTACGTAGCGCTCCCCCAATAACAGACAGCTCCGTGACACGTTCCTTATAACACATTCAAAGAGAGCGAGTGGACAATTCTGCCTCAATCTACGGCATCCTTACGTTTTCTTTTGATCTTTCCTCTATAGCGTTGGTGCTCTGAACAGCGTCTTTGACCAGATGGCTTCGCTGAGGCATCAGGAGCTCACCCAAGTCATGTTGGGCTACCTGAAGCAGCATCACTCGTGGGGTAAGTTCAGTAACCGTGGCGCTTTGTTTGTCCTGCGTCCTGAAAGGCAGCACTGCTCTGCGGTTGTGCATGAACCTGTATCTCAATGAGTCATTTTTCTGTTTCAGGCTCAACCTGTGGATCCAGCACCAGCAGCCTCAGTATTTGGCTTGAGGAGAGCTTTGGCAAATTCTCCATCTACGTGGATTACAGAGACCTGCGTGACCTCAACACAGGCTTCGACCGCGTAAGGAGCCCGCCATGCTAAACCATTGCTCCCATGACTGTTGCGGGCAACCATGTCATTTTTACAAATGGTGTTGTTTTCTCCTCTGCAGTTTGAGTCTTTGGACCTTCTGAGCGCTTCTCAAGTTGCTCAACTGACACTACACTCTGGAGCTTTGAATTCCGCACACCTGATGGAAATGGTCTTTGACCGTCTAGAAGGCGGCAACCCTTTCCAGGATATTGAAGAGTTCTTGGAGGGTCTCACCAGTTCCTCGCAGGTGTGTTGTCATCACGTAGACTGCAAGTGGTCTGTTTTGTGGAAAAATTACCTATTAAAGGATCGTTTTGACATAATTTTCAAAATAAAGATGGATTTTTTTAATTATTTCACCTAGGATTTGGACATCAATCCTGTGGTTAGGGACATCATGATGAATCGAACCTTCACCATCATCAGTCTTCATTTTGCCGACTTCCTGAGCCACGACTGGGTTTCCTGGTTCACGGTGAAACTGGTTCCTCTTCTCCCCAGCTTGACTGCAGAGATGCTCCAGACAGTAACAGCAAACACAGACTGCAACGCATACCACATTATGTACGTAGCGCTCCCCCAATAAAAGACAGCTCCGTGACACGTTCCTTATAACACATTCAAAGAGAGCGAGTGGACAATTCGGCCTCAATCTACGGCATCCTTACATTTTCTTTTGATCTTTCCCCTATAGCGTTGGTGCTCTGAACAACGTCTTTGACCAGATGGCTTCGCTGAGGCATCAGGAGCTCACCCAAGTCATGTTGGGCTACCTGAAGCAGCATCACTCGTGGGGTAAGTTCAGTAACCGTGGCGCTTTGTTTGTCCTGCCTCCTGAAAGGCAGCACTGCTCTGCGGTTGTGCATGAACCTGTATCTCAATGAGTCATTTTTCTGTTTCAGGCTCAACCTGTGGATCCAGCACCAGCAGCCTCAGTGTTTGGCTTGAGGAGAGCTTTGGCAAATTCTCCATCTACGTGGATTACAGAGACCTGCGTGACCTCAACACAGGCTTCGACCGCGTAAGGAGCCCGCCATGCTAAACGATTGCTCCCATGACTGTTGCGGGCAACCATGTCATTTTTACAAATGGTGTTGTTTTCTCCTCTGCAGTTTGAGTCTTTGGACCTTCTGAGCGCTTCTCAAGTTGCTCAACTGACACTACACTCTGGAGCTTTGAATAACGCGCACCTGATGGAAATGGTCTTTGACCGTCTAGAAGGCGGCAACCCTTTCCAGGATATTGAAGAGTTCTTGGAGGGTCTCACCAGTTCCTCGCAGGTGTGTTGTCATCACGTAGACTGCAAGTGGTCTGTTTTGTGGAAAAATTACCTATTAAAGGATCGTTTTGACATAATTTTCAAAATAAAGATGGATTTTTTTTATTATTTCACCTAGGATTTGGACATCAATCCTGTGGTTAGGGACATCATGATGAATCGAACCTTCACCATCATCAGTCTTCATTTTGCCGACTTCCTGAGCCACCACTGGGTTTCCTGGTTCACGGTGAAACTGGTTCCTCTCCTCCCCAGCTTTACTGCAGAGATGCTCCAGACAGTAACAGCAAACACAGACTGCAACGCATACCACATTATGTACGTAGCGCTCCCCCAATAACAGACAGCTCCGTGACACGTTCCTTATAACACATTCAAAGAGAGCGAGTGGACAATTCTGCCTCAATCTACGGCATCCTTACGTTTTCTTTTGATCTTTCCTCTATAGCGTTGGTGCTCTGAACAGCGTCTTTGACCAGATGGCTTCGCTGAGGCATCAGGAGCTCACCCAAGTCATGTTGGGCTACCTGAAGCAGCATCACTCGTGGGGTAAGTTCAGTAACCGTGGCGCTTTGTTTGTCCTGCGTCCTGAAAGACAGCACTGCTCTGCGGTTGTGCATGAACCTGTATCTCAATGAGTCATTTTTCTGTTTCAGGCTCAACCTGTGGATCCAGCACCAGCAGCCTCAGTGTTTGGCTTGAGGAGAGCTTTGGCAAATTCTCCATCTACGTGGATTACAGAGACCTGCGTGACCTCAACACAGGCTTCGACCGCGTAAGGAGCCCGCCATGCTAAACCATTGCTCCCATGACTGTTGCGGGCAACCATGTCATTTTTACAAATGGTGTTGTTTTCTCCTCTGCAGTTTGAGTCTTTGGACCTTCTGAGCGCTTCTCAAGTTGCTCAACTGACACTACACTCTGGAGCTTTGAATAACGCACACCTGATGGAAATGGTCTTTGACCGTCTAGAAGGCGGCAACCCTTTCCAGGATATTGAAGAGTTCTTGGAGGGTCTCACCAGTTCCTCGCAGGTGTGTTGTCATCACTTAGACTGCAAGTGGTCTATTTTGTGGAAAAATTACCTTTTAAAGGATCGTTTTGACATAATTTTCAAAATAAAGATGGATTTTTTAAATCATTTCACCTAGGATTTGGACATCAATCCTGTGGTTAGGGACATCATGATGAATCGAACCTTCACCATCATCAGTCTTCATTTTGCCGACTTCCTGATCCACGACTGGGTTTCCTGGTTCACGGTGAAACTGGTTCCTCTCCTCCCCAGCTTGACTGCAGAGATGCTCCAGACAGTAACAGCAAACACAGACTGCAATGCATACCACATTATGTACGTAGCGCTACCCCAATAACAGACAGCTCCGTGACACGTTCCTTATAACACATTCAAAGAGAGCGAGTGGACAATTCGGCCTCAATCTACGGCATCCTTACATTTTCTTTTGATCTTTCCCCTATAGCGTTGGTGCTCTGAACAGCGTCTTTGACCAGATGGCTTCGCTGAGGCATCAGGAGCTCACCCAAGTCATGTTGGGCTACCTGAAGCAGCATCACTCGTGGGGTAAGTTCAGTAACCGTGGCGCTTTGTTTGTCCTGCGTCCTGAAAGGCAGCACTGCTCTGCGGTTGTGCATGAACCTGTATCTCAATGAGTCATTTTTCTGTTTCAGGCTCAACCTGTGGATCCAGCACCAGCAGCCTCAGTTTTTGGCTTGAGGAGAGCTTTGGCAAATTCTCCATCTACGTGGATTACAGAGACCTGCGTGACCTCAACACAGGCTTCGACCGCGTAAGGAGCCCGCCATGCTAAACCATTGCTCCCATGACTGTTGCGGGCAACCATGTCATTTTTACAAATGGTGTTGTTTTCTCCTCTGCAGTTTGAGTCTTTGGACCTTCTGAGCGCTTCTCAAGTTGCTCAACTGACACTACACTCTGGAGCTTTGAATAACGCGCACCTGATGGAAATGGTCTTTGACCGTCTAGAAGGCGGCAACCCTTTCCAGGATATTGAAGAGTTCTTGGAGGGTCTCACCAGTTCCTCGCAGGTGTGTTGTCATCACGTAGACTGCAAGTGGTCTGTTTTGTGGAAAAATTACCTATTAAAGGATCGTTTTGACATAATTTTCAAAATAAAGATGGATTTTTTTAATTATTTCACCTAGGATTTGGACATCAATCCTGTGGTTAGGGACATCATGATGAATCGAACCTTCACCATCATCAGTCTTCATTTTGCCGACTTCCTGAGCCACGACTGGGTTTCCTGGTTCACGGTGAAACTGGTTCCTCTTCTCCCCAGCTTGACTGCAGAGATGCTCCAGACAGTAACAGCCAACACAGACTGCAACGCATACCACATTATGTACGTAGCGCTCCCCCAATAAAAGACAGCTCCGTGACACGTTCCTTATAACACATTCAAAGAGAGCGAGTGGACAATTCGGCCTCAATCTACGGCATCCTTACATTTTCTTTTGATCTTTCCCCTATAGCGTTGGTGCTCTGAACAACGTCTTTGACCAGATGGCTTCGCTGAGGCATCAGGAGCTCACCCAAGTCATGTTGGGCTACCTGAAGCAGCATCACTCGTGGGGTAAGTTCAGTAACCGTGGCGCTTTGTTTGTCCTGCATCCTGAAAGGCAGCACTGCTCTGCGGTTGTGCATGAACCTGTATCTCAATGAGTCATTTTTCTGTTTCAGGCTCAACCTGTGGATCCAGCACCAGCAGCCTCAGTGTTTGGCTTGAGGAGAGCTTTGGCAAATTCTCCATCTACGTGGATTACAGAGACCTGCGTGACCTCAACACAGGCTTCGACCGCGTAAGGAGCCCGCCATGCTAAACGATTGCTCCCATGACTGTTGCGGGCAACCATGTCATTTTTACAAATGGTGTTGTTTTCTCCTCTGCAGTTTGAGTCTTTGGACCTTCTGAGCGCTTCTCAAGTTGCTCAACTGACACTACACTCTGGAGCTTTGAATAACGCGCACCTGATGGAAATGGTCTTTGACCGTCTAGAAGGCGGCAACCCTTTCCAGGATATTGAAGAGTTCTTGGAGGGTCTCACCAGTTCCTCGCAGGTGTGTTGTCATCACGTAGACTGCAAGTGGTCTGCTTTGTGGAAAAATGACCTATTAAAGGATCGTTTTGACATAATTTTCAAAATAAAGATGGATTTTTTTTATTATTTCACCTAGGATTTGGACATCAATCCTGTGGTTAGGGACATCATGATGAATCGAACCTTCACCATCATCAGTCTTCATTTTGCCGACTTCCTGAGCCACGACTGGGTTTCCTGGTTCACGGTGAAACTGGTTCCTCTCCTCCCCAGCTTTACTGCAGAGATGCTCCAGACAGTAACAGCAAACACAGACTGCAACGCATACCACATTATGTACGTAGCGCTCCCCCAATAACAGACAGCTCCGTGACACGTTCCTTATAACACATTCAAAGAGAGCGAGTGGACAATTCTGCCTCAATCTACGGCATCCTTACGTTTTCTTTTGATCTTTCCTCTATAGCGTTGGTGCTCTGAACAGCGTCTTTGACCAGATGGCTTCGCTGAGGCATCAGGAGCTCACCCAAGTCATGTTGGGCTACCTGAAGCAGCATCACTCGTGGGGTAAGTTCAGTAACCGTGGCGCTTTGTTTGTCCTGCGTCCTGAAAGGCAGCACTGCTCTGCGGTTGTGCATGAACCTGTATCTCAATGAGTCATTTTTCTGTTTCAGGCTCAACCTGTGGATCCAGCACCAGCAGCCTCAGTGTTTGGCTTGAGGAGAGCTTTGGCAAATTCTCCATCTACGTGGATTACAGAGACCTGCGTGACCTCAACACAGGCTTCGACCGCGTAAGGAGCCCGCCATGCTAAACCATTGCTCCCATGACTGTTGCGGGCAACCATGTCATTTTTACAAATGGTGTTGTTTTCTCCTCTGCAGTTTGAGTCTTTGGACCTTCTGAGCGCTTCTCAAGTTGCTCAACTGACACTACACTCTGGAGCTTTGAATAACGCACACCTGATGGAAATGGTCTTTGACCGTCTAGAAGGCGGCAACCCTTTCCAGGATATTGAAGAGTTCTTGGAGGGTCTCACCAGTTCCTCGCAGGTGTGTTGTCATCACTTAGACTGCAAGTGGTCTATTTTGTGGAAAAATTACCTTTTAAAGGATCGTTTTGACATAATTTTCAAAATAAAGATGGATTTTTTAAATCATTTCACCTAGGATTTGGACATCAATCCTGTGGTTAGGGACATCATGATGAATCGAACCTTCACCATCATCAGTCTTCATTTTGCCGATTTCCTGATCCACGACTGGGTTTCCTGGTTCACGGTGAAACTGGTTCCTCTCCTCCCCAGCTTGACTGCAGAGATGCTCCAGACAGTAACAGCAAACACAGACTGCAATGCATACCACATTATGTACGTAGCGCTCCCCCAATAACAGACAGCTCCGTGACACATTCCTTATAACACATTCAAAGAGAGCGAGTGGACAATTCGGCCTCAATCTACGGCATCCTTACATTTTCTTTTGATCTTTCCCCTATAGCGTTGGTGCTCTGAACAGCGTCTTTGACCAGATGGCTTCGCTGAGGCATCAGGAGCTCACCCAAGTCATGTTGGGCTACCTGAAGCAGCATCACTCGTGGGGTAAGTTCAGTAACCGTGGCGCTTTGTTTGTCCTGCGTCCTAAAAGGCAGCACTGCTCTGCGGTTGTGCATGAACCTGTATCTCAATGAGTCATTTTTCTGTTTCAGGCTCAACCTGTGGATCCAGCACCAGCAGCCTCAGTTTTTGGCTTGAGGAGAGCTTTGGCAAATTCTCCATCTACGTGGATTACAGAGACCTGCGTGACCTCAACACAGGCTTCGACCGCGTAAGGAGCCCGCCATGCTAAACCATTGCTCCCATGACTGTTGCGGGCAACCATGTCATTTTTACAAATGGTGTTGTTTTCTCCTCTGCAGTTTGAGTCTTTGGACCTTCTGAGCGCTTCTCAAGTTGCTCAACTGACACTACACTCTGGAGCTTTGAATAACGCGCACCTGATGGAAATGGTCTTTGACCGTCTAGAAGGCGGCAACCCTTTCCAGGATATTGAAGAGTTCTTGGAGGGTCTCACCAGTTCCGCGCAGGTGTGTTGTCATCACGTAGACTGCAAGTGGTCTGTTTTGTGGAAAAATTACCTATTAAAGGATCGTTTTGACATAATTTTCAAAATAAAGATGGATTTTTTTTATTATTTCACCTAGGATTTGGACATCAATCCTGTGGTTAGGGACATCATGATGAATCGAACCTTCACCATCATCAGTCTTCATTTTGCCGACTTTCTGAGCCACGACTGGGTTTCCTGGTTCACGGTGAAACTGGTTCCTCTTCTCCCCAGCTTGACTGCAGAGATGCTCCAGACAGTAACAGCAAACACAGACTGCAACGCATACCACATTATGTACGTAGCGCTCCCCCAATAAAAGACAGCTCCGTGACACGTTCCTTATAACACATTCAAAGAGAGCGAGTGGACAATTCGGCCTCAATCTACGGCATCCTTACATTTTCTTTTGATCTTTCCCCTATAGCGTTGGTGCTCTGAACAACGTCTTTGACCAGATGGCTTCGCTGAGGCATCAGGAGCTCACCCAAGTCATGTTGGGCTACCTGAAGCAGCATCACTCGTGGGGTAAGTTCAGTAACCGTAGCGCTTTGTTTGTCCTGCGTCCTGAAAGGCAGCACTGCTCTGCGGTTGTGCATGAACCTGTATCTCAATGAGTCATTTTTCTGTTTCAGGCTCAACCTGTGGATCCAGCACCAGCAGCCTCAGTGTTTGGCTTGAGGAGAGCTTTGGCAAATTCTCCATCTACGTGGATTACAGAGACCTGCGTGACCTCAACACAGGCTTTGACCGCGTAAGGAGCCCGCCATGCTAAACCATTGCTCCCATGACTGTTGCGGGCAACCATGTCATTTTTACAAATGGTGTTGTTTTCTCCTCTGCAGTTTGAGTCTTTGGACCTTCTGAGCGCTTCTCAAGTTGCTCAACTGACACTACACTCTGGAGCTTTGAATAACGCGCACCTGATGGAAATGGTCTTTGACCGTCTAGAAGGCGGCAACCCTTTCCAGGATATTGAAGAGTTCTTGGAGGGTCTCACCAGTTCCGCGCAGGTGTGTTGTCATCACGTAGACTGCAAGTGGTCTGTTTTGTGGAAAAATTACCTATTAAAGGATCGTTTTGACATAATTTTCAAAATAAAGATGGATTTTTTTAATTATTTCACCTAGGATTTGGACATCAATCCTGTGGTTAGGGACATCATGATGAATCGAACCTTCACCATCATCAGTCTTCATTTTGCCGACTTCCTGAGCCACGACTGGGTTTCCTGGTTCACGGTGAAACTGGTTCCTCTCCTCCCCAGCTTTACTGCAGAGATGCTCCAGACAGTAACAGCAAACACAGACTGCAACGCATACCACATTATGTACGTAGCGCTCCCCCAATAACAGACAGCTCCGTGACACGTTCCTTATAACACATTCAAAGAGAGCGAGTGGACAATTCTGCCTCAATCTACGGCATCCTTACGTTTTCTTTTGATCTTTCCTCTATAGCGTTGGTGCTCTGAACAGCGTCTTTGACCAGATGGCTTCGCTGAGGCATCAGGAGCTCACCCAAGTCATGTTGGGCTACCTGAAGCAGCATCACTCGTGGGGTAAGTTCAGTAATCGTGGCGCTTTGTTTGTCCTGCGTCCTGAAAGGCAGCACTGCTCTGCGGTTGTGCATGAACCTGTATCTCAATGAGTCATTTTTCTGTTTCAGGCTCAACCTGTGGATCCAGCACCAGCAGCCTCAGTGTTTGGCTTGAGGAGAGCTTTGGCAAATTCTCCATCTACGTGGATTACAGAGACCTGCGTGACCTCAACACAGGCTTCGACCGCGTAAGGAGCCCGCCATGCTAAACCATTGCTCCCATGACTGTTGCGGGCAACCATGTCATTTTTACAAATGGTGTTGTTTTCTCCTCTGCAGTTTGAGTCTTTGGACCTTCTGAGCGCTTCTCAAGTTGCTCAACTGACACTACACTCTGGAGCTTTGAATAACGCACACCTGATGGAAATGGTCTTTGACCGTCTAGAAGGCGGCAACCCTTTCCAGGATATTGAAGAGTTCTTGGAGGGTCTCACCAGTTCCTCGCAGGTGTGTTGTCATCACGTAGACTGCAAGTGGTCTGTTTTGTGGAAAAATTACCTATTAAAGGATCGTTTTGACATAATTTTCAAAATAAAGATGGATTTTTTTAATTATTTCACCTAGGATTTGGACATCAATCCTGTGGTTAGGGACATCATGATGAATCGAACCTTCACCATCATCAGTCTTCATTTTGCCGACTTCCTGAGCCACGACTGGGTTTCCTGGTTCACGGTGAAACTGGTTCCTCTTCTCCCCAGCTTGACTGCAGAGATGCTCCAGACAGTAACAGCAAACACAGACTGCAACGCATACCACATTATGTACGTAGCGCTCCCCCAATAAAAGACAGCTCCGTGACACGTTCCTTATAACACATTCAAAGAGAGCGAGTGGACAATTCGGCCTCAATCTACGGCATCCTTACATTTTCTTTTGATCTTTCCCCTATAGCGTTGGTGCTCTGAACAACGTCTTTGACCAGATGGCTTCGCTGAGGCATCAGGAGCTCACCCAAGTCATGTTGGGCTACCTGAAGCAGCATCACTCGTGGGGTAAGTTCAGTAACCGTAGCGCTTTGTTTGTCCTGCGTCCTGAAAGGCAGCACTGCTCTGCGGTTGTGCATGAACCTGTATCTCAATGAGTCATTTTTCTGTTTCAGGCTCAACCTGTGGATCCAGCACCAGCAGCCTCAGTGTTTGGCTTGAGAAGAGCTTTGGCAAATTCTCCATCTACGTGGATTACAGAGACCTGCGTGACCTCAACACAGGCTTTGACCGCGTAAGGAGCCCGCCATGCTAAACCATTGCTCCCATGACTGTTGCGGGCAACCATGTCATTTTTACAAATGGTGTTGTTTTCTCCTCTGCAGTTTGAGTCTTTGGACCTTCTGAGCGCTTCTCAAGTTGCTCAACTGACACTACACTCTGGAGCTTTGAATAACGCGCACCTGATGGAAATGGTCTTTGACCGTCTAGAAGGCGGCAACCCTTTCCAGGATATTGAAGAGTTCTTGGAGGGTCTCACCAGTTCCGCGCAGGTGTGTTGTCATCACGTAGACTGCAAGTGGTCTGTTTTGTGGAAAAATTACCTATTAAAGGATCGTTTTGACATAATTTTCAAAATAAAGATGGATTTTTTTAATTATTTCACCTAGGATTTGGACATCAATCCTGTGGTTAGGGACATCATGATGAATCGAACCTTCACCATCATCAGTCTTCATTTTGCCGACTTCCTGAGCCACGACTGGGTTTCCTGGTTCACGGTGAAACTGGTTCCTCTCCTCCCCAGCTTTACTGCAGAGATGCTCCAGACAGTAACAGCAAACACAGACTGCAACGCATACCACATTATGTACGTAGCGCTCCCCCAATAACAGACAGCTCCGTGACACGTTCCTTATAACACATTCAAAGAGAGCGAGTGGACAATTCTGCCTCAATCTACGGCATCCTTACGTTTTCTTTTGATCTTTCCTCTATAGCGTTGGTGCTCTGAACAGCGTCTTTGACCAGATGGCTTCGCTGAGGCATCAGGAGCTCACCCAAGTCATGTTGGGCTACCTGAAGCAGCATCACTCGTGGGGTAAGTTCAGTAACCGTGGCGCTTTGTTTGTCCTGCGTCCTGAAAGGCAGCACTGCTCTGCGGTTGTGCATGAACCTGTATCTCAATGAGTCATTTTTCTGTTTCAGGCTCAACCTGTGGATCCAGCACCAGCAGCCTCAGTGTTTGGCTTGAGGAGAGCTTTGGCAAATTCTCCATCTACGTGGATTACAGAGACCTGCGTGACCTCAACACAGGCTTCGACCGCGTAAGGAGCCCGCCATGCTAAACCATTGCTCCCATGACTGTTGCGGGCAACCATGTCATTTTTACAAATGGTGTTGTTTTCTCCTCTGCAGTTTGAGTCTTTGGACCTTCTGAGCGCTTCTCAAGTTGCTCAACTGACACTACACTCTGGAGCTTTGAATAACGCGCACCTGATGGAAATGGTCTTTGACCGTCTAGAAGGCGGCAACCCTTTCCAGGATATTGAAGAGTTCTTGGAGGGTCTCACCAGTTCCGCGCAGGTGTGTTGTCATCACGTAGACTGCAAGTGGTCTGTTTTGTGGAAAAATTACCTATTAAAGGATCGTTTTGACATAATTTTCAAAATAAAGATGGATTTTTTTAATTATTTCACCTAGGATTTGGACATCAATCCTGTGGTTAGGGACATCATGATGAATCGAACCTTCACCATCATCAGTCTTCATTTTGCCGACTTCCTGAGCCACGACTGGGTTTCCTGGTTCACGGTGAAACTGGTTCCTCTCCTCCCCAGCTTTACTGCAGAGATGCTCCAGACAGTAACAGCAAACACAGACTGCAACGCATACCACATTATGTACGTAGCGCTCCCCCAATAACAGACAGCTCCGTGACACGTTCCTTATAACACATTCAAAGAGAGCGAGTGGACAATTCTGCCTCAATCTACGGCATCCTTACGTTTTCTTTTGATCTTTCCTCTATAGCGTTGGTGCTCTGAACAGCGTCTTTGACCAGATGGCTTCGCTGAGGCATCAGGAGCTCACCCAAGTCATGTTGGGCTACCTGAAGCAGCATCACTCGTGGGGTAAGTTCAGTAACCGTGGCGCTTTGTTTGTCCTGCGTCCTGAAAGGCAGCACTGCTCTGCGGTTGTGCATGAACCTGTATCTCAATGAGTCATTTTTCTGTTTCAGGCTCAACCTGTGGATCCAGCACCAGCAGCCTCAGTGTTTGGCTTGAGGAGAGCTTTGGCAAATTCTCCATCTACGTGGATTACAGAGACCTGCGTGACCTCAACACAGGCTTCGACCGCGTAAGGAGCCCGCCATGCTAAACCATTGCTCCCATGACTGTTGCGGGCAACCATGTCATTTTTACAAATGGTGTTGTTTTCTCCTCTGCAGTTTGAGTCTTTGGACCTTCTGAGCGCTTCTCAAGTTGCTCAACTGACACTACACTCTGGAGCTTTGAATAACGCACACCTGATGGAAATGGTCTTTGACCGTCTAGAAGGCGGCAACCCTTTCCAGGATATTGAAGAGTTCTTGGAGGGTCTCACCAGTTCCTCGCAGGTGTGTTGTCATCACGTAGACTGCAAGTGGTCTGTTTTGTGGAAAAATTACCTATTAAAGGATCGTTTTGACATAATTTTCAAAATAAAGATGGATTTTTTTAATTATTTCACCTAGGATTTGGACATCAATCCTGTGGTTAGGGACATCATGATGAATCGAACCTTCACCATCATCAGTCTTCATTTTGCCGACTTCCTGAGCCACGACTGGGTTTCCTGGTTCACGGTGAAACTGGTTCCTCTTCTCCCCAGCTTGACTGCAGAGATGCTCCAGACAGTAACAGCAAACACAGACTGCAACGCATACCACATTATGTACGTAGCGCTCCCCCAATAACAGACAGCTCCGTGACACGTTCCTTATAACACATTCAAAGAGAGCGAGTGGACAATTCTGCCTCAATCTACGGCATCCTTACGTTTTCTTTTGATCTTTCCTCTATAGCGTTGGTGCTCTGAACAGCGTCTTTGACCAGATGGCTTCGCTGAGGCATCAGGAGCTCACCCAAGTCATGTTGGGCTACCTGAAGCAGCATCACTCGTGGGGTAAGTTCAGTAACCGTGGCGCTTTGTTTGTCCTGCGTCCTGAAAGGCAGCACTGCTCTGCGGTTGTGCATGAACCTGTATCTCAATGAGTAATTTTTCTGTTTCAGGCTCAACCTGTGGATCCAGCACCAGCAGCCTCAGTGTTTGGCTTGAGGAGAGCTTTGGCAAATTCTCCATCTACGTGGATTACAGAGACCTGCGTGACCTCAACACAGGCTTCGACCGCGTAAGGAGCCCGCCATGCTAAACCATTGCTCCCATGACTGTTGCGGGCAACCATGTCATTTTTACAAATGGTGTTGTTTTCTCCTCTGCAGTTTGAGTCTTTGGACCTTCTGAGCGCTTCTCAAGTTGCTCAACTGACACTACACTCTGGAGCTTTGAATAACGCACACCTGATGGAAATGGTCTTTGACCGTCTAGAAGGCGGCAACCCTTTCCAGGATATTGAAGAGTTCTTGGAGGGTCTCACCAGTTCCTCGCAGGTGTGTTGTCATCACTTAGACTGCAAGTGGTCTATTTTGTGGAAAAATTACCTTTTAAAGGATCGTTTTGACATAATTTTCAAAATAAAGATGGATTTTTTAAATCATTTCACCTAGGATTTGGACATCAATCCTGTGGTTAGGGACATCATGATGAATCGAACCTTCACCATCATCAGTCTTCATTTTGCCGACTTCCTGATCCACGACTGGGTTTCCTGGTTCACGGTGAAACTGGTTCCTCTCCTCCCCAGCTTGACTGCAGAGATGCTCCAGACAGTAACAGCAAACACAGACTGCAATGCATACCACATTATGTACGTAGCGCTCCCCCAATAACAGACAGCTCCGTGACACGTTCCTTATAACACATTCAAAGAGAGCGAGTGGACAATTCGGCCTCAATCTACGGCATCCTTACATTTTCTTTTGATCTTTCCCCTATAGCGTTGGTGCTCTGAACAGCGTCTTTGACCAGATGGCTTCGCTGAGGCATCAGGAGCTCACCCAAGTCATGTTGGGCTACCTGAAGCAGCATCACTCGTGGGGTAAGTTCAGTAACCGTGGCGCTTTGTTTGTCCTGCGTCCTGAAAGGCAGCACTGCTCTGCGGTTGTGCATGAACCTGTATCTCAATGAGTCATTTTTCTGTTTCAGGCTCAACCTGTGGATCCAGCACCAGCAGCCTCAGTTTTTGGCTTGAGGAGAGCTTTGGCAAATTCTCCATCTACGTGGATTACAGAGACCTGCGTGACCTCAACACAGGCTTCGACCGCGTAAGGAGCCCGCCATGCTAAACCATTGCTCCCATGACTGTTGCGGGCAACCATGTCATTTTTACAAATGGTGTTGTTTTCTCCTCTGCAGTTTGAGTCTTTGGACCTTCTGAGCGCTTCTCAAGTTGCTCAACTGACACTACACTCTGGAGCTTTGAATAACGCGCACCTGATGGAAATGGTCTTTGACCGTCTAGAAGGCGGCAACCCTTTCCAGGATATTGAAGAGTTCTTGGAGGGTCTCACCAGTTCCTCGCAGGTGTGTTGTCATCACGTAGACTGCAAGTGGTCTGTTTTGTGGAAAAATTACCTATTAAAGGATCGTTTTGACATAATTTTCAAAATAAAGATGGATTTTTTTAATTATTTCACCTAGGATTTGGACATCAATCCTGTGGTTAGGGACATCATGATGAATCGAACCTTCACCATCATCAGTCTTCATTTTGCCGACTTCCTGAGCCACGACTGGGTTTCCTGGTTCACGGTGAAACTGGTTCCTCTTCTCCCCAGCTTGACTGCAGAGATGCTCCAGACAGTAACAGCAAACACAGACTGCAACGCATACCACATTATGTACGTAGCGCTCCCCCAATAAAAGACAGCTCCGTGACACGTTCCTTATAACACATTCAAAGAGAGCGAGTGGACAATTCTGCCTCAATCTACGGCATCCTTACGTTTTCTTTTGATCTTTCCTCTATAGCGTTGGTGCTCTGAACAGCGTCTTTGACCAGATGGCTTCGCTGAGGCATCAGGAGCTCACCCAAGTCATGTTGGGCTACCTGAAGCAGCATCACTCGTGGGGTAAGTTCAGTAACCGTGGCGCTTTGTTTGTCCTGCGTCCTGAAAGGCAGCACTGCTCTGCGGTTGTGCATGAACCTGTATCTCAATGAGTCATTTTTCTGTTTCAGGCTCAACCTGTGGATCCAGCACCAGCAGCCTCAGTGTTTGGCTTGAGGAGAGCTTTGGCAAATTCTCCATCTACGTGGATTACAGAGACCTGCGTGACCTCAACACAGGCTTCGACCGCGTAAGGAGCCCGCCATGCTAAACCATTGCTCCCATGACTGTTGCGGGCAACCATGTCATTTTTACAAATGGTGTTGTTTTCTCCTCTGCAGTTTGAGTCTTTGGACCTTCTGAGCGCTTCTCAAGTTGCTCAACTGACACTACACTCTGGAGCTTTGAATAACGCACACCTGATGGAAATGGTCTTTGACCGTCTAGAAGGCGGCAACCCTTTCCAGGATATTGAAGAGTTCTTGGAGGGTCTCACCAGTTCCTCGCAGGTGTGTTGTCATCACGTAGACTGCAAGTGGTCTGTTTTGTGGAAAAATTACCTATTAAAGGATCGTTTTGACATAATTTTCAAAATAAAGATGGATTTTTTTAATTATTTCACCTAGGATTTGGACATCAATCCTGTGGTTAGGGACATCATGATGAATCGAACCTTCACCATCATCAGTCTTCATTTTGCCGACTTCCTGAGCCACGACTGGGTTTCCTGGTTCACGGTGAAACTGGTTCCTCTTCTCCCCAGCTTGACTGCAGAGATGCTCCAGACAGTAACAGCAAACACAGACTGCAACGCATACCACATTATGTACGTAGCGCTCCCCCAATAACAGACAGCTCCGTGACACGTTCCTTATAACACATTCAAAGAGAGCGAGTGGACAATTCGGCCTCAATCTACGGCATCCTTACATTTTCTTTTGATCTTTCCCCTATAGCGTTGGTGCTCTGAACAACGTCTTTGACCAGATGGCTTCGCTGAGGCATCAGGAGCTCACCCAAGTCATGTTGGGCTACCTGAAGCAGCATCACTCGTTGGGTAAGTTCAGTAACCGTGGCGCTTTGTTTGTCCTGCGTCCTGAAAGGCAGCACTGCTCTGCGGTTGTGCATGAACCTGTATCTCAATGAGTCATTTTTCTGTTTCAGGCTCAACCTGTGGATCCAGCACCAGCAGCCTCAGTGTTTGGCTTGAGGAGAGCTTTGGCAAATTCTCCATCTACGTGGATTACAGAGACCTGCGTGACCTCAACACAGGCTTCGACCGCGTAAGGAGCCCGCCATGCTAAACGATTGCTCCCATGACTGTTGCGGGCAACCATGTCATTTTTACAAATGGTGTTGTTTTCTCCTCTGCAGTTTGAGTCTTTGGACCTTCTGAGCGCTTCTCAAGTTGCTCAACTGACACTACACTCTGGAGCTTTGAATAACGCGCACCTGATGGAAATGGTCTTTGACCGTCTAGAAGGCGACAACCCTTTCCAGGATATTGAAGAGTTCTTGGAGGGTCTCACCAGTTCCTCGCAGGTGTGTTGTCATCACGTAGACTGCAAGTGGTCTGTTTTGTGGAAAAATTACCTTTTAAAGGATCGTTTTGACATAATTTTCAAAATAAAGATGGATTTTTTTTATTATTTCACCTAGGATTTGGACATCAATCCTGTGGTTAGGGACATCATGATGAATCGAACCTTCACCATCATCAGTCTTCATTTTGCCGACTTCCTGAGCCACGACTGGGTTTCCTGGTTCACGGTGAAACTGGTTCCTCTCCTCCCCAGCTTTACTGCAGAGATGCTCCAGACAGTAACAGCAAACACAGACTGCAACGCATACCACATTATGTACGTAGCGCTCCCCCAATAACAGACAGCTCCGTGACACGTTCCTTATAACACATTCAAAGAGAGCGAGTGGACAATTCTGCCTCAATCTACGGCATCCTTACGTTTTCTTTTGATCTTTCCTCTATAGCGTTGGTGCTCTGAACAGCGTCTTTGACCAGATGGCTTCGCTGAGGCATCAGGAGCTCACCCAAGTCATGTTGGGCTACCTGAAGCAGCATCACTCGTGGGGTAAGTTCAGTAACCGTGGCGCTTTGTTTGTCCTGCGTCCTGAAAGGCAGCACTGCTCTGCGGTTGTGCATGAACCTGTATCTCAATGAGTAATTTTTCTGTTTCAGGCTCAACCTGTGGATCCAGCACCAGCAGCCTCAGTGTTTGGCTTGAGGAGAGCTTTGGCAAATTCTCCATCTACGTGGATTACAGAGACCTGCGTGACCTCAACACAGGCTTCGACCGCGTAAGGAGCCCGCCATGCTAAACCATTGCTCCCATGACTGTTGCGGGCAACCATGTCATTTTTACAAATGGTGTTGTTTTCTCCTCTGCAGTTTGAGTCTTTGGACCTTCTGAGCGCTTCTCAAGTTGCTCAACTGACACTACACTCTGGAGCTTTGAATAACGCACACCTGATGGAAATGGTCTTTGACCGTCTAGAAGGCGGCAACCCTTTCCAGGATATTGAAGAGTTCTTGGAGGGTCTCACCAGTTCCTCGCAGGTGTGTTGTCATCACTTAGACTGCAAGTGGTCTATTTTGTGGAAAAATTACCTTTTAAAGGATCGTTTTGACATAATTTTCAAAATAAAGATGGATTTTTTAAATCATTTCACCTAGGATTTGGACATCAATCCTGTGGTTAGGGACATCATGATGAATCGAACCTTCACCATCATCAGTCTTCATTTTGCCGACTTCCTGATCCACGACTGGGTTTCCTGGTTCACGGTGAAACTGGTTCCTCTCCTCCCCAGCTTGACTGCAGAGATGCTCCAGACAGTAACAGCAAACACAGACTGCAATGCATACCACATTATGTACGTAGCGCTCCCCCAATAACAGACAGCTCCGTGACACGTTCCTTATAACACATTCAAAGAGAGCGAGTGGACAATTCGGCCTCAATCTACGGCATCCTTACATTTTCTTTTGATCTTTCCCCTATAGCGTTGGTGCTCTGAACAGCGTCTTTGACCAGATGGCTTCGCTGAGGCATCAGGAGCTCACCCAAGTCATGTTGGGCTACCTGAAGCAGCATCACTCGTGGGGTAAGTTCAGTAACCGTGGCGCTTTGTTTGTCCTGCGTCCTGAAAGGCAGCACTGCTCTGCGGTTGTGCATGAACCTGTATCTCAATGAGTCATTTTTCTGTTTCAGGCTCAACCTGTGGATCCAGCACCAGCAGCCTCAGTTTTTGGCTTGAGGAGAGCTTTGGCAAATTCTCCATCTACGTGGATTACAGAGACCTGCGTGACCTCAACACAGGCTTCGACCGCGTAAGGAGCCCGCCATGCTAAACCATTGCTCCCATGACTGTTGCGGGCAACCATGTCATTTTTACAAATGGTGTTGTTTTCTCCTCTGCAGTTTGAGTCTTTGGACCTTCTGAGCGCTTCTCAAGTTGCTCAACTGACACTACACTCTGGAGCTTTGAATAACGCGCACCTGATGGAAATGGTCTTTGACCGTCTAGAAGGCGGCAACCCTTTCCAGGATATTGAAGAGTTCTTGGAGGGTCTCACCAGTTCCTCGCAGGTGTGTTGTCATCACGTAGACTGCAAGTGGTCTGTTTTGTGGAAAAATTACCTATTAAAGGATCGTTTTGACATAATTTTCAAAATAAAGATGGATTTTTTTAATTATTTCACCTAGGATTTGGACATCAATCCTGTGGTTAGGGACATCATGATGAATCGAACCTTCACCATCATCAGTCTTCATTTTGCCGACTTCCTGAGCCACGACTGGGTTTCCTGGTTCACGGTGAAACTGGTTCCTCTTCTCCCCAGCTTGACTGCAGAGATGCTCCAGACAGTAACAGCAAACACAGACTGCAACGCATACCACATTATGTACGTAGCGCTCCCCCAATAAAAGACAGCTCCGTGACACGTTCCTTATAACACATTCAAAGAGAGCGAGTGGACAATTCGGCCTCAATCTACGGCATCCTTACATTTTCTTTTGATCTTTCCCCTATAGCGTTGGTGCTCTGAACAACGTCTTTGACCAGATGGCTTCGCTGAGGCATCAGGAGCTCACCCAAGTCATGTTGGGCTACCTGAAGCAGCATCACTCGTGGGGTAAGTTCAGTAACCGTGGCGCTTTGTTTGTCCTGCATCCTGAAAGGCAGCACTGCTCTGCGGTTGTGCATGAACCTGTATCTCAATGAGTCATTTTTCTGTTTCAGGCTCAACCTGTGGATCCAGCACCAGCAGCCTCAGTGTTTGGCTTGAGGAGAGCTTTGGCAAATTCTCCATCTACGTGGATTACAGAGACCTGCGTGACCTCAACACAGGCTTCGACCGCGTAAGGAGCCCGCCATGCTAAACGATTGCTCCCATGACTGTTGCGGGCAACCATGTCATTTTTACAAATGGTGTTGTTTTCTCCTCTGCAGTTTGAGTCTTTGGACCTTCTGAGCGCTTCTCAAGTTGCTCAACTGACACTACACTCTGGAGCTTTGAATAACGCGCACCTGATGGAAATGGTCTTTGACCGTCTAGAAGGCGGCAACCCTTTCCAGGATATTGAAGAGTTCTTGGAGGGTCTCACCAGTTCCTCGCAGGTGTGTTGTCATCACGTAGACTGCAAGTGGTCTGTTTTGTGGAAAAATGACCTATTAAAGGATCGTTTTGACATAATTTTCAAAATAAAGATGGATTTTTTTTATTATTTCACCTAGGATTTGGACATCAATCCTGTGGTTAGGGACATCATGATGAATCGAACCTTCACCATCATCAGTCTTCATTTTGCCGACTTCCTGAGACACGACTGGGTTTCCTGGTTCACGGTGAAACTGGTTCCTCTCCTCCCCAGCTTGACTGCAGAGATGCTCCAGACAGTAACAGCAAACACAGACTGCAATGCATACCACATTATGTACGTAGCGCTCCCCCAATAACAGACAGCTCCGTGACACGTTCCTTATAACACATTCAAAGAGAGCGAGTGGACAATTCGGCCTCATTCTACGGCATCCTTACATTTTCTTTTGATCTTTCCCCTATAGCGTTGGTGCTCTGAACAACGTCTTTGACCAGATGGCTTCGCTGAGGCATCAGGAGCTCACCCAAGTCATGTTGGGCTACCTGAAGCAGCATCACTCGTGGGGTAAGTTCAGTAACCGTGGCGCTTTGTTTGTCCTGCATCCTGAAAGGCAGCACTGCTCTGCGGTTGTGCATGAACCTGTATCTCAATGAGTCATTTTTCTGTTTCAGGCTCAACCTGTGGATCCAGCACCAGCAGCCTCAGTGTTTGGCTTGAGGAGAGCTTTGGCAAATTCTCCATCTACGTGGATTACAGAGACCTGCGTGACCTCAACACAGGCTTCGACCGCGTAAGGAGCCCGCCATGCTAAACGATTGCTCCCATGACTGTTGCGGGCAACCATGTCATTTTTACAAATGGTGTTGTTTTCTCCTCTGCAGTTTGAGTCTTTGGACCTTCTGAGCGCTTCTCAAGTTGCTCAACTGACACTACACTCTGGAGCTTTGAATAACGCGCACCTGATGGAAATGGTCTTTGACCGTCTAGAAGGCGGCAACCCTTTCCAGGATATTGAAGAGTTCTTGGAGGGTCTCACCAGTTCCTCGCAGGTGTGTTGTCATCACGTAGACTGCAAGTGGTCTGTTTTGTGGAAAAATGACCTATTAAAGGATCGTTTTGACATAATTTTCAAAATAAAGATGGATTTTTTTTATTATTTCACCTAGGATTTGGACATCAATCCTGTGGTTAGGGACATCATGATGAATCGAACCTTCACCATCATCAGTCTTCATTTTGCCGACTTCCTGAGCCACGACTGGGTTTCCTGGTTCACGGTGAAACTGGTTCCTCTCCTCCCCAGCTTTACTGCAGAGATGCTCCAGACAGTAACAGCAAACACAGACTGCAACGCATACCACATTATGTACGTAGCGCTCCCCCAATAACAGACAGCTCCGTGACACGTTCCTTATAACACATTCAAAGAGAGCGAGTGGACAATTCTGCCTCAATCTACGGCATCCTTACGTTTTCTTTTGATCTTTCCTCTATAGCGTTGGTGCTCTGAACAGCGTCTTTGACCAGATGGCTTCGCTGAGGCATCAGGAGCTCACCCAAGTCATGTTGGGCTACCTGAAGCAGCATCACTCGTGGGGTAAGTTCAGTAACCGTGGCGCTTTGTTTGTCCTGCGTCCTGAAAGGCAGCACTGCTCTGCGGTTGTGCATGAACCTGTATCTCAATGAGTCATTTTTCTGTTTCAGGCTCAACCTGTGGATCCAGCACCAGCAGCCTCAGTGTTTGGCTTGAGGAGAGCTTTGGCAAATTCTCCATCTACGTGGATTACAGAGACCTGCGTGACCTCAACACAGGCTTCGACCGCGTAAGGAGCCCGCCATGCTAAACCATTGCTCCCATGACTGTTGCGGGCAACCATGTCATTTTTACAAATGGTGTTGTTTTCTCCTCTGCAGTTTGAGTCTTTGGACCTTCTGAGCGCTTCTCAAGTTGCTCAACTGACACTACACTCTGGAGCTTTGAATAACGCACACCTGATGGAAATGGTCTTTGACCGTCTAGAAGGCGGCAACCCTTTCCAGGATATTGAAGAGTTCTTGGAGGGTCTCACCAGTTCCTCGCAGGTGTGTTGTCATCACTTAGACTGCAAGTGGTCTATTTTGTGGAAAAATTACCTTTTAAAGGATCGTTTTGACATAATTTTCAAAATAAAGATGGATTTTTTAAATCATTTCACCTAGGATTTGGACATCAATCCTGTGGTTAGGGACATCATGATGAATCGAACCTTCACCATCATCAGTCTTCATTTTGCCGATTTCCTGATCCACGACTGGGTTTCCTGGTTCACGGTGAAACTGGTTCCTCTCCTCCCCAGCTTGACTGCAGAGATGCTCCAGACAGTAACAGCAAACACAGACTGCAATGCATACCACATTATGTACGTAGCGCTCCCCCAATAACAGACAGCTCCGTGACACATTCCTTATAACACATTCAAAGAGAGCGAGTGGACAATTCGGCCTCAATCTACGGCATCCTTACATTTTCTTTTGATCTTTCCCCTATAGCGTTGGTGCTCTGAACAGCGTCTTTGACCAGATGGCTTCGCTGAGGCATCAGGAGCTCACCCAAGTCATGTTGGGCTACCTGAAGCAGCATCACTCGTGGGGTAAGTTCAGTAACCGTGGCGCTTTGTTTGTCCTGCGTCCTAAAAGGCAGCACTGCTCTGCGGTTGTGCATGAACCTGTATCTCAATGAGTCATTTTTCTGTTTCAGGCTCAACCTGTGGATCCAGCACCAGCAGCCTCAGTTTTTGGCTTGAGGAGAGCTTTGGCAAATTCTCCATCTACGTGGATTACAGAGACCTGCGTGACCTCAACACAGGCTTCGACCGCGTAAGGAGCCCGCCATGCTAAACCATTGCTCCCATGACTGTTGCGGGCAACCATGTCATTTTTACAAATGGTGTTGTTTTCTCCTCTGCAGTTTGAGTCTTTGGACCTTCTGAGCGCTTCTCAAGTTGCTCAACTGACACTACACTCTGGAGCTTTGAATAACGCGCACCTGATGGAAATGGTCTTTGACCGTCTAGAAGGCGGCAACCCTTTCCAGGATATTGAAGAGTTCTTGGAGGGTCTCACCAGTTCCGCGCAGGTGTGTTGTCATCACGTAGACTGCAAGTGGTCTGTTTTGTGGAAAAATTACCTATTAAAGGATCGTTTTGACATAATTTTCAAAATAAAGATGGATTTTTTTAATTATTTCACCTAGGATTTGGACATCAATCCTGTGGTTAGGGACATCATGATGAATCGAACCTTCACCATCATCAGTCTTCATTTTGCCGACTTTCTGAGCCACGACTGGGTTTCCTGGTTCACGGTGAAACTGGTTCCTCTTCTCCCCAGCTTGACTGCAGAGATGCTCCAGACAGTAACAGCAAACACAGACTGCAACGCATACCACATTATGTACGTAGCGCTCCCCCAATAAAAGACAGCTCCGTGACACGTTCCTTATAACACATTCAAAGAGAGCGAGTGGACAATTCGGCCTCAATCTACGGCATCCTTACATTTTCTTTTGATCTTTCCCCTATAGCGTTGGTGCTCTGAACAACGTCTTTGACCAGATGGCTTCGCTGAGGCATCAGGAGCTCACCCAAGTCATGTTGGGCTACCTGAAGCAGCATCACTCGTGGGGTAAGTTCAGTAACCGTGGCGCTTTGTTTGTCCTGCAACCTGAAAGGCAGCACTGCTCTGCGGTTGTGCATGAACCTGTATCTCAATGAGTCATTTTTCTGTTTCAGGCTCAACCTGTGGATCCAGCACCAGCAGCCTCAGTGTTTGGCTTGAGGAGAGCTTTGGCAAATTCTCCATCTACGTGGATTACAGAGACCTGCGTGACCTCAACACAGGCTTCGACCGCGTAAGGAGCCCGCCATGCTAAACGATTGCTCCCATGACTGTTGCGGGCAACCATGTCATTTTTACAAATGGTGTTGTTTTCTCCTCTGCAGTTTGAGTCTTTGGACCTTCTGAGCGCTTCTCAAGTTGCTCAACTGACACTACACTCTGGAGCTTTGAATAACGCGCACCTGATGGAAATGGTCTTTGACCGTCTAGAAGGCGGCAACCCTTTCCAGGATATTGAAGAGTTCTTGGAGGGTCTCACCAGTTCCTCGCAGGTGTGTTGTCATCACGTAGACTGCAAGTGGTCTGTTTTGTGGAAAAATTACCTATTAAAGGATCGTTTTGACATAATTTTCAAAATAAAGATGGATTTTTTTAATTATTTCACCTAGGATTTGGACATCAATCCTGTGGTTAGGGACATCATGATGAATCGAACCTTCACCATCATCAGTCTTCATTTTGCCGACTTCCTGAGCCACGACTGGGTTTCCTGGTTCACGGTGAAACTGGTTCCTCTCCTCCCCAGCTTTACTGCAGAGATGCTCCAGACAGTAACAGCAAACACAGACTGCAACGCATACCACATTATGTACGTAGCGCTCCCCCAATAACAGACAGCTCCGTGACACGTTCCTTATAACACATTCAAAGAGAGCGAGTGGACAATTCGGCCTCAATCTACGGCATCCTTACATTTTCTTTTGATCTTTCCCCTATAGCGTTGGTGCTCTGAACAACGTCTTTGACCAGATGGCTTCGCTGAGGCATCAGGAGCTCACCCAAGTCATGTTGGGCTACCTGAAGCAGCATCACTCGTTGGGTAAGTTCAGTAACCGTGGCGCTTTGTTTGTCCTGCGTCCTGAAAGGCAGCACTGCTCTGCGGTTGTGCATGAACCTGTATCTCAATGAGTCATTTTTCTGTTTCAGGCTCAACCTGTGGATCCAGCACCAGCAGCCTCAGTGTTTGGCTTGAGGAGAGCTTTGGCAAATTCTCCATCTACGTGGATTACAGAGACCTGCGTGACCTCAACACAGGCTTCGACCGCGTAAGGAGCCCGCCATGCTAAACCATTGCTCCCATGACTGTTGCGGGCAACCATGTCATTTTTACAAATGGTGTTGTTTTCTCCTCTGCAGTTTGAGTCTTTGGACCTTCTGAGCGCTTCTCAAGTTGCTCAACTGACACTACACTCTGGAGCTTTGAATAACGCGCACCTGATGGAAATGGTCTTTGACCGTCTAGAAGGCGACAACCCTTTCCAGGATATTGAAGAGTTCTTGGAGGGTCTCACCAGTTCCTCGCAGGTGTGTTGTCATCACGTAGACTGCAAGTGGTCTGTTTTGTGGAAAAATTACCTTTTAAAGGATCGTTTTGACATAATTTTCAAAATAAAGATGGATTTTTTTTATTATTTCACCTAGGATTTGGACATCAATCCTGTGGTTAGGGACATCATGATGAATCGAACCTTCACCATCATCAGTCTTCATTTTGCCGACTTCCTGAGCCACGACTGGGTTTCCTGGTTCACGGTGAAACTGGTTCCTCTCCTCCCCAGCTTTACTGCAGAGATGCTCCAGACAGTAACAGCAAACACAGACTGCAACGCATACCACATTATGTATGTAGCGCTCCCCCAATAACAGACAGCTCCGTGACACGTTCCTTATAACACATTCAAAGAGAGCGAGTGGACAATTCTGCCTCAATCTACGGCATCCTTACGTTTTCTTTTGATCTTTCCTCTATAGCGTTGGTGCTCTGAACAGCGTCTTTGACCAGATGGCTTCGCTGAGGCATCAGGAGCTCACCCAAGTCATGTTGGGCTACCTGAAGCAGCATCACTCGTGGGGTAAGTTCAGTAACCGTGGCGCTTTGTTTGTCCTGCGTCCTGAAAGGCAGCACTGCTCTGCGGTTGTGCATGAACCTGTATCTCAATGAGTAATTTTTCTGTTTCAGGCTCAACCTGTGGATCCAGCACCAGCAGCCTCAGTGTTTGGCTTGAGGAGAGCTTTGGCAAATTCTCCATCTACGTGGATTACAGAGACCTGCGTGACCTCAACACAGGCTTCGACCGCGTAAGGAGCCCGCCATGCTAAACCATTGCTCCCATGACTGTTGCGGGCAACCATGTCATTTTTACAAATGGTGTTGTTTTCTCCTCTGCAGTTTGAGTCTTTGGACCTTCTGAGCGCTTCTCAAGTTGCTCAACTGACACTACACTCTGGAGCTTTGAATAACGCACACCTGATGGAAATGGTCTTTGACCGTCTAGAAGGCGGCAACCCTTTCCAGGATATTGAAGAGTTCTTGGAGGGTCTCACCAGTTCCTCGCAGGTGTGTTGTCATCACTTAGACTGCAAGTGGTCTATTTTGTGGAAAAATTACCTTTTAAAGGATCGTTTTGACATAATTTTCAAAATAAAGATGGATTTTTTAAATCATTTCACCTAGGATTTGGACATCAATCCTGTGGTTAGGGACATCATGATGAATCGAACCTTCACCATCATCAGTCTTCATTTTGCCGACTTCCTGAGCCACGACTGGGTTTCCTGGTTCACGGTGAAACTGGTTCCTCTCCTCCCCAGCTTTACTGCAGAGATGCTCCAGACAGTAACAGCAAACACAGACTGCAACGCATACCACATTATGTACGTAGCGCTCCCCCAATAACAGACAGCTCCGTGACACGTTCCTTATAACACATTCAAAGAGAGCGAGTGGACAATTCTGCCTCAATCTACGGCATCCTTACGTTTTCTTTTGATCTTTCCTCTATAGCGTTGGTGCTCTGAACAGCGTCTTTGACCAGATGGCTTCGCTGAGGCATCAGGAGCTCACCCAAGTCATGTTGGGCTACCTGAAGCAGCATCACTCGTGGGGTAAGTTCAGTAACCGTGGCGCTTTGTTTGTCCTGCGTCCTGAAAGGCAGCACTGCTCTGCGGTTGTGCATGAACCTGTATCTCAATGAGTCATTTTTCTGTTTCAGGCTCAACCTGTGGATCCAGCACCAGCAGCCTCAGTGTTTGGCTTGAGGAGAGCTTTGGCAAATTCTCCATCTACGTGGATTACAGAGACCTGCGTGACCTCAACACAGGCTTCGACCGCGTAAGGAGCCCGCCATGCTAAACCATTGCTCCCATGACTGTTGCGGGCAACCAAGTCATTTTTACAAATGGTGTTGTTTTCTCCTCTGCAGTTTGAGTCTTTGGACCTTCTGAGCGCTTCTCAAGTTGCTCAACTGACACTACACTCTGGAGCTTTGAATAACGCGCACCTGATGGAAATGGTCTTTGACCGTCTAGAAGGCGACAACCCTTTCCAGGATATTGAAGAGTTCTTGGAGGGTCTCACCAGTTCCTCGCAGGTGTGTTGTCATCACTTAGACTGCAAGTGGTCTATTTTGTGGAAAAATTACCTTTTAAAGGATCGTTTTGACATAATTTTCAAAATAAAGATGGATTTTTTAAATCATTTCACCTAGGATTTGGACATCAATCCTGTGGTTAGGGACATCATGATGAATCGAACCTTCACCATCATCAGTCTTCATTTTGCCGACTTCCTGAGCCACGACTGGGTTTCCTGGTTCACGGTGAAACTGGTTCCTCTCCTCCCCAGCTTTACTGCAGAGATGCTCCAGACAGTAACAGCAAACACAGACTGCAACGCATACCACATTATGTACGTAGCGCTCCCCCAATAAAAGACAGCTCCGTGACACGTTCCTTATAACACATTCAAAGAGAGCGAGTGGACAATTCGGCCTCAATCTACGGCATCCTTACATTTTCTTTTGATCTTTCCCCTATAGCGTTGGTGCTCTGAACAACGTCTTTGACCAGATGGCTTCGCTGAGGCATCAGGAGCTCACCCAAGTCATGTTGGGCTACCTGAAGCAGCATCACTCGTGGGGTAAGTTCAGTAACCGTGGCGCTTTGTTTGTCCTGCGTCCTGAAAGGCAGCACTGCTCTGCGGTTGTGCATGAACCTGTATCTCAATGAGTAATTTTTCTGTTTCAGGCTCAACCTGTGGATCCAGCACCAGCAGCCTCAGTGTTTGGCTTGAGGAGAGCTTTGGCAAATTCTCCATCTACGTGGATTACAGAGACCTGCGTGACCTCAACACAGGCTTCGACCGCGTAAGGAGCCCGCCATGCTAAACCATTGCTCCCATGACTGTTGCGGGCAACCATGTCATTTTTACAAATGGTGTTGTTTTCTCCTCTGCAGTTTGAGTCTTTGGACCTTCTGAGCGCTTCTCAAGTTGCTCAACTGACACTACACTCTGGAGCTTTGAATAACGCACACCTGATGGAAATGGTCTTTGACCGTCTAGAAGGCGGCAACCCTTTCCAGGATATTGAAGAGTTCTTGGAGGGTCTCACCAGTTCCTCGCAGGTGTGTTGTCATCACTTAGACTGCAAGTGGTCTATTTTGTGGAAAAATTACCTTTTAAAGGATCGTTTTGACATAATTTTCAAAATAAAGATGGATTTTTTAAATCATTTCACCTAGGATTTGGACATCAATCCTGTGGTTAGGGACATCATGATGAATCGAACCTTCACCATCATCAGTCTTCATTTTGCCGACTTCCTGAGCCACGACTGGGTTTCCTGGTTCACGGTGAAACTGGTTCCTCTCCTCCCCAGCTTTACTGCAGAGATGCTCCAGACAGTAACAGCAAACACAGACTGCAACGCATACCACATTATGTACGTAGCGCTCCCCCAATAAAAGACAGCTCCGTGACACGTTCCTTATAACACATTCAAAGAGAGCGAGTGGACAATTCGGCCTCAATCTACGGCATCCTTACATTTTCTTTTGATCTTTCCCCTATAGCGTTGGTGCTCTGAACAACGTCTTTGACCAGATGGCTTCGCTGAGGCATCAGGAGCTCACCCAAGTCATGTTGGGCTACCTGAAGCAGCATCACTCGTGGGGTAAGTTCAGTAACCGTGGCGCTTTGTTTGTCCTGCGTCCTGAAAGGCAGCACTGCTCTGCGGTTGTGCATGAACCTGTATCTCAATGAGTCATTTTTCTGTTTCAGGCTCAACCTGTGGATCCAGCACCAGCAGCCTCAGTGTTTGGCTTGAGGAGAGCTTTGGCAAATTCTCCATCTACGTGGATTACAGAGACCTGCGTGACCTCAACACAGGCTTTGACCGCGTAAGGAGCCCGCCATGCTAAACCATTGCTCCCATGACTGTTGCGGGCAACCATGTCATTTTTACAAATGGTGTTGTTTTCTCCTCTGCAGTTTGAGTCTTTGGACCTTCTGAGCGCTTCTCAAGTTGCTCAACTGACACTACACTCTGGAACTTTGAATAACGCGCACCTGATGGAAATGGTCTTTGACCGTCTAGAAGGCGGCAACCCTTTCCAGGATATTGAAGAGTTCTTGGAGGGTCTCACCAGTTCCGCGCAGGTGTGTTGTCATCACGTAGACTGCAAGTGGTCTGTTTTGTGGAAAAATTACCTATTAAAGGATCGTTTTGACATAATTTTCAAAATAAAGATGGATTTTTTTAATTATTTCACCTAGGATTTGGACATCAATCCTGTGGTTAGGGACATCATGATGAATCGAACCTTCACCATCATCAGTCTTCATTTTGCCGACTTCCTGAGCCACGACTGGGTTTCCTGGTTCACGGTGAAACTGGTTCCTCTTCTCCCCAGCTTGACTGCAGAGATGCTCCAGACAGTAACAGCAAACACAGACTGCAACGCATACCACATTATGTACGTAGCGCTCCCCCAATAAAAGACAGCTCCGTGACACGTTCCTTATAACACATTCAAAGAGAGCGAGTGGACAATTCGGCCTCAATCTACGGCATCCTTACATTTTCTTTTGATCTTTCCCCTATAGCGTTGGTGCTCTGAACAACGTCTTTGACCAGATGGCTTCGCTGAGGCATCAGGAGCTCACCCAAGTCATGTTGGGCTACCTGAAGCAGCATCACTCGTGGGGTAAGTTCAGTAACCGTGGCGCTTTGTTTGTCCTGCGTCCTGAAAGGCAGCACTGCTCTGCGGTTGTGCATGAACCTGTATCTCAATGAGTAATTTTTCTGTTTCAGGCTCAACCTGTGGATCCAGCACCAGCAGCCTCAGTGTTTGGCTTGAGGAGAGCTTTGGCAAATTCTCCATCTACGTGGATTACAGAGACCTGCGTGACCTCAACACAGGCTTCGACCGCGTAAGGAGCCCGCCATGCTAAACCATTGCTCCCATGACTGTTGCGGGCAACCATGTCATTTTTACAAATGGTGTTGTTTTCTCCTCTGCAGTTTGAGTCTTTGGACCTTCTGAGCGCTTCTCAAGTTGCTCAACTGACACTACACTCTGGAGCTTTGAATAACGCGCACCTGATGGAAATGGTCTTTGACCGTCTAGAAGGCGGCAACCCTTTCCAGGATATTGAAGAGTTCTTGGAGGGTCTCACCAGTTCCGCGCAGGTGTGTTGTCATCACGTAGACTGCAAGTGGTCTGTTTTGTGGAAAAATTACCTATTAAAGGATCGTTTTGACATAATTTTCAAAATAAAGATGGATTTTTTAAATTATTTCACCTAGGATTTGGACATCAATCCTGTGGTTAGGGACATCATGATGAATCGAACCTTCACCATCATCAGTCTTCATTTTGCCGACTTCCTGAGCCACGACTGGGTTTCCTGGTTCACGGTGAAACTGGTTCCTCTTCTCCCCAGCTTGACTGCAGAGATGCTCCAGACAGTAACAGCAAACACAGACTGCAACGCATACCACATTATGTACGTAGCGCTCCCCCAATAAAAGACAGCTCCGTGACACGTTCCTTATAACACATTCAAAGAGAGCGAGTGGACAATTCGGCCTCAATCTACAGCATCCTTACATTTTCTTTTGATCTTTCCCCTATAGCGTTGGTGCTCTGAACAATGTCTTTGACCAGATGGCTTCGCTGAGGCATCAGGAGCTCACCCAAGTCATGTTGGGCTACCTGAAGCAGCATCACTCGTGGGGTAAGTTCAGTAACCGTGGCGCTTTGTTTGTCCTGCGTCCTGAAAGGCAGCACTGCTCTGCGGTTGTGCATGAACCTGTATCTCAATGAGTCATTTTTCTGTTTCAGGCTCAACCTGTGGATCCAGCACCAGCAGCCTCAGTGTTTGGCTTGAGGAGAGCTTTGGCAAATTCTCCATCTACGTGGATTACAGAGACCTGCGTGACCTCAACACAGGCTTCGACCGCGTAAGGAGCCCGCCATGCTAAACCATTGCTCCCATGACTGTTGCGGGCAACCATGTCATTTTTACAAATGGTGTTGTTTTCTCCTCTGCAGTTTGAGTCTTTGGACCTTCTGAGCGCTTCTCAAGTTGCTCAACTGACACTACACTCTGGAGCTTTGAATAACGCGCACCTGATGGAAATGGTCTTTGACCGTCTAGAAGGCGGCAACCCTTTCCAGGATATTGAAGAGTTCTTGGAGGGTCTCACCAGTTCCGCACAGGTGTGTTGTCATCACGTAGACTGCAAGTGGTCTGTTTTGTGGAAAAATTACCTATTAAAGGATCGTTTTGACATAATTTTCAAAATAAAGATGGATTTTTTTAATTATTTCACCTAGGATTTGGACATCAATCCTGTGGTTAGGGACATCATGATGAATCGAACCTTCACCATCATCAGTCTTCATTTTGCCGACTTCCTGAGCCACGACTGGGTTTCCTGGTTCACGGTGAAACTGGTTCCTCTTCTCCCCAGCTTGACTGCAGAGATGCTCCAGACAGTAACAGCAAACACAGACTGCAACGCATACCACATTATGTACGTAGCGCTCCCCCAATAAAAGACAGCTCCGTGACACGTTCCTTATAACACATTCAAAGAGAGCGAGTGGACAATTCGGCCTCAATCTACGGCATCCTTACATTTTCTTTTGATCTTTCCCCTATAGCGTTGGTGCTCTGAACAACGTCTTTGACCAGATGGCTTCGCTGAGGCATCAGGAGCTCACCCAAGTCATGTTGGGCTACCTGAAGCAGCATCACTCGTGGGGTAAGTTCAGTAACCGTGGCGCTTTGTTTGTCCTGCGTCCTGAAAGGCAGCACTGCTCTGCGGTTGTGCATGAACCTGTATCTCAATGAGTCATTTTTCTGTTTCAGGCTCAACCTGTGGATCCAGCACCAGCAGCCTCAGTGTTTGGCTTGAGGAGAGCTTTGGCAAATTCTCCATCTACGTGGATTACAGAGACCTGCGTGACCTCAACACAGGCTTCGACCGCGTAAGGAGCCCGCCATGCTAAACGATTGCTCCCATGACTGTTGCGGGCAACCATGTCATTTTTACAAATGGTGTTGTTTTCTCCTCTGCAGTTTGAGTCTTTGGACCTTCTGAGCGCTTCTCAAGTTGCTCAACTGACACTACACTCTGGAGCTTTGAATAACGCGCACCTGATGGAAATGGTCTTTGACCGTCTAGAAGGCGGCAACCCTTTCCAGGATATTGAAGAGTTCTTGGAGGGTCTCACCAGTTCCGCGCAGGTGTGTTGTCATCACGTAGACTGCAAGTGGTCTGTTTTGTGGAAAAATTACCTATTAAAGGATCGTTTTGACATAATTTTCAAAATAAAGATGGATTTTTTTTAATTATTTCACCTAGGATTTGGACATCAATCCTGTGGTTAGGGACATCATGATGAATCGAACCTTCACCATCATCAGTCTTCATTTTGCCGACTTCCTGAGCCACGACTGGGTTTCCTGGTTCACGGTGAAACTGGTTCCTCTTCTCCCCAGCTTGACTGCAGAGATGCTCCAGACAGTAACAGCAAACACAGACTGCAACGCATACCACATTATGTACGTAGCGCTCCCCCAATAAAAGACAGCTCCGTGACACGTTCCTTATAACACATTCAAAGAGAGCGAGTGGACAATTCTGCCTCAATCTACGGCATCCTTACGTTTTCTTTTGATCTTTCCTCTATAGCGTTGGTGCTCTGAACAGCGTCTTTGACCAGATGGCTTCGCTGAGGCATCAGGAGCTCACCCAAGTCATGTTGGGCTACCTGAAGCAGCATCACTCGTGGGGTAAGTTCAGTAACCGTGGCGCTTTGTTTGTCCTGCGTCCTGAAAGGCAGCACTGCTCTGCGGTTGTGCATGAACCTGTATCTCAATGAGTCATTTTTCTGTTTCAGGCTCAACCTGTGGATCCAGCACCAGCAGCCTCAGTGTTTGGCTTGAGGAGAGCTTTGGCAAATTCTCCATCTACGTGGATTACAGAGACCTGCGTGACCTCAACACAGGCTTCGACCGCGTAAGGAGCCCGCCATGCTAAACCATTGCTCCCATGACTGTTGCGGGCAACCATGTCATTTTTACAAATGGTGTTGTTTTCTCCTCTGCAGTTTGAGTCTTTGGACCTTCTGAGCGCTTCTCAAGTTGCTCAACTGACACTACACTCTGGAGCTTTGAATAACGCACACCTGATGGAAATGGTCTTTGACCGTCTAGAAGGCGGCAACCCTTTCCAGGATATTGAAGAGTTCTTGGAGGGTCTCACCAGTTCCTCGCAGGTGTGTTGTCATCACGTAGACTGCAAGTGGTCTGTTTTGTGTAAAAATTACCTATTAAAGGATCGTTTTGACATAATTTTCAAAATAAAGATGGATTTTTTTAATTATTTCACCTAGGATTTGGACATCAATCCTGTGGTTAGGGACATCATGATGAATCGAACCTTCACCATCATCAGTCTTCATTTTGCCGACTTCCTGAGACACGACTGGGTTTCCTGGTTCACGGTGAAACTGGTTCCTCTCCTCCCCAGCTTGACTGCAGAGATGCTCCAGACAGTAACAGCAAACACAGACTGCAATGCATACCACATTATGTACGTAGCGCTCCCCCAATAACAGACAGCTCCGTGACACGTTCCTTATAACACATTCAAAGAGAGCGAGTGGACAATTCGGCCTCAATCTACGGCATCCTTACATTTTCTTTTGATCTTTCCCCTATAGCGTTGGTGCTCTGAACAGCGTCTTTGACCAGATGGCTTCGCTGAGGCATCAGGAGCTCACCCAAGTCATGTTGGGCTACCTGAAGCAGCATCACTCGTGGGGTAAGTTCAGTAACCGTGGCGCTTTGTTTGTCCTGCGTCCTGAAAGGCAGCACTGCTCTGCGGTTGTGCATGAACCTGTATCTCAATGAGTCATTTTTCTGTTTCAGGCTCAACCTGTGGATCCAGCACCAGCAGCCTCAGTTTTTGGCTTGAGGAGAGCTTTGGCAAATTCTCCATCTACGTGGATTACAGAGACCTGCGTGACCTCAACACAGGCTTCGACCGCGTAAGGAGCCCGCCATGCTAAACCATTGCTCCCATGACTGTTGCGGGCAACCATGTCATTTTTACAAATGGTGTTGTTTTCTCCTCTGCAGTTTGAGTCTTTGGACCTTCTGAGCGCTTCTCAAGTTGCTCAACTGACACTACACTCTGGAGCTTTGAATAACGCGCACCTGATGGAAATGGTCTTTGACCGTCTAGAAGGCGGCAACCCTTTCCAGGATATTGAAGAGTTCTTGGAGGGTCTCACCAGTTCCTCGCAGGTGTGTTGTCATCACGTAGACTGCAAGTGGTCTGTTTTGTGGAAAAATTACCTATTAAAGGATCGTTTTGACATAATTTTCAAAATAAAGATGGATTTTTTTAATTATTTCACCTAGGATTTGGACATCAATCCTGTGGTTAGGGACATCATGATGAATCGAACCTTCACCATCATCAGTCTTCATTTTGCCGACTTCCTGAGCCACGACTGGGTTTCCTGGTTCACGGTGAAACTGGTTCCTCTTCTCCCCAGCTTGACTGCAGAGATGCTCCAGACAGTAACAGCAAACACAGACTGCAACGCATACCACATTATGTACGTAGCGCTCCCCCAATAAAAGACAGCTCCGTGACACGTTCCTTATAACACATTCAAAGAGAGCGAGTGGACAATTCGGCCTCAATCTACGGCATCCTTACATTTTCTTTTGATCTTTCCCCTATAGCGTTGGTGCTCTGAACAACGTCTTTGACCAGATGGCTTCGCTGAGGCATCAGGAGCTCACCCAAGTCATGTTGGGCTACCTGAAGCAGCATCACTCGTGGGGTAAGTTCAGTAACCGTGGCGCTTTGTTTGTCCTGCATCCTGAAAGGCAGCACTGCTCTGCGGTTGTGCATGAACCTGTATCTCAATGAGTCATTTTTCTGTTTCAGGCTCAACCTGTGGATCCAGCACCAGCAGCCTCAGTGTTTGGCTTGAGGAGAGCTTTGGCAAATTCTCCATCTACGTGGATTACAGAGACCTGCGTGACCTCAACACAGGCTTCGACCGCGTAAGGAGCCCGCCATGCTAAACCATTGCTCCCATGACTGTTGCGGGCAACCATGTCATTTTTACAAATGGTGTTGTTTTCTCCTCTGCAGTTTGAGTCTTTGGACCTTCTGAGCGCTTCTCAAGTTGCTCAACTGACACTACACTCTGGAGCTTTGAATAACGCGCACCTGATGGAAATGGTCTTTGACCGTCTAGAAGGCGGCAACCCTTTCCAGGATATTGAAGAGTTCTTGGAGGGTCTCACCAGTTCCTCGCAGGTGTGTTGTCATCACGTAGACTGCAAGTGGTCTGTTTTGTGGAAAAATGACCTATTAAAGGATCGTTTTGACATAATTTTCAAAATAAAGATGGATTTTTTTTATTATTTCACCTAGGATTTGGACATCAATCCTGTGGTTAGGGACATCATGATGAATCGAACCTTCACCATCATCAGTCTTCATTTTGCCGACTTCCTGAGCCACGACTGGGTTTCCTGGTTCACGGTGAAACTGGTTCCTCTCCTCCCCAGCTTTACTGCAGAGATGCTCCAGACAGTAACAGCAAACACAGACTGCAACGCATACCACATTATGTACGTAGCGCTCCCCCAATAACAGACAGCTCCGTGACACGTTCCTTATAACACATTCAAAGAGAGCGAGTGGACAATTCTGCCTCAATCTACGGCATCCTTACGTTTTCTTTTGATCTTTCCTCTATAGCGTTGGTGCTCTGAACAGCGTCTTTGACCAGATGGCTTCGCTGAGGCATCAGGAGCTCACCCAAGTCATGTTGGGCTACCTGAAGCAGCATCACTCGTGGGGTAAGTTCAGTAACCGTGGCGCTTTGTTTGTCCTGCGTCCTGAAAGGCAGCACTGCTCTGCGGTTGTGCATGAACCTGTATCTCAATGAGTCATTTTTCTGTTTCAGGCTCAACCTGTGGATCCAGCACCAGCAGCCTCAGTGTTTGGCTTGAGGAGAGCTTTGGCAAATTCTCCATCTACGTGGATTACAGAGACCTGCGTGACCTCAACACAGGCTTCGACCGCGTAAGGAGCCCGCCATGCTAAACCATTGCTCCCATGACTGTTGCGGGCAACCATGTCATTTTTACAAATGGTGTTGTTTTCTCCTCTGCAGTTTGAGTCTTTGGACCTTCTGAGCGCTTCTCAAGTTGCTCAACTGACACTACACTCTGGAGCTTTGAATAACGCACACCTGATGGAAATGGTCTTTGACCGTCTAGAAGGCGGCAACCCTTTCCAGGATATTGAAGAGTTCTTGGAGGGTCTCACCAGTTCCTCGCAGGTGTGTTGTCATCACTTAGACTGCAAGTGGTCTATTTTGTGGAAAAATTACCTTTTAAAGGATCGTTTTGACATAATTTTCTAAATAAAGATGGATTTTTTAAATCATTTCACCTAGGATTTGGACATCAATCCTGTGGTTAGGGACATCATGATGAATCGAACCTTCACCATCATCAGTCTTCATTTTGCCGATTTCCTGATCCACGACTGGGTTTCCTGGTTCACGGTGAAACTGGTTCCTCTCCTCCCCAGCTTGACTGCAGAGATGCTCCAGACAGTAACAGCAAACACAGACTGCAATGCATACCACATTATGTACGTAGCGCTCCCCCAATAACAGACAGCTCCGTGACACATTCCTTATAACACATTCAAAGAGAGCGAGTGGACAATTCGGCCTCAATCTACGGCATCCTTACATTTTCTTTTGATCTTTCCCCTATAGCGTTGGTGCTCTGAACAGCGTCTTTGACCAGATGGCTTCGCTGAGGCATCAGGAGCTCACCCAAGTCATGTTGGGCTACCTGAAGCAGCATCACTCGTGGGGTAAGTTCAGTAACCGTGGCGCTTTGTTTGTCCTGCGTCCTAAAAGGCAGCACTGCTCTGCGGTTGTGCATGAACCTGTATCTCAATGAGTCATTTTTCTGTTTCAGGCTCAACCTGTGGATCCAGCACCAGCAGCCTCAGTTTTTGGCTTGAGGAGAGCTTTGGCAAATTCTCCATCTACGTGGATTACAGAGACCTGCGTGACCTCAACACAGGCTTCGACCGCGTAAGGAGCCCGCCATGCTAAACCATTGCTCCCATGACTGTTGCGGGCAACCATGTCATTTTTACAAATGGTGTTGTTTTCTCCTCTGCAGTTTGAGTCTTTGGACCTTCTGAGCGCTTCTCAAGTTGCTCAACTGACACTACACTCTGGAGCTTTGAATAACGCGCACCTGATGGAAATGGTCTTTGACCGTCTAGAAGGCGGCAACCCTTTCCAGGATATTGAAGAGTTCTTGGAGGGTCTCACCAGTTCCGCGCAGGTGTGTTGTCATCACGTAGACTGCAAGTGGTCTGTTTTGTGGAAAAATTACCTATTAAAGGATCGTTTTGACATAATTTTCAAAATAAAGATGGATTTTTTTAATTATTTCACCTAGGATTTGGACATCAATCCTGTGGTTAGGGACATCATGATGAATCGAACCTTCACCATCATCAGTCTTCATTTTGCCGACTTTCTGAGCCACGACTGGGTTTCCTGGTTCACGGTGAAACTGGTTCCTCTTCTCCCCAGCTTGACTGCAGAGATGCTCCAGACAGTAACAGCAAACACAGACTGCAACGCATACCACATTATGTACGTAGCGCTCCCCCAATAACAGACAGCTCCGTGACACGTTCCTTATAACACATTCAAAGAGAGCGAGTGGACAATTCTGCCTCAATCTACGGCATCCTTACGTTTTCTTTTGATCTTTCCTCTATAGCGTTGGTGCTCTGAACAGCGTCTTTGACCAGATGGCTTCGCTGAGGCATCAGGAGCTCACCCAAGTCATGTTGGGCTACCTGAAGCAGCATCACTCGTGGGGTAAGTTCAGTAACCGTGGCGCTTTGTTTGTCCTGCGTCCTGAAAGGCAGCACTGCTCTGCGGTTGTGCATGAACCTGTATCTCAATGAGTCATTTTTCTGTTTCAGGCTCAACCTGTGGATCCAGCACCAGCAGCCTCAGTGTTTGGCTTGAGGAGAGCTTTGGCAAATTCTCCATCTACGTGGATTACAGAGACCTGCGTGACCTCAACACAGGCTTCGACCGCGTAAGGAGCCCGCCATGCTAAACCATTGCTCCCATGACTGTTGCGGGCAACCATGTCATTTTTACAAATGGTGTTGTTTTCTCCTCTGCAGTTTGAGTCTTTGGACCTTCTGAGCGCTTCTCAAGTTGCTCAACTGACACTACACTCTGGAGCTTTGAATAACGCACACCTGATGGAAATGGTCTTTGACCGTCTAGAAGGCGGCAACCCTTTCCAGGATATTGAAGAGTTCTTGGAGGGTCTCACCAGTTCCTCGCAGGTGTGTTGTCATCACGTAGACTGCAAGTGGTCTGTTTTGTGGAAAAATTACCTATTAAAGGATCGTTTTGACATAATTTTCAAAATAAAGATGGATTTTTTTAATTATTTCACCTAGGATTTGGACATCAATCCTGTGGTTAGGGACATCATGATGAATCGAACCTTCACCATCATCAGTCTTCATTTTGCCGACTTCCTGAGCCACGACTGGGTTTCCTGGTTCACGGTGAAACTGGTTCCTCTTCTCCCCAGCTTGACTGCAGAGATGCTCCAGACAGTAACAGCAAACACAGACTGCAACGCATACCACATTATGTACGTAGCGCTCCCCCAATAACAGACAGCTCCGTGACACGTTCCTTATAACACATTCAAAGAGAGCGAGTGGACAATTCGGCCTCAATCTACGGCATCCTTACATTTTCTTTTGATCTTTCCCCTATAGCGTTGGTGCTCTGAACAACGTCTTTGACCAGATGGCTTCGCTGAGGCATCAGGAGCTCACCCAAGTCATGTTGGGCTACCTGAAGCAGCATCACTCGTTGGGTAAGTTCAGTAACCGTGGCGCTTTGTTTGTCCTGCGTCCTGAAAGGCAGCACTGCTCTGCGGTTGTGCATGAACCTGTATCTCAATGAGTCATTTTTCTGTTTCAGGCTCAACCTGTGGATCCAGCACCAGCAGCCTCAGTGTTTGGCTTGAGGAGAGCTTTGGCAAATTCTCCATCTACGTGGATTACAGAGACCTGCGTGACCTCAACACAGGCTTCGACCGCGTA
This sequence comes from Garra rufa, assembly GCF_049309525.1. Taxonomy (NCBI): domain Eukaryota; kingdom Metazoa; phylum Chordata; class Actinopteri; order Cypriniformes; family Cyprinidae; genus Garra; species Garra rufa. Next base: position 45,829,719 of record NC_133375.1, read on the forward strand.
AGGAGCCCGCCATGCTAAACGATTGCTCCCATGACTGTTGCGGGCAACCATGTCATTTTTACAAATGGTGTTGTTTTCTCCTCTGCAGTTTGAGTCTTTGGACCTTCTGAGCGCTTCTCAAGTTGCTCAACTGACACTACACTCTGGAGCTTTGAATAACGCGCACCTGATGGAAATGGTCTTTGACCGTCTAGAAGGCGGCAACCCTTTCCAGGATATTGAAGAGTTCTTGGAGGGTCTCACCAGTTCCGCGCAGGTGTGTTGTCATCACGTAGACTGCAAGTGGTCTGTTTTGTGGAAAAATTACCTATTAAAGGATCGTTTTGACATAATTTTCAAAATAAAGATGGATTTTTTTTAATTATTTCACCTAGGATTTGGACATCAATCCTGTGGTTAGGGACATCATGATGAATCGAACCTTCACCATCATCAGTCTTCATTTTGCCGACTTCCTGAGACACGACTGGGTTTCCTGGTTCACGGTGAAACTGGTTCCTCTCCTCCCCAGCTTGACTGCAGAGATGCTCCAGACAGTAACAGCAAACACAGACTGCAATGCATACCACATTATGTACGTAGCGCTCCCCCAATAACAGACAGCTCCGTGACACGTTCCTTATAACACATTCAAAGAGAGCGAGTGGACAATTCGGCCTCAATCTACGGCATCCTTACATTTTCTTTTGATCTTTCCCCTATAGCGTTGGTGCTCTGAACAGCGTCTTTGACCAGATGGCTTCGCTGAGGCATCAGGAGCTCACCCAAGTCATGTTGGGCTACCTGAAGCAGCATCACTCGTGGGGTAAGTTCAGTAACCGTGGCGCTTTGTTTGTCCTGCGTCCTGAAAGGCAGCACTGCTCTGCGGTTGTGCATGAACCTGTATCTCAATGAGTCATTTTTCTGTTTCAGGCTCAACCTGTGGATCCAGCACCAGCAGCCTCAGTTTTTGGCTTGAGGAGAGCTTTGGCAAATTCTCCATCTACGTGGATTACAGAGACCTGCGTGACCTCAACACAGGCTTCGACCGCGTAAGGAGCCCGCCATGCTAAACCATTGCTCCCATGACTGTTGCGGGCAACCATGTCATTTTTACAAATGGTGTTGTTTTCTCCTCTGCAGTTTGAGTCTTTGGACCTTCTGAGCGCTTCTCAAGTTGCTCAACTGACACTACACTCTGGAGCTTTGAATAACGCGCACCTGATGGAAATGGTCTTTGACCGTCTAGAAGGCGGCAACCCTTTCCAGGATATTGAAGAGTTCTTGGAGGGTCTCACCAGTTCCTCGCAGGTGTGTTGTCATCACGTAGACTGCAAGTGGTCTGTTTTGTGGAAAAATTACCTATTAAAGGATCGTTTTGACATAATTTTCAAAATAAAGATGGATTTTTTTAATTATTTCACCTAGGATTTGGACATCAATCCTGTGGTTAGGGACATCATGATGAATCGAACCTTCACCATCATCAGTCTTCATTTTGCCGACTTCCTGAGCCACGACTGGGTTTCCTGGTTCACGGTGAAACTGGTTCCTCTTCTCCCCAGCTTGACTGCAGAGATGCTCCAGACAGTAACAGCAAACACAGACTGCAACGCATACCACATTATGTACGTAGCGCTCCCCCAATAAAAGACAGCTCCGTGACACGTTCCTTATAACACATTCAAAGAGAGCGAGTGGACAATTCGGCCTCAATCTACGGCATCCTTACATTTTCTTTTGATCTTTCCCCTATAGCGTTGGTGCTCTGAACAACGTCTTTGACCAGATGGCTTCGCTGAGGCATCAGGAGCTCACCCAAGTCATGTTGGGCTACCTGAAGCAGCATCACTCGTGGGGTAAGTTCAGTAACCGTGGCGCTTTGTTTGTCCTGCATCCTGAAAGGCAGCACTGCTCTGCGGTTGTGCATGAACCTGTATCTCAATGAGTCATTTTTCTGTTTCAGGCTCAACCTGTGGATCCAGCACCAGCAGCCTCAGTGTTTGGCTTGAGGAGAGCTTTGGCAAATTCTCCATCTACGTGGATTACAGAGACCTGCGTGACCTCAACACAGGCTTCGACCGCGTAAGGAGCCCGCCATGCTAAACGATTGCTCCCATGACTGTTGCGGGCAACCATGTCATTTTTACAAATGGTGTTGTTTTCTCCTCTGCAGTTTGAGTCTTTGGACCTTCTGAGCGCTTCTCAAGTTGCTCAACTGACACTACACTCTGGAGCTTTGAATAACGCGCACCTGATGGAAATGGTCTTTGACCGTCTAGAAGGCGGCAACCCTTTCCAGGATATTGAAGAGTTCTTGGAGGGTCTCACCAGTTCCTCGCAGGTGTGTTGTCATCACGTAGACTGCAAGTGGTCTGTTTTGTGGAAAAATGACCTATTAAAGGATCGTTTTGACATAATTTTCAAAATAAAGATGGATTTTTTTTATTATTTCACCTAGGATTTGGACATCAATCCTGTGGTTAGGGACATCATGATGAATCGAACCTTCACCATCATCAGTCTTCATTTTGCCGACTTCCTGAGCCACGACTGGGTTTCCTGGTTCACGGTGAAACTGGTTCCTCTCCTCCCCAGCTTTACTGCAGAGATGCTCCAGACAGTAACAGCAAACACAGACTGCAACGCATACCACATTATGTACGTAGCGCTCCCCCAATAACAGACAGCTCCGTGACACGTTCCTTATAACACATTCAAAGAGAGCGAGTGGACAATTCTGCCTCAATCTACGGCATCCTTACGTTTTCTTTTGATCTTTCCTCTATAGCGTTGGTGCTCTGAACAGCGTCTTTGACCAGATGGCTTCGCTGAGGCATCAGGAGCTCACCCAAGTCATGTTGGGCTACCTGAAGCAGCATCACTCGTGGGGTAAGTTCAGTAACCGTGGCGCTTTGTTTGTCCTGCGTCCTGAAAGGCAGCACTGCTCTGCGGTTGTGCATGAACCTGTATCTCAATGAGTCATTTTTCTGTTTCAGGCTCAACCTGTGGATCCAGCACCAGCAGCCTCAGTGTTTGGCTTGAGGAGAGCTTTGGCAAATTCTCCATCTACGTGGATTACAGAGACCTGCGTGACCTCAACACAGGCTTCGACCGCGTAAGGAGCCCGCCATGCTAAACCATTGCTCCCATGACTGTTGCGGGCAACCATGTCATTTTTACAAATGGTGTTGTTTTCTCCTCTGCAGTTTGAGTCTTTGGACCTTCTGAGCGCTTCTCAAGTTGCTCAACTGACACTACACTCTGGAGCTTTGAATAACGCACACCTGATGGAAATGGTCTTTGACCGTCTAGAAGGCGGCAACCCTTTCCAGGATATTGAAGAGTTCTTGGAGGGTCTCACCAGTTCCTCGCAGGTGTGTTGTCATCACTTAGACTGCAAGTGGTCTATTTTGTGGAAAAATTACCTTTTAAAGGATCGTTTTGACATAATTTTCAAAATAAAGATGGATTTTTTAAATCATTTCACCTAGGATTTGGACATCAATCCTGTGGTTAGGGACATCATGATGAATCGAACCTTCACCATCATCAGTCTTCATTTTGCCGATTTCCTGATCCACGACTGGGTTTCCTGGTTCACGGTGAAACTGGTTCCTCTCCTCCCCAGCTTGACTGCAGAGATGCTCCAGACAGTAACAGCAAACACAGACTGCAATGCATACCACATTATGTACGTAGCGCTCCCCCAATAACAGACAGCTCCGTGACACATTCCTTATAACACATTCAAAGAGAGCGAGTGGACAATTCGGCCTCAATCTACGGCATCCTTACATTTTCTTTTGATCTTTCCCCTATAGCGTTGGTGCTCTGAACAGCGTCTTTGACCAGATGGCTTCGCTGAGGCATCAGGAGCTCACCCAAGTCATGTTGGGCTACCTGAAGCAGCATCACTCGTGGGGTAAGTTCAGTAACCGTGGCGCTTTGTTTGTCCTGCGTCCTAAAAGGCAGCACTGCTCTGCGGTTGTGCATGAACCTGTATCTCAATGAGTCATTTTTCTGTTTCAGGCTCAACCTGTGGATCCAGCACCAGCAGCCTCAGTTTTTGGCTTGAGGAGAGCTTTGGCAAATTCTCCATCTACGTGGATTACAGAGACCTGCGTGACCTCAATACAGGCTTCGACCGCGTAAGGAGCCCGCCATGCTAAACCATTGCTCCCATGACTGTTGCGGGCAACCATGTCATTTTTACAAATGGTGTTGTTTTCTCCTCTGCAGTTTGAGTCTTTGGACCTTCTGAGCGCTTCTCAAGTTGCTCAACTGACACTACACTCTGGAGCTTTGAATAACGCGCACCTGATGGAAATGGTCTTTGACCGTCTAGAAGGCGGCAACCCTTTCCAGGATATTGAAGAGTTCTTGGAGGGTCTCACCAGTTCCGCGCAGGTGTGTTGTCATCACGTAGACTGCAAGTGGTCTGTTTTGTGGAAAAATTACCTATTAAAGGATCGTTTTGACATAATTTTCAAAATAAAGATGGATTTTTTAAATTATTTCACCTAGGATTTGGACATCAATCCTGTGGTTAGGGACATCATGATGAATCGAACCTTCACCATCATCAGTCTTCATTTTGCCGACTTTCTGAGCCACGACTGGGTTTCCTGGTTCACGGTGAAACTGGTTCCTCTTCTCCCCAGCTTGACTGCAGAGATGCTCCAGACAGTAACAGCAAACACAGACTGCAACGCATACCACATTATGTACGTAGCGCTCCCCCAATAAAAGACAGCTCCGTGACACGTTCCTTATAACACATTCAAAGAGAGCGAGTGGACAATTCGGCCTCAATCTACGGCATCCTTACATTTTCTTTTGATCTTTCCCCTATAGCGTTGGTGCTCTGAACAACGTCTTTGACCAGATGGCTTCGCTGAGGCATCAGGAGCTCACCCAAGTCATGTTGGGCTACCTGAAGCAGCATCACTCGTGGGGTAAGTTCAGTAACCGTGGCGCTTTGTTTGTCCTGCGTCCTGAAAGGCAGCACTGCTCTGCGGTTGTGCATGAACCTGTATCTCAATGAGTCATTTTTCTGTTTCAGGCTCAACCTGTGGATCCAGCACCAGCAGCCTCAGTGTTTGGCTTGAGGAGAGCTTTGGCAAATTCTCCATCTACGTGGATTACAGAGACCTGCGTGACCTCAACACAGGCTTTGACCGCGTAAGGAGCCCGCCATGCTAAACCATTGCTCCCATGACTGTTGCGGGCAACCATGTCATTTTTACAAATGGTGTTGTTTTCTCCTCTGCAGTTTGAGTCTTTGGACCTTCTGAGCGCTTCTCAAGTTGCTCAACTGACACTACACTCTGGAGCTTTGAATAACGCGCACCTGATGGAAATGGTCTTTGACCGTCTAGAAGGCGGCAACCCTTTCCAGGATATTGAAGAGTTCTTGGAGGGTCTCACCAGTTCCGCGCAGGTGTGTTGTCATCACGTAGACTGCAAGTGGTCTGTTTTGTGGAAAAATTACCTATTAAAGGATCGTTTTGACATAATTTTCAAAATAAAGATGGATTTTTTTAATTATTTCACCTAGGATTTGGACATCAATCCTGTGGTTAGGGACATCATGATGAATCGAACCTTCACCATCATCAGTCTTCATTTTGCCGACTTCCTGAGCCACGACTGGGTTTCCTGGTTCACGGTGAAACTGGTTCCTCTCCTCCCCAGCTTTACTGCAGAGATGCTCCAGACAGTAACAGCAAACACAGACTGCAACGCATACCACATTATGTACGTAGCGCTCCCCCAATAACAGACAGCTCCGTGACACGTTCCTTATAACACATTCAAAGAGAGCGAGTGGACAATTCTGCCTCAATCTACGGCATCCTTACGTTTTCTTTTGATCTTTCCTCTATAGCGTTGGTGCTCTGAACAGCGTCTTTGACCAGATGGCTTCGCTGAGGCATCAGGAGCTCACCCAAGTCATGTTGGGCTACCTGAAGCAGCATCACTCGTGGGGTAAGTTCAGTAACCGTGGCGCTTTGTTTGTCCTGCGTCCTGAAAGGCAGCACTGCTCTGCGGTTGTGCATGAACCTGTATCTCAATGAGTCATTTTTCTGTTTCAGGCTCAACCTGTGGATCCAGCACCAGCAGCCTCAGTGTTTGGCTTGAGGAGAGCTTTGGCAAATTCTCCATCTACGTGGATTATAGAGACCTGCGTGACCTCAACACAGGCTTCGACCGCGTAAGGAGCCCGCCATGCTAAACCATTGCTCCCATGACTGTTGCGGGCAACCATGTCATTTTTACAAATGGTGTTGTTTTCTCCTCTGCAGTTTGAGTCTTTGGACCTTCTGAGCGCTTCTCAAGTTGCTCAACTGACACTACACTCTGGAGCTTTGAATAACGCACACCTGATGGAAATGGTCTTTGACCGTCTAGAAGGCGGCAACCCTTTCCAGGATATTGAAGAGTTCTTGGAGGGTCTCACCAGTTCCTCGCAGGTGTGTTGTCATCACGTAGACTGCAAGTGGTCTGTTTTGTGGAAAAATTACCTATTAAAGGATCGTTTTGACATAATTTTCAAAATAAAGATGGATTTTTTTAATTATTTCACCTAGGATTTGGACATCAATCCTGTGGTTAGGGACATCATGATGAATCGAACCTTCACCATCATCAGTCTTCATTTTGCCGACTTCCTGAGCCACGACTGGGTTTCCTGGTTCACGGTGAAACTGGTTCCTCTTCTCCCCAGCTTGACTGCAGAGATGCTCCAGACAGTAACAGCAAACACAGACTGCAACGCATACCACATTATGTACGTAGCGCTCCCCCAATAACAGACAGCTCCGTGACACGTTCCTTATAACACATTCAAAGAGAGCGAGTGGACAATTCGGCCTCAATCTACGGCATCCTTACATTTTCTTTTGATCTTTCCCCTATAGCGTTGGTGCTCTGAACAACGTCTTTGACCAGATGGCTTCGCTGAGGCATCAGGAGCTCACCCAAGTCATGTTGGGCTACCTGAAGCAGCATCACTCGTTGGGTAAGTTCAGTAACCGTGGCGCTTTGTTTGTCCTGCGTCCTGAAAGGCAGCACTGCTCTGCGGTTGTGCATGAACCTGTATCTCAATGAGTCATTTTTCTGTTTCAGGCTCAACCTGTGGATCCAGCACCAGCAGCCTCAGTGTTTGGCTTGAGGAGAGCTTTGGCAAATTCTCCATCTACGTGGATTACAGAGACCTGCGTGACCTCAACACAGGCTTCGACCGCGTAAGGAGCCCGCCATGCTAAACGATTGCTCCCATGACTGTTGCGGGCAACCATGTCATTTTTACAAATGGTGTTGTTTTCTCCTCTGCAGTTTGAGTCTTTGGACCTTCTGAGCGCTTCTCAAGTTGCTCAACTGACACTACACTCTGGAGCTTTGAATAACGCGCACCTGATGGAAATGGTCTTTGACCGTCTAGAAGGCGACAACCCTTTCCAGGATATTGAAGAGTTCTTGGAGGGTCTCACCAGTTCCTCGCAGGTGTGTTGTCATCACGTAGACTGCAAGTGGTCTGTTTTGTGGAAAAATTACCTTTTAAAGGATCGTTTTGACATAATTTTCAAAATAAAGATGGATTTTTTTTATTATTTCACCTAGGATTTGGACATCAATCCTGTGGTTAGGGACATCATGATGAATCGAACCTTCACCATCATCAGTCTTCATTTTGCCGACTTCCTGAGCCACGACTGGGTTTCCTGGTTCACGGTGAAACTGGTTCCTCTCCTCCCCAGCTTTACTGCAGAGATGCTCCAGACAGTAACAGCAAACACAGACTGCAACGCATACCACATTATGTACGTAGCGCTCCCCCAATAACAGACAGCTCCGTGACACGTTCCTTATAACACATTCAAAGAGAGCGAGTGGACAATTCTGCCTCAATCTACGGCATCCTTACGTTTTCTTTTGATCTTTCCTCTATAGCGTTGGTGCTCTGAACAGCGTCTTTGACCAGATGGCTTCGCTGAGGCATCAGGAGCTCACCCAAGTCATGTTGGGCTACCTGAAGCAGCATCACTCGTGGGGTAAGTTCAGTAACCATGGCGCTTTGTTTGTCCTGCGTCCTGAAAGGCAGCACTGCTCTGCGGTTGTGCATGAACCTGTATCTCAATGAGTAATTTTTCTGTTTCAGGCTCAACCTGTGGATCCAGCACCAGCAGCCTCAGTGTTTGGCTTGAGGAGAGCTTTGGCAAATTCTCCATCTACGTGGATTACAGAGACCTGCGTGACCTCAACACAGGCTTCGACCGCGTAAGGAGCCCGCCATGCTAAACCATTGCTCCCATGACTGTTGCGGGCAACCATGTCATTTTTACAAATGGTGTTGTTTTCTCCTCTGCAGTTTGAGTCTTTGGACCTTCTGAGCGCTTCTCAAGTTGCTCAACTGACACTACACTCTGGAGCTTTGAATAACGCACACCTGATGGAAATGGTCTTTGACCGTCTAGAAGGCGGCAACCCTTTCCAGGATATTGAAGAGTTCTTGGAGGGTCTCACCAGTTCCTCGCAGGTGTGTTGTCATCACTTAGACTGCAAGTGGTCTATTTTGTGGAAAAATTACCTTTTAAAGGATCGTTTTGACATAATTTTCAAAATAAAGATGGATTTTTTAAATCATTTCACCTAGGATTTGGACATCAATCCTGTGGTTAGGGACATCATGATGAATCGAACCTTCACCATCATCAGTCTTCATTTTGTCGACTTCCTGAGCCACGACTGGGTTTCCTGGTTCACGGTGAAACTGGTTCCTCTCCTCCCCAGCTTTACTGCAGAGATGCTCCAGACAGTAACAGCAAACACAGACTGCAACGCATACCACATTATGTACGTAGCGCTCCCCCAATAACAGACAGCTCCGTGACACGTTCCTTATAACACAATCAAAGAGAGCGAGTGGACAATTCTGCCTCAATCTACGGCATCCTTACGTTTTCTTTTGATCTTTCCTCTATAGCGTTGGTGCTCTGAACAGCGTCTTTGACCAGATGGCTTCGCTGAGGCATCAGGAGCTCACCCAAGTCATGTTGGGCTACCTGAAGCAGCATCACTCGTGGGGTAAGTTCAGTAACCGTGGCGCTTTGTTTGTCCTGCGTCCTGAAAGGCAGCACTGCTCTGCGGTTGTGCATGAACCTGTATCTCAATGAGTCATTTTTCTGTTTCAGGCTCAACCTGTGGATCCAGCACCAGCAGCCTCAGTGTTTGGCTTGAGGAGAGCTTTGGCAAATTCTCCATCTACGTGGATTACAGAGACCTGCGTGACCTCAACACAGGCTTCGACCGCGTAAGGAGCCCGCCATGCTAAACCATTGCTCCCATGACTGTTGCGGGCAACCATGTCATTTTTACAAATGGTGTTGTTTTCTCCTCTGCAGTTTGAGTCTTTGGACCTTCTGAGCGCTTCTCAAGTTGCTCAACTGACACTACACTCTGGAGCTTTGAATAACGCACACCTGATGGAAATGGTCTTTGACCGTCTAGAAGGCGGCAACCCTTTCCAGGATATTGAAGAGTTCTTGGAGGGTCTCACCAGTTCCTCGCAGGTGTGTTGTCATCACTTAGACTGCAAGTGGTCTATTTTGTGGAAAAATTACCTTTTAAAGGATCGTTTTGACATAATTTTCAAAATAAAGATGGATTTTTTAAATCATTTCACCTAGGATTTGGACATCAATCCTGTGGTTAGGGACATCATGATGAATCGAACCTTCACCATCATCAGTCTTCATTTTGCCGACTTCCTGATCCACGACTGGGTTTCCTGGTTCACGGTGAAACTGGTTCCTCTCCTCCCCAGCTTGACTGCAGAGATGCTCCAGACAGTAACAGCAAACACAGACTGCAACGCATACCACATTATGTACGTAGCGCTCCCCCAATAACAGACAGCTCCGTGACACGTTCCTTATAACACATTCAAAGAGAGCGAGTGGACAATTCGGCCTCAATCTACGGCATCCTTACATTTTCTTTTGATCTTTCCCCTATAGCGTTGGTGCTCTGAACAACGTCTTTGACCAGATGGCTTCGCTGAGGCATCAGGAGCTCACCCAAGTCATGTTGGGCTACCTGAAGCAGCATCACTCGTTGGGTAAGTTCAGTAACCGTGGCGCTTTGTTTGTCCTGCGTCCTGAAAGGCAGCACTGCTCTGCGGTTGTGCATGAACCTGTATCTCAATGAGTCATTTTTCTGTTTCAGGCTCAACCTGTGGATCCAGCACCAGCAGCCTCAGTGTTTGGCTTGAGGAGAGCTTTGGCAAATTCTCCATCTACGTGGATTACAGAGACCTGCGTGACCTCAACACAGGCTTCGACCGCGTAAGGAGCCCGCCATGCTAAACGATTGCTCCCATGACTGTTGCGGGCAACCATGTCATTTTTACAAATGGTGTTGTTTTCTCCTCTGCAGTTTGAGTCTTTGGACCTTCTGAGCGCTTCTCAAGTTGCTCAACTGACACTACACTCTGGAGCTTTGAATAACGCGCACCTGATGGAAATGGTCTTTGACCGTCTAGAAGGCGACAACCCTTTCCAGGATATTGAAGAGTTCTTGGAGGGTCTCACCAGTTCCTCGCAGGTGTGTTGTCATCACGTAGACTGCAAGTGGTCTGTTTTGTGGAAAAATTACCTTTTAAAGGATCGTTTTGACATAATTTTCAAAATAAAGATGGATTTTTTTTATTATTTCACCTAGGATTTGGACATCAATCCTGTGGTTAGGGACATCATGATGAATCGAACCTTCACCATCATCAGTCTTCATTTTGCCGACTTCCTGAGCCACGACTGGGTTTCCTGGTTCACGGTGAAACTGGTTCCTCTCCTCCCCAGCTTTACTGCAGAGATGCTCCAGACAGTAACAGCAAACACAGACTGCAACGCATACCACATTATGTACGTAGCGCTCCCCCAATAACAGACAGCTCCGTGACACGTTCCTTATAACACATTCAAAGAGAGCGAGTGGACAATTCTGCCTCAATCTACGGCATCCTTACGTTTTCTTTTGATCTTTCCTCTATAGCGTTGGTGCTCTGAACAGCGTCTTTGACCAGATGGCTTCGCTGAGGCATCAGGAGCTCACCCAAGTCATGTTGGGCTACCTGAAGCAGCATCACTCGTGGGGTAAGTTCAGTAACCATGGCGCTTTGTTTGTCCTGCGTCCTGAAAGGCAGCACTGCTCTGCGGTTGTGCATGAACCTGTATCTCAATGAGTAATTTTTCTGTTTCAGGCTCAACCTGTGGATCCAGCACCAGCAGCCTCAGTGTTTGGCTTGAGGAGAGCTTTGGCAAATTCTCCATCTACGTGGATTACAGAGACCTGCGTGACCTCAACACAGGCTTCGACCGCGTAAGGAGCCCGCCATGCTAAACCATTGCTCCCATGACTGTTGCGGGCAACCATGTCATTTTTACAAATGGTGTTGTTTTCTCCTCTGCAGTTTGAGTCTTTGGACCTTCTGAGCGCTTCTCAAGTTGCTCAACTGACACTACACTCTGGAGCTTTGAATAACGCACACCTGATGGAAATGGTCTTTGACCGTCTAGAAGGCGGCAACCCTTTCCAGGATATTGAAGAGTTCTTGGAGGGTCTCACCAGTTCCTCGCAGGTGTGTTGTCATCACTTAGACTGCAAGTGGTCTATTTTGTGGAAAAATTACCTTTTAAAGGATCGTTTTGACATAATTTTCAAAATAAAGATGGATTTTTTAAATCATTTCACCTAGGATTTGGACATCAATCCTGTGGTTAGGGACATCATGATGAATCGAACCTTCACCATCATCAGTCTTCATTTTGTCGACTTCCTGAGCCACGACTGGGTTTCCTGGTTCACGGTGAAACTGGTTCCTCTCCTCCCCAGCTTTACTGCAGAGATGCTCCAGACAGTAACAGCAAACACAGACTGCAACGCATACCACATTATGTACGTAGCGCTCCCCCAATAACAGACAGCTCCGTGACACGTTCCTTATAACACATTCAAAGAGAGCGAGTGGACAATTCTGCCTCAATCTACGGCATCCTTACGTTTTCTTTTGATCTTTCCTCTATAGCGTTGGTGCTCTGAACAGCGTCTTTGACCAGATGGCTTCGCTGAGGCATCAGGAGCTCACCCAAGTCATGTTGGGCTACCTGAAGCAGCATCACTCGTGGGGTAAGTTCAGTAACCGTGGCGCTTTGTTTGTCCTGCGTCCTGAAAGGCAGCACTGCTCTGCGGTTGTGCATGAACCTGTATCTCAATGAGTAATTTTTCTGTTTCAGGCTCAACCTGTGGATCCAGCACCAGCAGCCTCAGTGTTTGGCTTGAGGAGAGCTTTGGCAAATTCTCCATCTACGTGGATTACAGAGACCTGCGTGACCTCAACACAGGCTTCGACCGCGTAAGGAGCCCGCCATGCTAAACCATTGCTCCCATGACTGTTGCGGGCAACCATGTCATTTTTACAAATGGTGTTGTTTTCTCCTCTGCAGTTTGAGTCTTTGGACCTTCTGAGCGCTTCTCAAGTTGCTCAACTGACACTACACTCTGGAGCTTTGAATAACGCACACCTGATGGAAATGGTCTTTGACCGTCTAGAAGGCGGCAACCCTTTCCAGGATATTGAAGAGTTCTTGGAGGGTCTCACCAGTTCCTCGCAGGTGTGTTGTCATCACTTAGACTGCAAGTGGTCTATTTTGTGGAAAAATTACCTTTTAAAGGATCGTTTTGACATAATTTTCAAAATAAAGATGGATTTTTTAAATCATTTCACCTAGGATTTGGACATCAATCCTGTGGTTAGGGACATCATGATGAATCGAACCTTCACCATCATCAGTCTTCATTTTGCCGACTTCCTGATCCACGACTGGGTTTCCTGGTTCACGGTGAAACTGGTTCCTCTCCTCCCCAGCTTGACTGCAGAGATGCTCCAGACAGTAACAGCAAACACAGACTGCAATGCATACCACATTATGTACGTAGCGCTCCCCCAAAAACAGACAGCTCCGTGACACGTTCCTTATAACACATTCAAAGAGAGCGAGTGGACAATTCGGCCTCAATCTACGGCATCCTTACATTTTCTTTTGATCTTTCCCCTATAGCGTTGGTGCTCTGAACAGCGTCTTTGACCAGATGGCTTCGCTGAGGCATCAGGAGCTCACCCAAGTCATGTTGGGCTACCTGAAGCAGCATCACTCGTGGGGTAAGTTCAGTAACCGTGGCGCTTTGTTTGTCCTGCGTCCTGAAAGGCAGCACTGCTCTGCGGTTGTGCATGAACCTGTATCTCAATGAGTCATTTTTCTGTTTCAGGCTCAACCTGTGGATCCAGCACCAGCAGCCTCAGTTTTTGGCTTGAGGAGAGCTTTGGCAAATTCTCCATCTACGTGGATTACAGAGACCTGCGTGACCTCAACACAGGCTTCGACCGCGTAAGGAGCCCGCCATGCTAAACGATTGCTCCCATGACTGTTGCGGGCAACCATGTCATTTTTACAAATGGTGTTGTTTTCTCCTCTGCAGTTTGAGTCTTTGGACCTTCTGAGCGCTTCTCAAGTTGCTCAACTGACACTACACTCTGGAGCTTTGAATAACGCGCACCTGATGGAAATGGTCTTTGACCGTCTAGAAGGCGGCAACCCTTTCCAGGATATTGAAGAGTTCTTGGAGGGTCTCACCAGTTCCGCGCAGGTGTGTTGTCATCACGTAGACTGCAAGTGGTCTGTTTTGTGGAAAAATTACCTATTAAAGGATCGTTTTGACATCATTTTCAAAATAAAGATGGATTTTTTTAATTATTTCACCTAGGATTTGGACATCAATCCTGTGGTTAGGGACATCATGATGAATCGAACCTTCACCATCATCAGTCTTCATTTTGCCGACTTCCTGAGCCACGACTGGGTTTCCTGGTTCACGGTGAAACTGGTTCCTCTCCTCCCCAGCTTGACTGCAGAGATGCTCCAGACAGTAACAGCAAACACAGACTGCAACGCATACCACATTATGTACGTAGCGCTCCCCCAATAAAAGACAGCTCCGTGACACGTTCCTTATAACACATTCAAAGAGAGCGAGTGGACAATTCTGCCTCAATCTACGGCATTCTTACGTTTTCTTTTGATCTTTCCTCTATAGCGTTGGTGCTCTGAACAGCGTCTTTGACCAGATGGCTTCGCTGAGGCATCAGGAGCTCACCCAAGTCATGTTGGGCTACCTGAAGCAGCATCACTCGTGGGGTAAGTTCAGTAACCGTGGCGCTTTGTTTGTCCTGCGTCCTGAAAGGCAGCACTGCTCTGCGGTTGTGCATGAACCTGTATCTCAATGAGTCATTTTTCTGTTTCAGGCTCAACCTGTGGATCCAGCACCAGCAGCCTCAGTGTTTGGCTTGAGGAGAGCTTTGGCAAATTCTCCATCTACGTGGATTACAGAGACCTGCGTGACCTCAACACAGGCTTCGACCGCGTAAGGAGCCCGCCATGCTAAACCATTGCTCCCATAACTGTTGCGGGCAACCATGTCATTTTTACAAATGGTGTTGTTTTCTCCTCTGCAGTTTGAGTCTTTGGACCTTCTGAGCGCTTCTCAAGTTGCTCAACTGACACTACACTCTGGAGCTTTGAATAACGCGCACCTGATGGAAATGGTCTTTGACCGTCTAGAAGGCGGCAACCCTTTCCAGGATATTGAAGAGTTCTTGGAGGGTCTCACCAGTTCCGCGCAGGTGTGTTGTCATCACGTAGACTGCAAGTGGTCTGTTTTGTGGAAAAATTACCTATTAAAGGATCGTTTTGACATAATTTTCAAAATAAAGATGGATTTTTTTTAATTATTTCACCTAGGATTTGGACATCAATCCTGTGGTTAGGGACATCATGATGAATCGAACCTTCACCATCATCAGTCTTCATTTTGCCGACTTCCTGAGACACGACTGGGTTTCCTGGTTCACGGTGAAACTGGTTCCTCTCCTCCCCAGCTTGACTGCAGAGATGCTCCAGACAGTAACAGCAAACACAGACTGCAATGCATACCACATTATGTACGTAGCGCTCCCCCAATAACAGACAGCTCCGTGACACGTTCCTTATAACACATTCAAAGAGAGCGAGTGGACAATTCGGCCTCAATCTACGGCATCCTTACATTTTCTTTTGATCTTTCCCCTATAGCGTTGGTGCTCTGAACAGCGTCTTTGACCAGATGGCTTCGCTGAGGCATCAGGAGCTCACCCAAGTCATGTTGGGCTACCTGAAGCAGCATCACTCGTGGGGTAAGTTCAGTAACCGTGGCGCTTTGTTTGTCCTGCGTCCTGAAAGGCAGCACTGCTCTGCGGTTGTGCATGAACCTGTATCTCAATGAGTCATTTTTCTGTTTCAGGCTCAACCTGTGGATCCAGCACCAGCAGCCTCAGTTTTTGGCTTGAGGAGAGCTTTGGCAAATTCTCCATCTACGTGGATTACAGAGACCTGCGTGACCTCAACACAGGCTTCGACCGCGTAAGGAGCCCGCCATGCTAAACCATTGCTCCCATGACTGTTGCGGGCAACCATGTCATTTTTACAAATGGTGTTGTTTTCTCCTCTGCAGTTTGAGTCTTTGGACCTTCTGAGCGCTTCTCAAGTTGCTCAACTGACACTACACTCTGGAGCTTTGAATAACGCGCACCTGATGGAAATGGTCTTTGACCGTCTAGAAGGCGGCAACCCTTTCCAGGATATTGAAGAGTTCTTGGAGGGTCTCACCAGTTCCTCGCAGGTGTGTTGTCATCACGTAGACTGCAAGTGGTCTGTTTTGTGGAAAAATTACCTATTAAAGGATCGTTTTGACATAATTTTCAAAATAAAGATGGATTTTTTTAATTATTTCACCTAGGATTTGGACATCAATCCTGTGGTTAGGGACATCATGATGAATCGAACCTTCACCATCATCAGTCTTCATTTTGCCGACTTCCTGAGCCACGACTGGGTTTCCTGGTTCACGGTGAAACTGGTTCCTCTTCTCCCCAGCTTGACTGCAGAGATGCTCCAGACAGTAACAGCAAACACAGACTGCAACGCATACCACATTATGTACGTAGCGCTCCCCCAATAAAAGACAGCTCCGTGACACGTTCCTTATAACACATTCAAAGAGAGCGAGTGGACAATTCGGCCTCAATCTACGGCATCCTTACATTTTCTTTTGATCTTTCCCCTATAGCGTTGGTGCTCTGAACAACGTCTTTGACCAGATGGCTTCGCTGAGGCATCAGGAGCTCACCCAAGTCATGTTGGGCTACCTGAAGCAGCATCACTCGTGGGGTAAGTTCAGTAACCGTGGCGCTTTGTTTGTCCTGCATCCTGAAAGGCAGCACTGCTCTGCGGTTGTGCATGAACCTGTATCTCAATGAGTCATTTTTCTGTTTCAGGCTCAACCTGTGGATCCAGCACCAGCAGCCTCAGTGTTTGGCTTGAGGAGAGCTTTGGCAAATTCTCCATCTACGTGGATTACAGAGACCTGCGTGACCTCAACACAGGCTTCGACCGCGTAAGGAGCCCGCCATGCTAAACGATTGCTCCCATGACTGTTGCGGGCAACCATGTCATTTTTACAAATGGTGTTGTTTTCTCCTCTGCAGTTTGAGTCTTTGGACCTTCTGAGCGCTTCTCAAGTTGCTCAACTGACACTACACTCTGGAGCTTTGAATAACGCGCACCTGATGGAAATGGTCTTTGACCGTCTAGAAGGCGGCAACCCTTTCCAGGATATTGAAGAGTTCTTGGAGGGTCTCACCAGTTCCTCGCAGGTGTGTTGTCATCACGTAGACTGCAAGTGGTCTGTTTTGTGGAAAAATGACCTATTAAAGGATCGTTTTGACATAATTTTCAAAATAAAGATGGATTTTTTTTATTATTTCACCTAGGATTTGGACATCAATCCTGTGGTTAGGGACATCATGATGAATCGAACCTTCACCATCATCAGTCTTCATTTTGCCGACTTCCTGAGCCACGACTGGGTTTCCTGGTTCACGGTGAAACTGGTTCCTCTCCTCCCCAGCTTTACTGCAGAGATGCTCCAGACAGTAACAGCAAACACAGACTGCAACGCATACCACATTATGTACGTAGCGCTCCCCCAATAACAGACAGCTCCGTGACACGTTCCTTATAACACATTCAAAGAGAGCGAGTGGACAATTCTGCCTCAATCTACGGCATCCTTACGTTTTCTTTTGATCTTTCCTCTATAGCGTTGGTGCTCTGAACAGCGTCTTTGACCAGATGGCTTCGCTGAGGCATCAGGAGCTCACCCAAGTCATGTTGGGCTACCTGAAGCAGCATCACTCGTGGGGTAAGTTCAGTAACCGTGGCGCTTTGTTTGTCCTGCGTCCTGAAAGGCAGCACTGCTCTGCGGTTGTGCATGAACCTGTATCTCAATGAGTAATTTTTCTGTTTCAGGCTCAACCTGTGGATCCAGCACCAGCAGCCTCAGTGTTTGGCTTGAGGAGAGCTTTGGCAAATTCTCCATCTACGTGGATTACAGAGACCTGCGTGACCTCAACACAGGCTTCGACCGCGTAAGGAGCCCGCCATGCTAAACCATTGCTCCCATGACTGTTGCGGGCAACCATGTCATTTTTACAAATGGTGTTGTTTTCTCCTCTGCAGTTTGAGTCTTTGGACCTTCTGAGCGCTTCTCAAGTTGCTCAACTGACACTACACTCTGGAGCTTTGAATAACGCGAACCTGATGGAAATGGTCTTTGACCGTCTAGAAGGCGGCAACCCTTTCCAGGATATTGAAGAGTTCTTGGAGGGTCTCACCAGTTCCGCGCAGGTGTGTTGTCATCACGTAGACTGCAAGTGGTCTGTTTTGTGGAAAAATTACCTATTAAAGGATCGTTTTGACATAATTTTCAAAATAAAGATGGATTTTTTTTAATTATTTCACCTAGGATTTGGACATCAATCCTGTGGTTAGGGACATCATGATGAATCGAACCTTCACCATCATCAGTCTTCATTTTGCCGACTTCCTGAGCCACGACTGGGTTTCCTGGTTTACGGTGAAACTGGTTCCTCTTCTCCCCAGCTTGACTGCAGAGATGCTCCAGACAGTAACAGCAAACACAGACTGCAACGCATACCACATTATGTACGTAGCGCTCCCCCAATAAAAGACAGCTCCGTGACACGTTCCTTATAACACATTCAAAGAGAGCGAGTGGACAATTCTGTCTCAATCTACGGCATCCTTACATTTTCTTTTGATCTTTCCCCTATAGCGTTGGTGCTCTGAACAGCGTCTTTGACCAGATGGCTTCGCTGAGGCATCAGGAGCTCACCCAAGTCATGTTGGGCTACCTGAAGCAGCATCACTCGTGGGGTAAGTTCAGTAACCGTGGCGTTTTGTTTGTCCTGCGTCCTGAAAGGCAGCACTGCTCTGCGGTTGTGCATGAACCTGTATCTCAATGAGTCATTTTTCTGTTTCAGGCTCAACCTGTGGATCCAGCACCAGCAGCCTCAGTGTTTGGCTTGAGGAGAGCTTTGGCAAATTCTCCATCTACGTGGATTACAGAGACCTGCGTGACCTCAACACAGGCTTCGACCGCGTAAGGAGCCCGCCATGCTAAACGATTGCTCCCATGACTGTTGCGGGCAACCATGTCATTTTTACAAATGGTGTTGTTTTCTCCTCTGCAGTTTGAGTCTTTGGACCTTCTGAGCGCTTCTCAAGTTGCTCAACTGACACTACACTCTGGAGCTTTGAATAACGCGCACCTGATGGAAATGGTCTTTGACCGTCTAGAAGGCGGCAACCCTTTTCAGGATATTGAAGAGTTCTTGGAGGGTCTCACCAGTTCCTCGCAGGTGTGTTGTCATCACGTAGACTGCAAGTGGTCTGTTTTGTGGAAAAATTACCTATTAAAGGATCGTTTTGACATAATTTTCAAAATAAAGATGGATTTTTTTAATTATTTCACCTAGGATTTGGACATCAATCCTGTGGTTAGGGACATCATGATGAATCGAACCTTCACCATCATCAGTCTTCATTTTGCCGACTTCCTGAGCCACGACTGGGTTTCCTGGTTCACGGTGAAACTGGTTCCTCTCCTCCCCAGCTTTACTGCAGAGATGCTCCAGACAGTAACAGCAAACACAGACTGCAACGCATACCACATTATGTACGTAGCGCTCCCCCAATAACAGACAGCTCCGTGACACGTTCCTTATAACACATTCAAAGAGAGCGAGTGGACAATTCTGCCTCAATCTACGGCATCCTTACGTTTTCTTTTGATCTTTCCTCTATAGCGTTGGTGCTCTGAACAGCGTCTTTGACCAGATGGCTTCGCTGAGGCATCAGGAGCTCACCCAAGTCATGTTGGGCTACCTGAAGCAGCATCACTCGTGGGGTAAGTTCAGTAACCGTGGCGCTTTGTTTGTCCTGCGTCCTGAAAGGCAGCACTGCTCTGCGGTTGTGCATGAACCTGTATCTCAATGAGTCATTTTTCTGTTTCAGGCTCAACCTGTGGATCCAGCACCAGCAGCCTCAGTGTTTGGCTTGAGGAGAGCTTTGGCAAATTCTCCATCTACGTGGATTACAGAGACCTGCGTGACCTCAACACAGGCTTCGACCGCGTAAGGAGCCCGCCATGCTAAACCATTGCTCCCATGACTGTTGCGGGCAACCATGTCATTTTTACAAATGGTGTTGTTTTCTCCTCTGCAGTTTGAGTCTTTGGACCTTCTGAGCGCTTCTCAAGTTGCTCAACTGACACTACACTCTGGAGCTTTGAATAACGCGCACCTGATGGAAATGGTCTTTGACCGTCTAGAAGGCGGCAACCCTTTCCAGGATATTGAAGAGTTCTTGGAGGGTCTCACCAGTTCCTCGCAGGTGTGTTGTCATCACGTAGACTGCAAGTGGTCTGTTTTGTGGAAAAATTACCTATTAAAGGATCGTTTTGACATAATTTTCAAAATAAAGATGGATTTTTTTAATTATTTCACCTAGGATTTGGACATCAATCCTGTGGTTAGGGACATCATGATGAATCGAACCTTCACCATCATCAGTCTTCATTTTGCCGACTTCCTGAGCCACGACTGGGTTTCCTGGTTCACGGTGAAACTGGTTCCTCTTCTCCCCAGCTTGATTGCAGAGATGCTCCAGACAGTAACAGCAAACACAGACTGCAACGCATACCACATTATGTACGTAGCGCTCCCCCAATAAAAGACAGCTCCGTGACACGTTCCTTATAACACATTCAAAGAGAGCGAGTGGACAATTCGGCCTCAATCTACGGCATCCTTACATTTTCTTTTGATCTTTCCCCTATAGCGTTGGTGCTCTGAACAACGTCTTTGACCAGATGGCTTCGCTGAGGCATCAGGAGCTCACCCAAGTCATGTTGGGCTACCTGAAGCAGCATCACTCGTGGGGTAAGTTCAGTAACCGTGGCGCTTTGTTTGTCCTGCGTCCTGAAAGGCAGCACTGCTCTGCGGTTGTGCATGAGCCTGTATCTCAATGAGTCATTTTTCTGTTTCAGGCTCAACCTGTGGATCCAGCACCAGCAGCCTCAGTGTTTGGCTTGAGGAGAGCTTTGGCAAATTCTCCATCTATGTGGATTACAGAGACCTGCGAGACCTCAACACAGGCTTCGACCACGTAAGGAGCCCACCATGCTAAACCATTGCTCCCATGACTGTTGCGGGCAACCATGTCATTTTTACAAATGGTGTTGTTTTCTCCTCTGCAGTTTGAGTCTTTGGACCTTCTGAGCGCTTCTCAAGTTGCTCAACTGACACTACACTCTGGAGCTTTGAATAACGCGCACCTGATGGAAATGGTCTTTGACCGTCTAGAAGGCGGCAACCCTTTCCAGGATATTGAAGAGTTCTTGGAGGGTCTCACCAGTTCCTCGCAGGTGTGTTGTCATCACGTAGACTGCAAGTGGTCTGTTTTGTGGAAAAATTACCTATTAAAGGATCGTTTTGACATAATTTTCAAAATAAAGATGGATTTTTTTAATTATTTCACCTAGGATTTGGACATCAATCCTGTGGTTAGGGACATCATGATGAATCGAACCTTCACCATCATCAGTCTTCATTTTGCCGACTTCCTGAGCCACGACTGGGTTTCCTGGTTCACGGTGAAACTGGTTCCTCTTCTCCCCAGCTTGATTGCAGAGATGCTCCAGACAGTAACAGCAAACACAGACTGCAACGCATACCACATTATGTACGTAGCGCTCCCCCAATAAAAGACAGCTCCGTGACACGTTCCTTATAACACATTCAAAGAGAGCGAGTGGACAATTCGGCCTCAATCTACGGCATCCTTACATTTTCTTTTGATCTTTCCCCTATAGCGTTGGTGCTCTGAACAACGTCTTTGACCAGATGGCTTCGCTGAGGCATCAGGAGCTCACCCAAGTCATGTTGGGCTACCTGAAGCAGCATCACTCGTGGGGTAAGTTCAGTAACCGTGGCGCTTTGTTTGTCCTGCGTCCTGAAAGGCAGCACTGCTCTGCGGTTGTGCATGAGCCTGTATCTCAATGAGTCATTTTTCTGTTTCAGGCTCAACCTGTGGATCCAGCACCAGCAGCCTCAGTGTTTGGCTTGAGGAGAGCTTTGGCAAATTCTCCATCTATGTGGATTACAGAGACCTGCGAGACCTCAACACAGGCTTCGACCACGTAAGGAGCCCACCATGCTAAACCATTGCTCCCATGACTGTTGCGGGCAACCATGTCATTTTTACAAATGGTGTTGTTTTCTCCTCTGCAGTTTGAGTCTTTGGACCTTCTGAGCGCTTCTCAAGTTGCTCAACTGACACTACACTCTGGAGCTTTGAATAACGCGCACCTGATGGAAATGGTCTTTGACCGTCTAGAAGGCGGCAACCCTTTCCAGGATATTGAAGAGTTCTTGGAGGGTCTCACCAGTTCCTCACAGGTGTGTTGTCATCACTTAGACTGCAAGTGGTCTGTTTTGTGGAACAATTACCTTGTAAAGGATCGTTTTGACATAATTTTCAAATAAAGATGGATTTTTTTTAATCATTTCACCTAGGAGTTGGACATCAATCCTGTGGTTAGGGACATCATGATGAATCGAACCTTCACCATCATCAGTCTTCATTTTGCCGACTTCCAGAGCCACGACTGGGTTTCCTGGTTCACGGTGAAACTGGTTCCTCTCCTCCCCAGCTTGACTGCAGAGATGCTCCAGACAGTAACAGCAAACACAGACTGCAACGCATACCACATTATGTACGTAGCGCTCCCCCAATAACAGACAGCTCCGTGACACGTTCCTTATAACACATTCAAAGAGAGCGAGTGGACAATTCTGTCTCAATCTACGGCATCCTTACATTTTCTTTTGATCTTTCCCCTATAGCGTTGGTGCTCTGAACAGCGTCTTTGACCAGATGGCTTCGCTGAGGCATCAGGAGCTCACCCAAGTCATGTTGGGCTACCTGAAGCAGCATCACTCGTGGGGTAAGTTCAGTAACCGTGGCGCTTTGTTTGTCCTGCGTCCTGAAAGGAGCACTGCTCTGCGGTTGTGCATGAACCTGTATCTCAATGAGTCATTTTTCTGTTTCAGGCTCAACCTGTGGATCCAGCACCAGCAGCCTCAGTGTTTGGCTTGAGGAGAGCTTTGGCAAATTCTCCATCTACGTGGATTACAGAGACCTGCGTGACCTCAACACAGGCTTCGACCGCGTAAGGAGCCCGCCATGCTAAACGATTGCTCCCATGACTGTTGCGGGCAACCATGTCATTTTTACAAATGGTGTTGTTTTCTCCTCTGCAGTTTGAGTCTTTGGACCTTCTGAGCGCTTCTCAAGTTGCTCAACTGACACTACACTCTGGAGCTTTGAATAACGCGCACCTGATGGAAATGGTCTTTGACCGTCTAGAAGGCGGCAACCCTTTCCAGGATATTGAAGAGTTCTTGGAGGGTCTCACCAGTTCCTCACAGGTGTGTTGTCATCACTTAGACTGCAAGTGGTCTGTTTTGTGGAACAATTACCTTGTAAAGGATCGTTTTGACATAATTTTCAAATAAAGATGGATTTTTTTTAATCATTTCACCTAGGAGTTGGACATCAATCCTGTGGTTAGGGACATCATGATGAATCGAACCTTCACCATCATCAGTCTTCATTTTGCCGACTTCCAGAGCCACGACTGGGTTTCCTGGTTCACGGTGAAACTGGTTCCTCTCCTCCCCAGCTTGACTGCAGAGATGCTCCAGACAGTAACAGCAAACACAGACTGCAACGCATACCACATTATGTACGTAGCGCTCCCCCAATAAAAGACAGCTCCGTGACACGTTCCTTATAACACATTCAAAGAGAGCGAGTGGACAATTCGGCCTCAATCTACGGCATCCTTACATTTTCTTTTGATCTTTCCCCTATAGCGTTGGTGCTCTGAACAACGTCTTTGACCAGATGGCTTCGCTGAGGCATCAGGAGCTCACCCAAGTCATGTTGGGCTACCTGAAGCAGCATCACTCGTGGGGTAAGTTCAGTAACCGTGGCGCTTTGTTTGTCCTGCGTCCTGAAAGGCAGCACTGCTCTGCGGTTGTGCATGAGCCTGTATCTCAATGAGTCATTTTTCTGTTTCAGGCTCAACCTGTGGATCCAGCACCAGCAGCCTCAGTGTTTGGCTTGAGGAGAGCTTTGGCAAATTCTCCATCTATGTGGATTACAGAGACCTGCGAGACCTCAACACAGGCTTCGACCACGTAAGGAGCCCGCCATGCTAATCCATTGCTCCCATGACTGTTGCGGGCAACCATGTCATTTTTACAAATGGTGTTGTTTTCTCCTCTGCAGTTTGAGTCTTTGGACCTTCTGAGCGCTTCTCAAGTTGCTCAACTGACACTACACTCTGGAGCTTTGAATAACGCGCACCTGATGGAAATGGTCTTTGACCGTCTAGAAGGCGGCAACCCTTTCCAGGATATTGAAGAGTTCTTGGAGGGTCTCACCAGTTCCTCACAGGTGTGTTGTCATCACTTAGACTGCAAGTGGTCTGTTTTGTGGAACAATTACCTTGTAAAGGATCGTTTTGACATAATTTTCAAATAAAGATGGATTTTTTTTAATCATTTCACCTAGGAGTTGGACATCAATCCTGTGGTTAGGGACATCATGATGAATCGAACCTTCACCATCATCAGTCTTCATTTTGCCGACTTCCAGAGCCACGACTGGGTTTCCTGGTTCACGGTGAAACTGGTTCCTCTCCTCCCCAGCTTGACTGCAGAGATGCTCCAGACAGTAACAGCAAACACAGACTGCAACGCATACCACATTATGTACGTAGCGCTCCCCCAATAACAGACAGCTCCGTGACACGTTCCTTATAACACATTCAAAGAGAGCGAGTGGACAATTCTGTCTCAATCTACGGCATCCTTACATTTTCTTTTGATCTTTCCCCTATAGCGTTGGTGCTCTGAACAGCGTCTTTGACCAGATGGCTTCGCTGAGGCATCAGGAGCTCACCCAAGTCATGTTGGGCTACCTGAAGCAGCATCACTCGTGGGGTAAGTTCAGTAACCGTGGCGCTTTGTTTGTCCTGCGTCCTGAAAGGAGCACTGCTCTGCGGTTGTGCATGAACCTGTATCTCAATGAGTCATTTTTCTGTTTCAGGCTCAACCTGTGGATCCAGCACCAGCAGCCTCAGTGTTTGGCTTGAGGAGAGCTTTGGCAAATTCTCCATCTACGTGGATTACAGAGACCTGCGTGACCTCAACACAGGCTTCGACCGCGTAAGGAGCCCGCCATGCTAAACGATTGCTCCCATGACTGTTGCGGGCAACCATGTCATTTTTACAAATGGTGTTGTTTTCTCCTCTGCAGTTTGAGTCTTTGGACCTTCTGAGCGCTTCTCAAGTTGCTCAACTGACACTACACTCTGGAGCTTTGAATAACGCGCACCTGATGGAAATGGTCTTTGACCGTCTAGAAGGCGGCAACCCTTTTCAGGATATTGAAGAGTTCTTGGAGGGTCTCACCAGTTCCTCGCAGGTGTGTTGTCATCACGTAGACTGCAAGTGGTCTGTTTTGTGGAAAAATTACCTATTAAAGGATCGTTTTGACATAATTTTCAAAATAAAGATGGATTTTTTTAATTATTTCACCTAGGATTTGGACATCAATCCTGTGGTTAGGGACATCATGATGAATCGAACCTTCACCATCATCAGTCTTCATTTTGCCGACTTCCTGAGCCACGACTGGGTTTCCTGGTTCACGGTGAAACTGGTTCCTCTCCTCCCCAGCTTTACTGCAGAGATGCTCCAGACAGTAACAGCAAACACAGACTGCAACGCATACCACATTATGTACGTAGCGCTCCCCCAATAACAGACAGCTCCGTGACACGTTCCTTATAACACATTCAAAGAGAGCGAGTGGACAATTCTGCCTCAATCTACGGCATCCTTACGTTTTCTTTTGATCTTTCCTCTATAGCGTTGGTGCTCTGAACAGCGTCTTTGACCAGATGGCTTCGCTGAGGCATCAGGAGCTCACCCAAGTCATGTTGGGCTACCTGAAGCAGCATCACTCGTGGGGTAAGTTCAGTAACCGTGGCGCTTTGTTTGTCCTGCGTCCTGAAAGGCAGCACTGCTCTGCGGTTGTGCATGAACCTGTATCTCAATGAGTCATTTTTCTGTTTCAGGCTCAACCTGTGGATCCAGCACCAGCAGCCTCAGTGTTTGGCTTGAGGAGAGCTTTGGCAAATTCTCCATCTACGTGGATTACAGAGACCTGCGTGACCTCAACACAGGCTTCGACCGCGTAAGGAGCCCGCCATGCTAAACCATTGCTCCCATGACTGTTGCGGGCAACCATGTCATTTTTACAAATGGTGTTGTTTTCTCCTCTGCAGTTTGAGTCTTTGGACCTTCTGAGCGCTTCTCAAGTTGCTCAACTGACACTACACTCTGGAGCTTTGAATAACGCGCACCTGATGGAAATGGTCTTTGACCGTCTAGAAGGCGGCAACCCTTTCCAGGATATTGAAGAGTTCTTGGAGGGTCTCACCAGTTCCTCGCAGGTGTGTTGTCATCACGTAGACTGCAAGTGGTCTGTTTTGTGGAAAAATTACCTATTAAAGGATCGTTTTGACATAATTTTCAAAATAAAGATGGATTTTTTTAATTATTTCACCTAGGATTTGGACATCAATCCTGTGGTTAGGGACATCATGATGAATCGAACCTTCACCATCATCAGTCTTCATTTTGCCGACTTCCTGAGCCACGACTGGGTTTCCTGGTTCACGGTGAAACTGGTTCCTCTTCTCCCCAGCTTGATTGCAGAGATGCTCCAGACAGTAACAGCAAACACAGACTGCAACGCATACCACATTATGTACGTAGCGCTCCCCCAATAAAAGACAGCTCCGTGACACGTTCCTTATAACACATTCAAAGAGAGCGAGTGGACAATTCGGCCTCAATCTACGGCATCCTTACATTTTCTTTTGATCTTTCCCCTATAGCGTTGGTGCTCTGAACAACGTCTTTGACCAGATGGCTTCGCTGAGGCATCAGGAGCTCACCCAAGTCATGTTGGGCTACCTGAAGCAGCATCACTCGTGGGGTAAGTTCAGTAACCGTGGCGCTTTGTTTGTCCTGCGTCCTGAAAGGCAGCACTGCTCTGCGGTTGTGCATGAGCCTGTATCTCAATGAGTCATTTTTCTGTTTCAGGCTCAACCTGTGGATCCAGCACCAGCAGCCTCAGTGTTTGGCTTGAGGAGAGCTTTGGCAAATTCTCCATCTATGTGGATTACAGAGACCTGCGAGACCTCAACACAGGCTTCGACCACGTAAGGAGCCCACCATGCTAAACCATTGCTCCCATGACTGTTGCGGGCAACCATGTCATTTTTACAAATGGTGTTGTTTTCTCC
Organism: Garra rufa; assembly: GCF_049309525.1. Taxonomy (NCBI): domain Eukaryota; kingdom Metazoa; phylum Chordata; class Actinopteri; order Cypriniformes; family Cyprinidae; genus Garra; species Garra rufa. The sequence continues at coordinate 45,856,659 of NC_133375.1, forward strand.
TCTGCAGTTTGAGTCTTTGGACCTTCTGAGCGCTTCTCAAGTTGCTCAACTGACACTACACTCTGGAGCTTTGAATAACGCGCACCTGATGGAAATGGTCTTTGACCGTCTAGAAGGCGGCAACCCTTTCCAGGATATTGAAGAGTTCTTGGAGGGTCTCACCAGTTCCTCACAGGTGTGTTGTCATCACTTAGACTGCAAGTGGTCTGTTTTGTGGAACAATTACCTTGTAAAGGATCGTTTTGACATAATTTTCAAATAAAGATGGATTTTTTTTAATCATTTCACCTAGGAGTTGGACATCAATCCTGTGGTTAGGGACATCATGATGAATCGAACCTTCACCATCATCAGTCTTCATTTTGCCGACTTCCAGAGCCACGACTGGGTTTCCTGGTTCACGGTGAAACTGGTTCCTCTCCTCCCCAGCTTGACTGCAGAGATGCTCCAGACAGTAACAGCAAACACAGACTGCAACGCATACCACATTATGTACGTAGCGCTCCCCCAATAACAGACAGCTCCGTGACACGTTCCTTATAACACATTCAAAGAGAGCGAGTGGACAATTCTGTCTCAATCTACGGCATCCTTACATTTTCTTTTGATCTTTCCCCTATAGCGTTGGTGCTCTGAACAGCGTCTTTGACCAGATGGCTTCGCTGAGGCATCAGGAGCTCACCCAAGTCATGTTGGGCTACCTGAAGCAGCATCACTCGTGGGGTAAGTTCAGTAACCGTGGCGCTTTGTTTGTCCTGCGTCCTGAAAGGAGCACTGCTCTGCGGTTGTGCATGAACCTGTATCTCAATGAGTCATTTTTCTGTTTCAGGCTCAACCTGTGGATCCAGCACCAGCAGCCTCAGTGTTTGGCTTGAGGAGAGCTTTGGCAAATTCTCCATCTACGTGGATTACAGAGACCTGCGTGACCTCAACACAGGCTTCGACCGCGTAAGGAGCCCGCCATGCTAAACGATTGCTCCCATGACTGTTGCGGGCAACCATGTCATTTTTACAAATGGTGTTGTTTTCTCCTCTGCAGTTTGAGTCTTTGGACCTTCTGAGCGCTTCTCAAGTTGCTCAACTGACACTACACTCTGGAGCTTTGAATAACGCGCACCTGATGGAAATGGTCTTTGACCGTCTAGAAGGCGGCAACCCTTTCCAGGATATTGAAGAGTTCTTGGAGCGTCTCACCAGTTCCTCACAGGTGTGTTGTCATCACTTAGACTGCAAGTGGTCTGTTTTGTGGAACAATTACCTTGTAAAGGATCGTTTTGACATAATTTTCAAATAAAGATGGATTTTTTTTAATCATTTCACCTAGGAGTTGGACATCAATCCTGTGGTTAGGGACATCATGATGAATCGAACCTTCACCATCATCAGTCTTCATTTTGCCGACTTCCAGAGCCACGACTGGGTTTCCTGGTTCACGGTGAAACTGGTTCCTCTCCTCCCCAGCTTGACTGCAGAGATGCTCCAGACAGTAACAGCAAACACAGACTGCAACGCATACCACATTATGTACGTAGCGCTCCCCCAATAAAAGACAGCTCCGTGACACGTTCCTTATAACACATTCAAAGAGAGCGAGTGGACAATTCGGCCTCAATCTACGGCATCCTTACATTTTCTTTTGATCTTTCCCCTATAGCGTTGGTGCTCTGAACAACGTCTTTGACCAGATGGCTTCGCTGAGGCATCAGGAGCTCACCCAAGTCATGTTGGGCTACCTGAAGCAGCATCACTCGTGGGGTAAGTTCAGTAACCGTGGCGCTTTGTTTGTCCTGCGTCCTGAAAGGCAGCACTGCTCTGCGGTTGTGCATGAGCCTGTATCTCAATGAGTCATTTTTCTGTTTCAGGCTCAACCTGTGGATCCAGCACCAGCAGCCTCAGTGTTTGGCTTGAGGAGAGCTTTGGCAAATTCTCCATCTATGTGGATTACAGAGACCTGCGAGACCTCAACACAGGCTTCGACCACGTAAGGAGCCCGCCATGCTAAACCATTGCTCCCATGACTGTTGCGGGCAACCATGTCATTTTTACAAATGGTGTTGTTTTCTCCTCTGCAGTTTGAGTCTTTGGACCTTCTGAGCGCTTCTCAAGTTGCTCAACTGACACTACACTCTGGAGCTTTGAATAACGCGCACCTGATGGAAATGGTCTTTGACCGTCTAGAAGGCGGCAACCCTTTCCAGGATATTGAAGAGTTCTTGGAGGGTCTCACCAGTTCCTCACAGGTGTGTTGTCATCACTTAGACTGCAAGTGGTCTGTTTTGTGGAACAATTACCTTGTAAAGGATCGTTTTGACATAATTTTCAAATAAAGATGGATTTTTTTTAATCATTTCACCTAGGAGTTGGACATCAATCCTGTGGTTAGGGACATCATGATGAATCGAACCTTCACCATCATCAGTCTTCATTTTGCCGACTTCCAGAGCCACGACTGGGTTTCCTGGTTCACGGTGAAACTGGTTCCTCTCCTCCCCAGCTTGACTGCAGAGATGCTCCAGACAGTAACAGCAAACACAGACTGCAACGCATACCACATTATGTACGTAGCGCTCCCCCAATAACAGACAGCTCCGTGACACGTTCCTTATAACACATTCAAAGAGAGCGAGTGGACAATTCTGTCTCAATCTACGGCATCCTTACATTTTCTTTTGATCTTTCCCCTATAGCGTTGGTGCTCTGAACAGCGTCTTTGACCAGATGGCTTCGCTGAGGCATCAGGAGCTCACCCAAGTCATGTTGGGCTACCTGAAGCAGCATCACTCGTGGGGTAAGTTCAGTAACCGTGGCGCTTTGTTTGTCCTGCGTCCTGAAAGGAGCACTGCTCTGCGGTTGTGCATGAACCTGTATCTCAATGAGTCATTTTTCTGTTTCAGGCTCAACCTGTGGATCCAGCACCAGCAGCCTCAGTGTTTGGCTTGAGGAGAGCTTTGGCAAATTCTCCATCTACGTGGATTACAGAGACCTGCGTGACCTCAACACAGGCTTCGACCGCGTAAGGAGCCCGCCATGCTAAACGATTGCTCCCATGACTGTTGCGGGCAACCATGTCATTTTTACAAATGGTGTTGTTTTCTCCTCTGCAGTTTGAGTCTTTGGACCTTCTGAGCGCTTCTCAAGTTGCTCATCTGACACTACACTCTGGAGCTTTGAATAACGCGCACCTGATGGAAATGGTCTTTGACCGTCTAGAAGGCGGCAACCCTTTTCAGGATATTGAAGAGTTCTTGGAGGGTCTCACCAGTTCCTCGCAGGTGTGTTGTCATCACGTAGACTGCAAGTGGTCTGTTTTGTGGAAAAATTACCTATTAAAGGATCGTTTTGACATAATTTTCAAAATAAAGATGGATTTTTTTAATTATTTCACCTAGGATTTGGACATCAATCCTGTGGTTAGGGACATCATGATGAATCGAACCTTCACCATCATCAGTCTTCATTTTGCCGACTTCCTGAGCCACGACTGGGTTTCCTGGTTCACGGTGAAACTGGTTCCTCTCCTCCCCAGCTTTACTGCAGAGATGCTCCAGACAGTAACAGCAAACACAGACTGCAACGCATACCACATTATGTACGTAGCGCTCCCCCAATAACAGACAGCTCCGTGACACGTTCCTTATAACACATTCAAAGAGAGCGAGTGGACAATTCTGCCTCAATCTACGGCATCCTTACGTTTTCTTTTGATCTTTCCTCTATAGCGTTGGTGCTCTGAACAGCGTCTTTGACCAGATGGCTTCGCTGAGGCATCAGGAGCTCACCCAAGTCATGTTGGGCTACCTGAAGCAGCATCACTCGTGGGGTAAGTTCAGTAACCGTGGCGCTTTGTTTGTCCTGCGTCCTGAAAGGCAGCACTGCTCTGCGGTTGTGCATGAACCTGTATCTCAATGAGTCATTTTTCTGTTTCAGGCTCAACCTGTGGATCCAGCACCAGCAGCCTCAGTGTTTGGCTTGAGGAGAGCTTTGGCAAATTCTCCATCTACGTGGATTACAGAGACCTGCGTGACCTCAACACAGGCTTCGACCGCGTAAGGAGCCCGCCATGCTAAACCATTGCTCCCATGACTGTTGCGGGCAACCATGTCATTTTTACAAATGGTGTTGTTTTCTCCTCTGCAGTTTGAGTCTTTGGACCTTCTGAGCGCTTCTCAAGTTGCTCAACTGACACTACACTCTGGAGCTTTGAATAACGCACACCTGATGGAAATGGTCTTTGACCGTCTAGAAGGCGGCAACCCTTTCCAGGATATTGAAGAGTTCTTGGAGGGTCTCACCAGTTCCGCGCAGGTGTGTTGTCATCACGTAGACTGCAAGTGGTCTGTTTTGTGGAAAAATTACCTATTAAAGGATCGTTTTGACATAATTTTCAAAATAAAGATGGATTTTTTAAATTATTTCACCTAGGATTTGGACATCAATCCTGTGGTTAGGGACATCATGATGAATCGAACCTTCACCATCATCAGTCTTCATTTTGCCGACTTCCTGAGCCACGACTGGGTTTCCTGGTTCACGGTGAAACTGGTTCCTCTTCTCCCCAGCTTGACTGCAGAGATGCTCCAGACAGTAACAGCAAACACAGACTGCAACGCATACCACATTATGTACGTAGCGCTCCCCCAATAAAAGACAGCTCCGTGACACGTTCCTTATAACACATTCAAAGAGAGCGAGTGGACAATTCGGCCTCAATCTACGGCATCCTTACATTTTCTTTTGATCTTTCCCCTATAGCGTTGGTGCTCTGAACAGCGTCTTTGACCAGATGGCTTCGCTGAGGCATCAGGAGCTCACCCAAGTCATGTTGGGCTACCTGAAGCAGCATCACTCGTGGGGTAAGTTCAGTAACCGTGGCGCTTTGTTTTTCCTGCGTCCTGAAAGGCAGCACTGCTCTGCGGTTGTGCATGAACCTGTATCTCAATGAGTCATTTTTCTGTTTCAGGCTCAACCTGTGGATCCAGCACCAGCAGCCTCAGTGTTTGGCTTGAGGAGAGCTTTGGCAAATTCTCCATCTACGTGGATTACAGAGACCTGCGTGACCTCAACACAGGCTTCGACCGCGTAAGGAGCCCGCCATGCTAAACCATTGCTCCCATGACTGTTGCGGGCAACCATGTCATTTTTACAAATGGTGTTGTTTTCTCCTCTGCAGTTTGAGTCTTTGGACCTTCTGAGCGCTTCTCAAGTTGCTCAACTGACACTACACTCTGGAGCTTTGAATAACGCACACCTGATGGAAATGGTCTTTGACCGTCTAGAAGGCGGCAACCCTTTCCAGGATATTGAAGAGTTCTTGGAGGGTCTCACCAGTTCCTCGCAGGTGTGTTGTCATCACTTAGACTGCAAGTGGTCTATTTTGTGGAAAAATTACCTTTTAAAGGATCGTTTTGACATAATTTTCAAAATAAAGATGGATTTTTTAAATCATTTCACCTAGGATTTGGACATCAATCCTGTGGTTAGGGACATCATGATGAATCGAACCTTCACCATCATCAGTCTTCATTTTGCCGACTTCCTGATCCACGACTGGGTTTCCTGGTTCACGGTGAAACTGGTTCCTCTCCTCCCCAGCTTGACTGCAGAGATGCTCCAGACAGTAACAGCAAACACAGACTGCAATGCATACCACATTATGTACGTAGCGCTCCCCCAATAACAGACAGCTCCGTGACACGTTCCTTATAACACATTCAAAGAGAGCGAGTGGACAATTCGGCCTCAATCTACGGCATCCTTACATTTTCTTTTGATCTTTCCCCTATAGCGTTGGTGCTCTGAACAGCGTCTTTGACCAGATGGCTTCGCTGAGGCATCAGGAGCTCACCCAAGTCATGTTGGGCTACCTGAAGCAGCATCACTCGTGGGGTAAGTTCAGTAACCGTGGCGCTTTGTTTTTCCTGCGTCCTGAAAGGCAGCGCTGCTCTGCGGTTGTGCATGAACCTGTATCTCAATGAGTCATTTTTCTGTTTCAGGCTCAACCTGTGGATCCAGCACCAGCAGCCTCAGTGTTTGGCTTGAGGAGAGCTTTGGCAAATTCTCCATCTACGTGGATTACAGAGACCTGCGTGACCTCAACACAGGCTTCGACCGCGTAAGGAGCCCGCCATGCTAAACCATTGCTCCCATGACTGTTGCGGGCAACCATGTCATTTTTACAAATGGTGTTGTTTTCTCCTCTGCAGTTTGAGTCTTTGGACCTTCTGAGCGCTTCTCAAGTTGCTCAACTGACACTACACTCTGGAGCTTTGAATAACGCACACCTGATGGAAATGGTCTTTGACCGTCTAGAAGGCGGCAACCCTTTCCAGGATATTGAAGAGTTCTTGGAGGGTCTCACCAGTTCCTCGCAGGTGTGTTGTCATCACTTAGACTGCAAGTGGTCTATTTTGTGGAAAAATTACCTTTTAAAGGATCGTTTTGACATAATTTTCAAAATAAAGATGGATTTTTTAAATCATTTCACCTAGGATTTGGACATCAATCCTGTGGTTAGGGACATCATGATGAATCGAACCTTCACCATCATCAGTCTTCATTTTGCCGACTTCCTGATCCACGACTGGGTTTCCTGGTTCACGGTGAAACTGGTTCCTCTCCTCCCCAGCTTGACTGCAGAGATGCTCCAGACAGTAACAGCAAACACAGACTGCAATGCATACCACATTATGTACGTAGCGCTCCCCCAATAACAGACAGCTCCGTGACACGTTCCTTATAACACATTCAAAGAGAGCGAGTGGACAATTCGGCCTCAATCTACGGCATCCTTACATTTTCTTTTGATCTTTCCCCTATAGCGTTGGTGCTCTGAACAGCGTCTTTGACCAGATGGCTTCGCTGAGGCATCAGGAGCTCACCCAAGTCATGTTGGGCTACCTGAAGCAGCATCACTCGTGGGGTAAGTTCAGTAACCGTGGCGCTTTGTTTTTCCTGCGTCCTGAAAGGCAGCACTGCTCTGCGGTTGTGCATGAACCTGTATCTCAATGAGTCATTTTTCTGTTTCAGGCTCAACCTGTGGATCCAGCACCAGCAGCCTCAGTGTTTGGCTTGAGGAGAGCTTTGGCAAATTCTCCATCTACGTGGATTACAGAGACCTGCGTGACCTCAACACAGGCTTCGACCGCGTAAGGAGCCCGCCATGCTAAACCATTGCTCCCATGACTGTTGCGGGCAACCATGTCATTTTTACAAATGGTGTTGTTTTCTCCTCTGCAGTTTGAGTCTTTGGACCTTCTGAGCGCTTCTCAAGTTGCTCAACTGACACTACACTCTGGAGCTTTGAATAACGCGCACCTGATGGAAATGGTCTTTGACCGTCTAGAAGGCGGCAACCCTTTCCAGGATATTGAAGAGTTCTTGGAGGGTCTCACCAGTTCCTCGCAGGTGTGTTGTCATCACGTAGACTGCAAGTGGTCTGTTTTGTGGAAAAATTACCTATTAAAGGATCGTTTTGACATAATTTTCAAAATAAAGATGGATTTTTTTAATTATTTCACCTAGGATTTGGACATCAATCCTGTGGTTAGGGACATCATGATGAATCGAACCTTCACCATCATCAGTCTTCATTTTGCCGACTTCCTGAGCCACGACTGGGTTTCCTGGTTCACGGTGAAACTGGTTCCTCTTCTCCCCAGCTTGACTGCAGAGATGCTCCAGACAGTAACAGCAAACACAGACTGCAACGCATACCACATTATGTACGTAGCGCTCCCCCAATAACAGACAGCTCCTTGACACGTTCCTTATAACACATTCAAAGAGAGCGAGTGGACAATTCGGCCTCAATCTACGGCATCCTTACATTTTCTTTTGATCGTTCCCCTATAGCGTTGGTGCTCTGAACAACGTCTTTGACCAGATGGCTTCGCTGAGGCATCAGGAGCTCACCCAAGTCATGTTGGGCTACCTGAAGCAGCATCACTCGTGGGGTAAGTTCAGTAACCGTGGCGCTTTGTTTGTCCTGCATCCTGAAAGGCAGCACTGCTCTGCGGTTGTGCATGAACCTGTATCTCAATGAGTCATTTTTCTGTTTCAGGCTCAACCTGTGGATCCAGCACCAGCAGCCTCAGTGTTTGGCTTGAGGAGAGCTTTGGCAAATTCTCCATCTACGTGGATTACAGAGACCTGCGTGACCTCAACACAGGCTTCGACCGCGTAAGGAGCCCGCCATACTAAACCATTGCTCCCATGACTGTTGCGGGCAACCATGTCATTTTTACAAATGGTGTTGTTTTCTCCTCTGCAGTTTGAGTCTTTGGACCTTCTGAGCGCTTCTCAAGTTGCTCAACTGACACTACACTCTGGAGCTTTGAATAACGCGCACCTGATGGAAATGGTCTTTGACCGTCTAGAAGGCGGCAAACCTTTCCAGGATATTGAAGAGTTCTTGGAGGGTCTCACCAGTTCCTCGCAGGTGTGTTGTCATCACTTAGACTGCAAGTGGTCTATTTTGTGGAAAAATTACCTTTTAAAGGAACGTTTTGACATAATTTTCAAAATAAAGATGGATTTTTTTAATCATTTCACCTAGGATTTGGACATCAATCCTGTGGTTAGGGACATCATGATGAATCGAACCTTCACCATCATCAGTCTTCATTTTGCCGACTTCCTGAGCCACGACTGGGTTTCCTGGTTCACGGTGAAACTGGTTCCTCTCCTCCCCAGCTTGACTGCAGAGATGCTCCAGACAGTAACAGCAAACACAGACTGCAACGCATACCACATTATGTACGTAGCGCTCCCCCAATAACAGACAGCTCCGTGACACGTTCCTTATAACACATTCAAAGAGAGCGAGTGGACAATTCGGACTCAATCTACGGCATCCTTACATTTTCTTTTGATCTTTCCCCTATAGCGTTGGAGCTCTGAACAACGTCTTTGACCAGATGGCTTCGCTGAGGCATCAGGAGCTCACCCAAGTCATGTTGGGCTACCTGAAGCAGCATCACTCGTGGGGTAAGTTCAGTAACCGTGGCGCTTTGTTTGTCCTGCATCCTGAAAGGCAGCACTGCTCTGCGGTTGTGCATGAACCTGTATCTCAATGAGTCATTTTTCTGTTTCAGGCTCAACCTGTGGATCCAGCACCAGCAGCCTCAGTGTTTGGCTTGAGGAGAGCTTTGGCAAATTCTCCATCTACGTGGATTACAGAGACCTGCGTGACCTCAACACAGGCTTCGACCGCGTAAGGAGCCCGCCATACTAAACCATTGCTCCCATGACTGTTGCGGGCAACCATGTCATTTTTACAAATGGTGTTGTTTTCTCCTCTGCAGTTTGAGTCTTTGGACCTTCTGAGCGCTTCTCAAGTTGCTCAACTGACACTACACTCTGGAGCTTTGAATAACGCGCACCTGATGGAAATGGTCTTTGACCGTCTAGAAGGCGGCAACCCTTTCCAGGATATTGAAGAGTTCTTGGAGGGTCTCACCAGTTCCTCACAGGTGTGTTCTCATCACTTAGACTGCAAGTGGTCTGTTTTGTGGAACAATTACCTTTTAAAGGATCGTTTTGACATAATTTTCAAATAAAGATGGATTTTTTAAAATCATTTCACCTAGGAGTTGGACATCAATCCTGTGGTTAGGGACATCATGATGAATCGAACCTTCACCATCATCAGTCTTCATTTTGCCGACTTCCTGAGCCACGACTGGGTTTCCTGGTTCACGGTGAAACTGGTTCCTCTCCTCCCCAGCTTGACTGCAGAGATGCTCCAGACAGTAACAGCAAACACAGAGTGCAACGCATACCACATTATGTACGTAGCGCTCCCCCAATAACAGACAGCTCCGTGACACGTTCCTTATAACACATTCAAAGAGAGCGAGTGGACAATTCTGTCTCAATCTACGGCATCCTTACATTTTCTTTTGATCTTTCCCCTATAGCGTTGGTGCTCTGAACAGCGTCTTTGACCAGATGGCTTCGCTGAGGCATCAGGAGCTCACCCAAGTCATGTTGGGCTACCTGAAGCAGAGACACGCCTCAGGTAGGTCCAGTGAGGGTGGAGCTGTTTTGTGTTGTGACCCAGAAGGCCGCACTTCCCTGAGTCTGGGAATGTCTGCCTCTCCTAATGAGCGTTTCTCTGCGCGCCATCTTTGCAGGCTCAGCTTGCGGGTCCGACATCAGCAGCCTCAGTGCTTGGCTTGAAGAGAGCTTTGGCAAATTCTCCGTCCATGTGGATTACAAAGACCTGCGTGAGATCAACACGGGCTTCAACAGCGTAAGCGGGCCGCCGTGCTTTTCAGTTGTTCCCGCGACCGTTTTGGCCGTCTATGTTGTTTCTAATGAGCCTGTTGTTTTCTCCCCTGAAGTTTGAGGCACTGGACATTCTGAGCACTTCTCAGGTTGCTCAACTGACGCTAGACTCTGGAGCGCTGAACAGCGCAGATCTGATTAACATGGTCTTTGAGCGTCTGGAGCACGGCAACTCTTTCCAGAATGTTGAAGAGTTCTTTGTGACGCTCAGCCAGACCTCACAGGTATGTTGTCATCACTAAGATGACAAGCTTCATTTTGCATGAAAAAAGGGCACTTTTAAAGTGCAATCCTGACAGAAATCCTGATGTGTCAAACGCTTTTTGTGTGTCATTTCCTCTAGGATTTGGACATCAACCCTGCGGTGAGGGACATCATGATGAGTCGAACCTTCTCCATCATCAGTCTTCACTTTGCCGACTTTGTGACCGTCGACTGGGTTTCCTGGTTCGCGGTGAAACTGACTCATATTCTTCCCAGCTTGACTGCAGAGATGCTCCAGACAGTAACATCAAACACCGACTGCAGCGAATACCACATCATGTACGTAGCACTGCCCAAGCTTTGGGCCGCTCTGTAACGCGTCTCGTAGCGCCGTTAATAAGAACGTCAGGCTGTTTCTAAAGCAGGTTCAGTGGGTGGTAAAAATCTAGGCTAATGAGGCATCGTCCTTACCTTTTGTTTTGATCTCTGCACTGTAGCGTTGGGGCTCTGAGCAGTGTCTTTGAACAAATGACTTCGCTGAGACAGCAGGAGCTTGCCCCAGTCCTGTTGGGCTACCTGAAGCAGAGACACGCCTCAGGTAGGTCCAGTGAGAGGTGGAGCTGTTTTGTGTTGTGGCCCAGAAGGCCGCGCTTCCCTGGGTCTGGGAATGTCTGCCTCTCCTAATGAGCGTTTCTCTGCGCGCCATCTTTGCAGGCTCAGCTTGCGGGTCCGACATCAGCAGCCTCAGTGCTTGGCTTGAAGAGAGCTTTGGCAAATTCTCCGTCCATGTGGATTACAAAGACCTGCGTGAGATCAACACGGGCTTCAACAGCGTAAGCGGGCCGCCGTGCTTTTCAGTTGTTCCCGCGACCGTTTTGGCCGTCTATGTTGTTTCTAATGAGCCTGTTGTTTTCTCCCCTGAAGTTTGAGGCACTGGACATTCTGAGCACTTCTCAGGTTGCTCAACTGACGCTAGACTCTGGAGCGCTGAACAGCGCAGATCTGATTAACATGGTCTTTGAGCGTCTGGAGCACGGCAACTCTTTCCAGAATGTTAAAGAGTTCTTTGTGACGCTCAGCCAGACCTCACAGGTATGTTGTCATCACTAAGATGACAAGCTTCATTTTGCATGAAAAAAGGGCACTTTTAAAGTGCAATCCTGACAGAAATCCTGATGTGTCAAACGCTTTTTGTGTGTCATTTCCTCTAGGATTTGGACATCAACCCTGCGGTGAGGGACATCATGATGAGTCGAACCTTCTCCATCATCAGTCTTCACTTTGCCGACTTTGTGACCGTCGACTGGGTTTCCTGGTTCGCGGTGAAACTGACTCATATTCTTCCCAGCTTGACTGCAGAGATGCTCCAGATAGTAACATCAAACACCGACTGCAGCGAATACCACATCATGTACGTAGCACTGCCCAAGCTTTGGGCCGCTCTGTAACGCGTCTCGTAGCGCCGTTAATAAGAACGTCAGGCTGTTTCTAAAGCAGGTTCAGTGGGTGGTAAAAATCTAGGCTAATGAGGCATCGTCCTTACCTTTTGTTTTGATCTCTGCACTGTAGCGTTGGGGCTCTGAGTAGTGTCTTTGACCAAATGACTTCGCTGAGACAGCAGGAGCTCGCCCCAGTCCTGTTGGGCTACCTGAAGCAGAGACACGCCTCAGGTAGGTCCAGTGAGGGGTGGAGCTGTTTTGTGTTGTGGCCCAGAAGGCCGCGCTTCCCTGGGTCTGGGAATGTCTGCCTCTCCTAATGAGCGTTTCTCTGCGCGCCATCTTTGCAGGCTCAGCTTGCGGGTCCGACATCAGCAGCCTCAGTGCTTGGCTTGAAGAGAGCTTTGGCAAATTCTCCGTCCATGTGGATTACAAAGACCTGCGTGAGATCAACACGGGCTTCAACAGCGTAAGCGGGCCGCCGTGCTTTTCAGTTGTTCCCGCGACCGTTTTGGCCGTCTATGTTGTTTCTAATGAGCCTGTTGTTTTCTCCCCTGAAGTTTGAGGCACTGGACATTCTGAGCACTTCTCAGGTTGCTCAACTGACGCTAGACTCTGGAGCGCTGAACAGCGCAGATCTGATTAACATGGTCTTTGAGCGTCTGGAGCACGGCAACTCTTTCCAGAATGTTGAAGAGTTCTTTGTGACGCTCAGCCAGACCTCACAGGTATGTTGTCATCACTAAGATGACAAGCTTCATTTTGCATGAAAAAAGGGCACTTTTAAAGTGCAATCCTGACAGAGATCCTGATGTGTCAAACGCTTTTTGTGTGTCATTTCCTCTAGGATTTGGACATCAACCCTGCGGTGAGGGACATCATGATGAGTCGAACCTTCTCCATCATCAGTCTTCACTTTGCCGACTTTGTGACCGTCGACTGGGTTTCCTGGTTCGCGGTGAAACTGACTCATATTCTTCCCAGCTTGACTGCAGAGATGCTCCAGACAGTAACATCAAACACCGACTGCAGCGAATACCACATCATGTACGTAGCACTGCCCAAGCTTTGGGCCGCTCTGTAACGCGTCTCGTAGCGCCGTTAATAAGAACGTCAGGCTGTTTCTAAAGCAGGTTCAGTGGGTGGTAAAAATCTAGGCTAATGAGGCATCGTCCTTACCTTTTGTTTTGATCTCTGCACTGTAGCGTTGGGGCTCTGAGCAGTGTCTTTGACCAAATGACTTCGCTGAGACAGCAGGAGCTCGCCCCAGTCCTGTTGGGCTACCTGAAGCAGAGACACGCCTCAGGTAGGTCCAGTGAGGGGTGGAGCTGTTTTGTGTTGTGGCCCAGAAGGCCGCGCTTCCCTGGGTCTGGGAATGTCTGCCTCTCCTAATGAGCGTTTCTCTGCGCGCCATCTTTGCAGGCTCAGCTTGCGGGTCCGACATCAGCAGCCTCAGTGCTTGGCTTGAAGAGAGCTTTGGCAAATTCTCCGTCCATGTGGATTACAAAGACCTGCGTGAGATCAACACGGGCTTCAACAGCGTAAGCGGGCCGCCGTGCTTTTCAGTTGTTCCCGCGACCGTTTTGGCCGTCTATGTTGTTTCTAATGAGCCTGTTGTTTTCTCCCCTGAAGTTTGAGGCACTGGACATTCTGAGCACTTCTCAGGTTGCTCAACTGACGCTAGACTCTGGAGCGCTGAACAGCGCAGATCTGATTAACATGGTCTTTGAGCGTCTGGAGCACGGCAACTCTTTCCAGAATGTTGAAGAGTTCTTTGTGACGCTCAGCCAGACCTCACAGGTATGTTGTCATCACTAAGATGACAAGCTTCATTTTGCATGAAAAAAGGGCACTTTTAAAGTGCAATCCTGACAGAAATCCTGATGTGTCAAACGCTTTTTGTGTGTCATTTCCTCTAGGATTTGGACATCAACCCTGCGGTGAGGGACATCATGATGAGTCGAACCTTCTCCATCATCAGTCTTCACTTTGCCGACTTTGTGACCGTCGACTGGGTTTCCTGGTTTGCGGTGAAACTGACTCATATTCTTCCCAGCTTGACTGCAGAGATGCTCCAGACAGTAACATCAAACACCGACTGCAGCGAATACCACATCATGTACGTAGCACTGCCCAAGCTTTGGGCCGCTCTGTAACGCGTCTCGTAGCGCCGTTAATAAGAACGTCAGGCTGTTTCTAAAGCAGGTTCAGTGGGTGGTAAAAATCTAGGCTAATGAGGCATCGTCCTTACCTTTTGTTTTGATCTCTGCACTGTAGCGTTGGGGCTCTGAGCAGTGTCTTTGACCAAATGACTTCGCTGAGACAGCAGGAGCTCGCCCCAGTCCTGTTGGGCTACCTGAAGCAGAGACACGCCTCAGGTAGGTCCAGTGAGGTGTGGAGCTGTTTTGTGTTGTGGCCCAGAAGGCCGCGCTTCCCTGGGTCTGGGAATGTCTGCCTCTCCTAATGAGCGTTTCTCTGCGCGCCATCTTTGCAGGCTCAGCTTGCGGGTCCGACATCAGCAGCCTCAGTGCTTGGCTTGAAGAGAGCTTTGGCAAATTCTCCGTCCATGTGGATTACAAAGACCTGCGTGAGATCAACACGGGCTTCAACAGCGTAAGCGGGCCGCCGTGCTTTTCAGTTGTTCCCGCGACCGTTTTGGCCGTCTATGTTGTTTCTAATGAGCCTGTTGTTTTCTCCCCTGAAGTTTGAGGCACTGGACATTCTGAGCACTTCTCAGGTTGCTCAACTGACGCTAGACTCTGGAGCGCTGAACAGCGCAGATCTGATTAACATGGTCTTTGAGCGTCTGGAGCACGGCAACTCTTTCCAGAATGTTGAAGAGTTCTTTGTGACGCTCAGCCAGACCTCACAGGTATGTTGTCATCACTAAGATGACAAGCTTCATTTTGCATGAAAAAAGGGCACTTTTAAAGTGCAATCCTGACAGAAATCCTGATGTGTCAAACGCTTTTTGTGTGTCATTTCCTCTAGGATTTGGACATCAACCCTGCGGTGAGGGACATCATGATGAGTCGAACCTTCTCCATCATCAGTCTTCACTTTGCCGACTTTGTGACCGTCGACTGGGTTTCCTGGTTTGCGGTGAAACTGACTCATATTCTTCCCAGCTTGACTGCAGAGATGCTCCAGACAGTAACATCAAACACCGACTGCAGCGAATACCACATCATGTACGTAGCACTGCCCAAGCTTTGGGCCGCTCTGTAACGCGTCTCGTAGCGCCGTTAATAAGAACGTCAGGCTGTTTCTAAAGCAGGTTCAGTGGGTGGTAAAAATCTAGGCTAATGAGGCATCGTCCTTACCTTTTGTTTTGATCTCTGCACTGTAGCGTTGGGGCTCTGAGCAGTGTCTTTGACCAAATGACTTCGCTGAGACAGCAGGAGCTCGCCCCAGTCCTGTTGGGCTACCTGAAGCAGAGACACGCCTCAGGTAGGTCCAGTGAGGGGTGGAGCTGTTTTGTGTTGTGGCCCAGAAGGCCGCGCTTCCCTGGGTCTGGGAATGTCTGCCTCTCCTAATGAGCGTTTCTCTGCGCGCCATCTTTGCAGGCTCAGCTTGCGGGTCCGACATCAGCAGCCTCAGTGCTTGGCTTGAAGAGAGCTTTGGCAAATTCTCCGTCCATGTGGATTACAAAGACCTGCGTGAGATCAACACGGGCTTCAACAGCGTAAGCGGGCCGCCGTGCTTTTCAGTTGTTCCCGCGACCGTTTTGGCCGTCTATGTTGTTTCTAATGAGCCTGTTGTTTTCTCCCCTGAAGTTTGAGGCACTGGACATTCTGAGCACTTCTCAGGTTGCTCAACTGACGCTAGACTCTGGAGCGCTGAACAGCGCAGATCTGATTAACATGGTCTTTGAGCGTCTGGAGCACGGCAACTCTTTCCAGAATGTTGAAGAGTTCTTTGTGACGCTCAGCCAGACCTCACAGGTATGTTGTCATCACTAAGATGACAAGCTTCATTTTGCATGAAAAAAGGGCACTTTTAAAGTGCAATCCTGACAGAGATCCTGATGTGTCAAACGCTTTTTGTGTGTCATTTCCTCTAGGATTTGGACATCAACCCTGCGGTGAGGGACATCATGATGAGTCGAACCTTCTCCATCATCAGTCTTCACTTTGCCGACTTTGTGACCGTCGACTGGGTTTCCTGGTTCGCGGTGAAACTGACTCATATTCTTCCCAGCTTGACTGCAGAGATGCTCCAGACAGTAACATCAAACACCGACTGCAGCGAATACCACATCATGTACGTAGCACTGCCCAAGCTTTGGGCCGCTCTGTAACGCGTCTCGTAGCGCCGTTAATAAGAACGTCAGGCTGTTTCTAAAGCAGGTTCAGTGGGTGGTAAAAATCTAGGCTAATGAGGCATCGTCCTTACCTTTTGTTTTGATCTCTGCACTGTAGCGTTGGGGCTCTGAGCAGTGTCTTTGACCAAATGACTTCGCTGAGACAGCAGGAGCTCGCCCCAGTCCTGTTGGGCTACCTGAAGCAGAGACACGCCTCAGGTAGGTCCAGTGAGGGGTGGAGCTGTTTTGTGTTGTGGCCCAGAAGGCCGCGCTTCCCTGGGTCTGGGAATGTCTGCCTCTCCTAATGAGCGTTTCTCTGCGCGCCATCTTTGCAGGCTCAGCTTGCGGGTCCGACATCAGCAGCCTCAGTGCTTGGCTTGAAGAGAGCTTTGGCAAATTCTCCGTCCATGTGGATTACAAAGACCTGCGTGAGATCAACACGGGCTTCAACAGCGTAAGCGGGCCGCCGTGCTTTTCAGTTGTTCCCGCGACCGTTTTGGCCGTCTATGTTGTTTCTAATGAGCCTGTTGTTTTCTCCCCTGAAGTTT
This sequence comes from Garra rufa, assembly GCF_049309525.1. Lineage (NCBI taxonomy): Eukaryota > Metazoa > Chordata > Actinopteri > Cypriniformes > Cyprinidae > Garra > Garra rufa. The sequence continues at coordinate 45,873,437 of NC_133375.1, forward strand.
GAGGCACTGGACATTCTGAGCACTTCTCAGGTTGCTCAACTGACGCTAGACTCTGGAGCGTTGAACAGCGCAGATCTGATTAACATGGTCTTTGAGCGTCTGGAGCACGGCAACTCTTTCCAGAATGTTGAAGAGTTCTTTGTGACGCTCAGCCAGACCTCACAGGTATGTTGTCATCACTAAGATGACAAGCTTCATTTTGCATGAAAAAAGGGCACTTTTAAAGTGCAATCCTGACAGAAATCCTAATGTGTCAAGCGATTTTTGTGTGTCATTTCCTCTAGGATTTGGACATCAACCCTGCGGTGAGGGACATCATGATGAGTCGAACCTTCTCCATCATCAGTCTTCACTTTGCCGACTTTGTGACCGTCGACTGGGTTTCCTGGTTCGCGGTGAAACTGACTCATATTCTTCCCAGCTTGACTGCAGAGATGCTCCAGACAGTAACATCAAACACCAACTGCAGCGAATACCACATCATGTACGTAGCACTGCCCAAGCTTTGGGCCGCTCTGTAACGCGTCTCGTAGCGCCGTTAATAAGAACGTCAGGCTGTTTCTAAAGCAGGTTCAGTGGGTGGTAAAAATCTAGGCTAATGAGGCATCGTCCTTACCTTTTGTTTTGATCTCTGCACTGTAGCGTTGGGGCTCTGAGCAGTGTCTTTGACCAAATGACTTCGCTGAGACAGCAGGAGCTCGCCCCAGTCCTGTTGGGCTACCTGAAGCAGAGACACGCCTCAGGTAGGTCCAGTGAGGGGTGGAGCTGTTTTGTGTTGTGGCCCAGAAGGCCGCGCTTCCCTGGGTCTGGGAATGTCTGCCTCTCCTAATGAGCGTTTCTCTGCGCGCCATCTTTGCAGGCTCAGCTTGCGGGTCCGACATCAGCAGCCTCAGTGCTTGGCTTGAAGAGAGCTTTGGCAAATTCTCCGTCCATGTGGATTACAAAGACCTGCGTGAGATCAACACGGGCTTCAACAGCGTAAGCGGGCTGCCGTGCTTTTCAGTTGTTCCCGCGACCGTTTTGGCCGTCTATGTTGTTTCTAATGAGCCTGTTGTTTTCTCCCCTGAAGTTTGAGGCACTGGACATTCTGAGCACTTCTCAGGTTGCTCAACTGACGCTAGACTCTGGAGCGCTGAACAGCGCAGATCTGATTAACATGGTCTTTGAGCGTCTGGAGCACGGCAACTCTTTCCAGAATGTTGAAGAGTTCTTTGTGACGCTCAGCCAGACCTCACAGGTATGTTGTCATCACTAAGATGACAAGCTTCATTTTGCATGAAAAAAGGGCACTTTTAAAGTGCAATCCTGACAGAAATCCTGATGTGTCAAACGCTTTTTGTGTGTCATTTCCTCTAGGATTTGGACATCAACCCTGCGGTGAGGGACATCATGATGAGTCGAACCTTCTCCATCATCAGTCTTCACTTTGCCGACTTTGTGACCGTCGACTGGGTTTCCTGGTTCGCGGTGAAACTGACTCATATTCTTCCCAGCTTGACTGCAGAGATGCTCCAGACAGTAACATCAAACACCGACTGCAGCGAATACCACATCATGTACGTAGCACTGCCCAAGCTTTGGGCCGCTCTGTAACGCGTCTCGTAGCGCCGTTAATAAGAACGTCAGGCTGTTTCTAAAGCAGGTTCAGTGGGTGGTAAAAATCTAGGCTAATGAGGCATCGTCCTTACCTTTTGTTTTGATCTCTGCACTGTAGCGTTGGGGCTCTGAGCAGTGTCTTTGACCAAATGACTTCGCTGAGACAGCAGGAGCTCGCCCCAGTCCTGTTGGGCTACCTGAAGCAGAGACACGCCTCAGGTAGGTCCAGTGAGGGGTGGAGCTGTTTTGTGTTGTGGCCCAGAAGGCCGCGCTTCCCTGGGTCTGGGAATGTCTGCCTCTCCTAATGAGCGTTTCTCTGCGCGCCATCTTTGCAGGCTCAGCTTGCGGGTCCGACATCAGCAGCCTCAGTGCTTGGCTTGAAGAGAGCTTTGGCAAATTCTCCGTCCATGTGGATTACAAAGACCTGCGTGAGATCAACACGGGCTTCAACAGCGTAAGCGGGCCGCCGTGCTTTTCAGTTGTTCCCGCGACCGTTTTGGCCGTCTATGTTGTTTCTAATGAGCCTGTTGTTTTCTCCCCTGAAGTTTGAGGCACTGGACATTCTGAGCACTTCTCAGGTTGCTCAACTGACGCTAGACTCTGGAGCGCTGAACAGCGCAGATCTGATTAACATGGTCTTTGAGCGTCTGGAGCACGGCAACTCTTTCCAGAATGTTGAAGAGTTCTTTGTGACGCTCAGCCAGACCTCACAGGTATGTTGTCATCACTAAGATGACAAGCTTCATTTTGCATAAAAAAAGGGCACTTTTAAAGTGCAATCCTGACAGAAATCCTGATGTGTCAAACGCTTTTTGTGTGTCATTTCCTCTAGGATTTGGACATCAACCCTGCGGTGAGGGACATCATGATGAGTCGAACCTTCTCCATCATCAGTCTTCACTTTGCCGACTTTGTGACCGTCGACTGGGTTTCCTGGTTCGCGGTGAAACTGACTCATATTCTTCCCAGCTTGACTGCAGAGATGCTCCAGACAGTAACATCAAACACCGACTGCAGCGAATACCACATCATGTACGTAGCACTGCCCAAGCTTTGGGCCGCTCTGTAACGCGTCTCGTAGCGCCGTTAATAAGAACGTCAGGCTGTTTCTAAAGCAGGTTCAGTGGGTGGTAAAAATCTAGGCTAATGAGGCATCGTCCTTACCTTTTGTTTTGATCTCTGCACTGTAGCGTTGGGGCTCTGAGCAGTGTCTTTGACCAAATGACTTCGCTGAGACAGCAGGAGCTCGCCCCAGTCCTGTTGGGCTACCTGAAGCAGAGACACGCCTCAAGTAGGTCCAGTGAGGGGTGGAGCTGTTTTGTGTTGTGGCCCAGAAGGCCGCGCTTCCCTGGGTCTGGGAATGTCTGCCTCTCCTAATGAGCGTTTCTCTGCGCGCCATCTTTGCAGGCTCAGCTTGCGGGTCCGACATCAGCAGCCTCAGTGCTTGGCTTGAAGAGAGCTTTGGCAAATTCTCCGTCCATGTGGATTACAAAGACCTGCGTGAGATCAACACGGGCTTCAACAGCGTAAGCGGGCCGCCGTGCTTTTCAGTTGTTCCCGCGACCGTTTTGGCCGTCTATGTTGTTTCTAATGAGCCTGTTGTTTTCTCCCCTGAAGTTTGAGGCACTGGACATTCTGAGCACTTCTCAGGTTGCTCAACTGACGCTAGACTCTGGAGCGCTGAACAGCGCAGATCTGATTAACATGGTCTTTGAGCGTCTGGAGCACGGCAACTCTTTCCAGAATGTTGAAGAGTTCTTTGTGACGCTCAGCCAGACCTCACAGGTATGTTGTCATCACTAAGATGACAAGCTTCATTTTGCATGAAAAAAGGGCACTTTTAAAGTGCAATCCTGACAGAAATCCTGATGTGTCAAACGCTTTTTGTGTGTCATTTCCTCTAGGATTTGGACATCAACCCTGCGGTGAGGGACATCATGATGAGTCGAACCTTCTCCATCATCAGTCTTCACTTTGCCGACTTTGTGACCGTCGACTGGGTTTCCTGGTTTGCGGTGAAACTGACTCATATTCTTCCCAGCTTGACTGCAGAGATGCTCCAGACAGTAACATCAAACACCGACTGCAGCGAATACCACATCATGTACGTAGCACTGCCCAAGCTTTGGGCCGCTCTGTAACGCGTCTCGTAGCGCCGTTAATAAGAACGTCAGGCTGTTTCTAAAGCAGGTTCAGTGGGTGGTAAAAATCTAGGCTAATGAGGCATCGTCCTTACCTTTTGTTTTGATCTCTGCACTGTAGCGTTGGGGCTCTGAGCAGTGTCTTTGACCAAATGACTTCGCTGAGACAGCAGGAGCTCGCCCCAGTCCTGTTGGGCTACCTGAAGCAGAGACACGCCTCAGGTAGGTCCAGTGAGGGGTGGAGCTGTTTTGTGTTGTGGCCCAGAAGGCCGCGCTTCCCTGGGTCTGGGAATGTCTGCCTCTCCTAATGAGCGTTTCTCTGCGCGCCATCTTTGCAGGCTCAGCTTGCGGGTCCGACATCAGCAGCCTCAGTGCTTGGCTTGAAGAGAGCTTTGGCAAATTCTCCGTCCATGTGGATTACAAAGACCTGCGTGAGATCAACACGGGCTTCAACAGCGTAAGCGGGCCGCCGTGCTTTTCAGTTGTTCCCGCGACCGTTTTGGCCGTCTATGTTGTTTCTAATGAGCCTGTTGTTTTCTCCCCTGAAGTTTGAGGCACTGGACATTCTGAGCACTTCTCAGGTTGCTCAACTGACGCTAGACTCTGGAGCGCTGAACAGCGCAGATCTGATTAACATGGTCTTTGAGCGTCTGGAGCACGGCAACTCTTTCCAGAATGTTGAAGAGTTCTTTGTGACGCTCAGCCAGACCTCACAGGTATGTTGTCATCACTAAGATGACAAGCTTCATTTTGCATAAAAAAAGGGCACTTTTAAAGTGCAATCCTGACAGAAATCCTGATGTGTCAAACGCTTTTTGTGTGTCATTTCCTCTAGGATTTGGACATCAACCCTGCGGTGAGGGACATCATGATGAGTCGAACCTTCTCCATCATCAGTCTTCACTTTGCCGACTTTGTGACCGTCGACTGGGTTTCCTGGTTCGCGGTGAAACTGACTCATATTCTTCCCAGCTTGACTGCAGAGATGCTCCAGACAGTAACATCAAACACCGACTGCAGCGAATACCACATCATGTACGTAGCACTGCCCAAGCTTTGGGCCGCTCTGTAACGCGTCTCGTAGCGCCGTTAATAAGAACGTCAGGCTGTTTCTAAAGCAGGTTCAGTGGGTGGTAAAAATCTAGGCTAATGAGGCATCGTCCTTACCTTTTGTTTTGATCTCTGCACTGTAGCGTTGGGGCTCTGAGCAGTGTCTTTGACCAAATGACTTCGCTGAGACAGCAGGAGCTCGCCCCAGTCCTGTTGGGCTACCTGAAGCAGAGACACGCCTCAAGTAGGTCCAGTGAGGGGTGGAGCTGTTTTGTGTTGTGGCCCAGAAGGCCGCGCTTCCCTGGGTCTGGGAATGTCTGCCTCTCCTAATGAGCGTTTCTCTGCGCGCCATCTTTGCAGGCTCAGCTTGCGGGTCCGACATCAGCAGCCTCAGTGCTTGGCTTGAAGAGAGCTTTGGCAAATTCTCCGTCCATGTGGATTACAAAGACCTGCGTGAGATCAACACGGGCTTCAACAGCGTAAGCGGGCCGCCGTGCTTTTCAGTTGTTCCCGCGACCGTTTTGGCCGTCTATGTTGTTTCTAATGAGCCTGTTGTTTTCTCCCCTGAAGTTTGAGGCACTGGACATTCTGAGCACTTCTCAGGTTGCTCAACTGACGCTAGACTCTGGAGCGCTGAACAGCGCAGATCTGATTAACATGGTCTTTGAGCGTCTGGAGCACGGCAACTCTTTCCAGAATGTTGAAGAGTTCTTTGTGACGCTCAGCCAGACCTCACAGGTATGTTGTCATCACTAAGATGACAAGCTTCATTTTGCATGAAAAAAGGGCACTTTTAAAGTGCAATCCTGACAGAAATCCTGATGTGTCAAACGCTTTTTGTGTGTCATTTCCTCTAGGATTTGGACATCAACCCTGCGGTGAGGGACATCATGATGAGTCGAACCTTCTCCATCATCAGTCTTCACTTTGCCGACTTTGTGACCGTCGACTGGGTTTCCTGGTTTGCGGTGAAACTGACTCATATTCTTCCCAGCTTGACTGCAGAGATGCTCCAGACAGTAACATCAAACACCGACTGCAGCGAATACCACATCATGTACGTAGCACTGCCCAAGCTTTGGGCCGCTCTGTAACGCGTCTCGTAGCGCCGTTAATAAGAACGTCAGGCTGTTTCTAAAGCAGGTTCAGTGGGTGGTAAAAATCTAGGCTAATGAGGCATCGTCCTTACCTTTTGTTTTGATCTCTGCACTGTAGCGTTGGGGCTCTGAGCAGTGTCTTTGACCAAATGACTTCGCTGAGACAGCAGGAGCTCGCCCCAGTCCTGTTGGGCTACCTGAAGCAGAGACACGCCTCAGGTAGGTCCAGTGAGGGGTGGAGCTGTTTTGTGTTGTGGCCCAGAAGGCCGCGCTTCCCTGGGTCTGGGAATGTCTGCCTCTCCTAATGAGCGTTTCTCTGCGCGCCATCTTTGCAGGCTCAGCTTGCGGGTCCGACATCAGCAGCCTCAGTGCTTGGCTTGAAGAGAGCTTTGGCAAATTCTCCGTCCATGTGGATTACAAAGACCTGCGTGAGATCAACACGGGCTTCAACAGCGTAAGCGGGCCGCCGTGCTTTTCAGTTGTTCCCGCGACCGTTTTGGCCGTCTATGTTGTTTCTAATGAGCCTGTTGTTTTCTCCCCTGAAGTTTGAGGCACTGGACATTCTGAGCACTTCTCAGGTTGCTCAACTGACGCTAGACTCTGGAGCGCTGAACAGCGCAGATCTGATTAACATGGTCTTTGAGCGTCTGGAGCACGGCAACTCTTTCCAGAATGTTGAAGAGTTCTTTGTGACGCTCAGCCAGACCTCACAGGTATGTTGTCATCACTAAGATGACAAGCTTCATTTTGCATGAAAAAAGGGCACTTTTAAAGTGCAATCCTGACAGAAATCCTGATGTGTCAAACGCTTTTTGTGTGTCATTTCCTCTAGGATTTGGACATCAACCCTGCGGTGAGGGACATCATGATGAGTCGAACCTTCTCCATCATCAGTCTTCACTTTGCCGACTTTGTGACCGTCGACTGGGTTTCCTGGTTTGCGGTGAAACTGACTCATATTCTTCCCAGCTTGACTGCAGAGATGCTCCAGACAGTAACATCAAACACCGACTGCAGCGAATACCACATCATGTACGTAGCACTGCCCAAGCTTTGGGCCGCTCTGTAACGCGTCTCGTAGCGCCGTTAATAAGAACGTCAGGCTGTTTCTAAAGCAGGTTCAGTGGGTGGTAAAAATCTAGGCTAATGAGGCATCGTCCTTACCTTTTGTTTTGATCTCTGCACTGTAGCGTTGGGGCTCTGAGCAGTGTCTTTGACCAAATGACTTCGCTGAGACAGCAGGAGCTCGCCCCAGTCCTGTTGGGCTACCTGAAGCAGAGACACGCCTCAGGTAGGTCCAGTGAGGGGTGGAGCTGTTTTGTGTTGTGGCCCAGAAGGCCGCGCTTCCCTGGGTCTGGGAATGTCTGCCTCTCCTAATGAGCGTTTCTCTGCGCGCCATCTTTGCAGGCTCAGCTTGCGGGTCCGACATCAGCAGCCTCAGTGCTTGGCTTGAAGAGAGCTTTGGCAAATTCTCCGTCCATGTGGATTACAAAGACCTGCGTGAGATCAACACGGGCTTCAACAGCGTAAGCGGGCCGCCGTGCTTTTCAGTTGTTCCCGCGACCGTTTTGGCCGTCTATGTTGTTTCTAATGAGCCTGTTGTTTTCTCCCCTGAAGTTTGAGGCACTGGACATTCTGAGCACTTCTCAGGTTGCTCAACTGACGCTAGACTCTGGAGCGCTGAACAGCGCAGATCTGATTAACATGGTCTTTGAGCGTCTGGAGCACGGCAACTCTTTCCAGAATGTTGAAGAGTTCTTTGTGACGCTCAGCCAGACCTCACAGGTATGTTGTCATCACTAAGATGACAAGCTTCATTTTGCATGAAAAAAGGGCACTTTTAAAGTGCAATCCTGACAGAGATCCTGATGTGTCAAACGCTTTTTGTGTGTCATTTCCTCTAGGATTTGGACATCAACCCTGCGGTGAGGGACATCATGATGAGTCGAACCTTCTCCATCATCAGTCTTCACTTTGCCGACTTTGTGACCGTCGACTGGGTTTCCTGGTTCGCGGTGAAACTGACTCATATTCTTCCCAGCTTGACTGCAGAGATGCTCCAGACAGTAACATCAAACACCGACTGCAGCGAATACCACATCATGTACGTAGCACTGCCCAAGCTTTGGGCCGCTCTGTAACGCGTCTCGTAGCGCCGTTAATAAGAACGTCAGGCTGTTTCTAAAGCAGGTTCAGTGGGTGGTAAAAATCTAGGCTAATGAGGCATCGTCCTTACCTTTTGTTTTGATCTCTGCACTGTAGCGTTGGGGCTCTGAGCAGTGTCTTTGACCAAATGACTTCGCTGAGACAGCAGGAGCTCGCCCCAGTCCTGTTGGGCTACCTGAAGCAGAGACACGCCTCAGGTAGGTCCAGTGAGGGGTGGAGCTGTTTTGTGTTGTGGCCCAGAAGGCCGCGCTTCCCTGGGTCTGGGAATGTCTGCCTCTCCTAATGAGCGTTTCTCTGCGCGCCATCTTTGCAGGCTCAGCTTGCGGGTCCGACATCAGCAGCCTCAGTGCTTGGCTTGAAGAGAGCTTTGGCAAATTCTCCGTCCATGTGGATTACAAAGACCTGCGTGAGATCAACACGGGCTTCAACAGCGTAAGCGGGCCGCCGTGCTTTTCAGTTGTTCCCGCGACCGTTTTGGCCGTCTATGTTGTTTCTAATGAGCCTGTTGTTTTCTCCCCTGAAGTTTGAGGCACTGGACATTCTGAGCACTTCTCAGGTTGCTCAACTGACGCTAGACTCTGGAGCGTTGAACAGCGCAGATCTGATTAACATGGTCTTTGAGCGTCTGGAGCACGGCAACTCTTTCCAGAATGTTGAAGAGTTCTTTGTGACGCTCAGCCAGACCTCACAGGTATGTTGTCATCACTAAGATGACAAGCTTCATTTTGCATGAAAAAAGGGCACTTTTAAAGTGCAATCCTGACAGAAATCCTAATGTGTCAAGCGATTTTTGTGTGTCATTTCCTCTAGGATTTGGACATCAACCCTGCGGTGAGGGACATCATGATGAGTCGAACCTTCTCCATCATCAGTCTTCACTTTGCCGACTTTGTGACCGTCGACTGGGTTTCCTGGTTCGCGGTGAAACTGACTCATATTCTTCCCAGCTTGACTGCAGAGATGCTCCAGACAGTAACATCAAACACCGACTGCAGCGAATACCACATCATGTACGTAGCACTGCCCAAGCTTTGGGCCGCTCTGTAACGCGTCTCGTAGCGCCGTTAATAAGAACGTCAGGCTGTTTCTAAAGCAGGTTCAGTGGGTGGTAAAAATCTAGGCTAATGAGGCATCGTCCTTACCTTTTGTTTTGATCTCTGCACTGTAGCGTTGGGGCTCTGAGCAGTGTCTTTGACCAAATGACTTCGCTGAGACAGCAGGAGCTCGCCCCAGTCCTGTTGGGCTACCTGAAGCAGAGACACGCCTCAGGTAGGTCCAGTGAGGGGTGGAGCTGTTTTGTGTTGTGGCCCAGAAGGCCGCGCTTCCCTGGGTCTGGGAATGTCTGCCTCTCCTAATGAGCGTTTCTCTGCGCGCCATCTTTGCAGGCTCAGCTTGCGGGTCCGACATCAGCAGCCTCAGTGCTTGGCTTGAAGAGAGCTTTGGCAAATTCTCCGTCCATGTGGATTACAAAGACCTGCGTGAGATCAACACGGGCTTCAACAGCGTAAGCGGGCCGCCGTGCTTTTCAGTTGTTCCCGCGACCGTTTTGGCCGTCTATGTTGTTTCTAATGAGCCTGTTGTTTTCTCCCCTGAAGTTTGAGGCACTGGACATTCTGAGCACTTCTCAGGTTGCTCAACTGACGCTAGACTCTGGAGCGCTGAACAGCGCAGATCTGATTAACATGGTCTTTGAGCGTCTGGAGCACGGCAACTCTTTCCAGAATGTTGAAGAGTTCTTTGTGACGCTCAGCCAGACCTCACAGGTATGTTGTCATCACTAAGATGACAAGCTTCATTTTGCATGAAAAAAGGGCACTTTTAAAGTGCAATCCTGACAGAAATCCTGATGTGTCAAACGCTTTTTGTGTGTCATTTCCTCTAGGATTTGGACATCAACCCTGCGGTGAGGGACATCATGATGAGTCGAACCTTCTCCATCATCAGTCTTCACTTTGCCGACTTTGTGACCGTCGACTGGGTTTCCTGGTTCGCGGTGAAACTGACTCATATTCTTCCCAGCTTGACTGCAGAGATGCTCCAGACAGTAACATCAAACACCGACTGCAGCGAATACCACATCATGTACGTAGCACTGCCCAAGCTTTGGGCCGCTCTGTAACGCGTCTCGTAGCGCCGTTAATAAGAACGTCAGGCTGTTTCTAAAGCAGGTTCAGTGGGTGGTAAAAATCTAGGCTAATGAGGCATCGTCCTTACCTTTTGTTTTGATCTCTGCACTGTAGCGTTGGGGCTCTGAGCAGTGTCTTTGACCAAATGACTTCGCTGAGACAGCAGGAGCTCGCCCCAGTCCTGTTGGGCTACCTGAAGCAGAGACACGCCTCAGGTAGGTCCAGTGAGGGGTGGAGCTGTTTTGTGTTGTGGCCCAGAAGGCCGCGCTTCCCTGGGTCTGGGAATGTCTGCCTCTCCTAATGAGCGTTTCTCTGCGCGCCATCTTTGCAGGCTCAGCTTGCGGGTCCGACATCAGCAGCCTCAGTGCTTGGCTTGAAGAGAGCTTTGGCAAATTCTCCGTCCATGTGGATTACAAAGACCTGCGTGAGATCAACACGGGCTTCAACAGCGTAAGCGGGCCGCCGTGCTTTTCAGTTGTTCCCGCGACCGTTTTGGCCGTCTATGTTGTTTCTAATGAGCCTGTTGTTTTCTCCCCTGAAGTTTGAGGCACTGGACATTCTGAGCACTTCTCAGGTTGCTCAACTGACGCTAGACTCTGGAGCGCTGAACAGCGCAGATCTGATTAACATGGTCTTTGAGCGTCTGGAGCACGGCAACTCTTTCCAGAATGTTGAAGAGTTCTTTGTGACGCTCAGCCAGACCTCACAGGTATGTTGTCATCACTAAGATGACAAGCTTCATTTTGCATGAAAAAAGGGCACTTTTAAAGTGCAATCCTGACAGAAATCCTGATGTGTCAAACGCTTTTTGTGTGTCATTTCCTCTAGGATTTGGACATCAACCCTGCGGTGAGGGACATCATGATGAGTCGAACCTTCTCCATCATCAGTCTTCACTTTGCCGACTTTGTGACCGTCGACTGGGTTTCCTGGTTTGCGGTGAAACTGACTCATATTCTTCCCAGCTTGACTGCAGAGATGCTCCAGACAGTAACATCAAACACCGACTGCAGCGAATACCACATCATGTACGTAGCACTGCCCAAGCTTTGGGCCGCTCTGTAACGCGTCTCGTAGCGCCGTTAATAAGAACGTCAGGCTGTTTCTAAAGCAGGTTCAGTGGGTGGTAAAAATCTAGGCTAATGAGGCATCGTCCTTACCTTTTGTTTTGATCTCTGCACTGTAGCGTTGGGGCTCTGAGCAGTGTCTTTGACCAAATGACTTCGCTGAGACAGCAGGAGCTCGCCCCAGTCCTGTTGGGCTACCTGAAGCAGAGACACGCCTCAGGTAGGTCCAGTGAGGGGTGGAGCTGTTTTGTGTTGTGGCCCAGAAGGCCGCGCTTCCCTGGGTCTGGGAATGTCTGCCTCTCCTAATGAGCGTTTCTCTGCGCGCCATCTTTGCAGGCTCAGCTTGCGGGTCCGACATCAGCAGCCTCAGTGCTTGGCTTGAAGAGAGCTTTGGCAAATTCTCCGTCCATGTGGATTACAAAGACCTGCGTGAGATCAACACGGGCTTCAACAGCGTAAGCGGGCCGCCGTGCTTTTCAGTTGTTCCCGCGACCGTTTTGGCCGTCTATGTTGTTTCTAATGAGCCTGTTGTTTTCTCCCCTGAAGTTTGAGGCACTGGACATTCTGAGCACTTCTCAGGTTGCTCAACTGACGCTAGACTCTGGAGCGCTGAACAGCGCAGATCTGATTAACATGGTCTTTGAGCGTCTGGAGCACGGCAACTCTTTCCAGAATGTTGAAGAGTTCTTTGTGACGCTCAGCCAGACCTCACAGGTATGTTGTCATCACTAAGATGACAAGCTTCATTTTGCATGAAAAAAGGGCACTTTTAAAGTGCAATCCTGACAGAAATCCTGATGTGTCAAACGCTTTTTGTGTGTCATTTCCTCTAGGATTTGGACATCAACCCTGCGGTGAGGGACATCATGATGAGTCGAACCTTCTCCATCATCAGTCTTCACTTTGCCGACTTTGTGACCGTCGACTGGGTTTCCTGGTTTGCGGTGAAACTGACTCATATTCTTCCCAGCTTGACTGCAGAGATGCTCCAGACAGTAACATCAAACACCGACTGCAGCGAATACCACATCATGTACGTAGCACTGCCCAAGCTTTGGGCCGCTCTGTAACGCGTCTCGTAGCGCCGTTAATAAGAACGTCAGGCTGTTTCTAAAGCAGGTTCAGTGGGTGGTAAAAATCTAGGCTAATGAGGCATCGTCCTTACCTTTTGTTTTGATCTCTGCACTGTAGCGTTGGGGCTCTGAGCAGTGTCTTTGACCAAATGACTTCGCTGAGACAGCAGGAGCTCGCCCCAGTCCTGTTGGGCTACCTGAAGCAGAGACACGCCTCAGGTAGGTCCAGTGAGGGGTGGAGCTGTTTTGTGTTGTGGCCCAGAAGGCCGCGCTTCCCTGGGTCTGGGAATGTCTGCCTCTCCTAATGAGCGTTTCTCTGCGCGCCATCTTTGCAGGCTCAGCTTGCGGGTCCGACATCAGCAGCCTCAGTGCTTGGCTTGAAGAGAGCTTTGGCAAATTCTCCGTCCATGTGGATTACAAAGACCTGCGTGAGATCAACACGGGCTTCAACAGCGTAAGCGGGCCGCCGTGCTTTTCAGTTGTTCCCGCGACCGTTTTGGCCGTCTATGTTGTTTCTAATGAGCCTGTTGTTTTCTCCCCTGAAGTTTGAGGCACTGGACATTCTGAGCACTTCTCAGGTTGCTCAACTGACGCTAGACTCTGGAGCGCTGAACAGCGCAGATCTGATTAACATGGTCTTTGAGCGTCTGGAGCACGGCAACTCTTTCCAGAATGTTGAAGAGTTCTTTGTGACGCTCAGCCAGACCTCACAGGTATGTTGTCATCACTAAGATGACAAGCTTCATTTTGCATGAAAAAAGGGCACTTTTAAAGTGCAATCCTGACAGAAATCCTGATGTGTCAAACGCTTTTTGTGTGTCATTTCCTCTAGGATTTGGACATCAACCCTGCGGTGAGGGACATCATGATGAGTCGAACCTTCTCCATCATCAGTCTTCACTTTGCCGACTTTGTGACCGTCGACTGGGTTTCCTGGTTTGCGGTGAAACTGACTCATATTCTTCCCAGCTTGACTGCAGAGATGCTCCAGACAGTAACATCAAACACCGACTGCAGCGAATACCACATCATGTACGTAGCACTGCCCAAGCTTTGGGCCGCTCTGTAACGCGTCTCGTAGCGCCGTTAATAAGAACGTCAGGCTGTTTCTAAAGCAGGTTCAGTGGGTGGTAAAAATCTAGGCTAATGAGGCATCGTCCTTACCTTTTGTTTTGATCTCTGCACTGTAGCGTTGGGGCTCTGAGCAGTGTCTTTGACCAAATGACTTCGCTGAGACAGCAGGAGCTCGCCCCAGTCCTGTTGGGCTACCTGAAGCAGAGACACGCCTCAGGTAGGTCCAGTGAGGGGTGGAGCTGTTTTGTGTTGTGGCCCAGAAGGCCGCGCTTCCCTGGGTCTGGGAATGTCTGCCTCTCCTAATGAGCGTTTCTCTGCGCGCCATCTTTGCAGGCTCAGCTTGCGGGTCCGACATCAGCAGCCTCAGTGCTTGGCTTGAAGAGAGCTTTGGCAAATTCTCCGTCCATGTGGATTACAAAGACCTGCGTGAGATCAACACGGGCTTCAACAGCGTAAGCGGGCCGCCGTGCTTTTCAGTTGTTCCCGCGACCGTTTTGGCCGTCTATGTTGTTTCTAATGAGCCTGTTGTTTTCTCCCCTGAAGTTTGAGGCACTGGACATTCTGAGCACTTCTCAGGTTGCTCAACTGACGCTAGACTCTGGAGCGCTGAACAGCGCAGATCTGATTAACATGGTCTTTGAGCGTCTGGAGCACGGCAACTCTTTCCAGAATGTTGAAGAGTTCTTTGTGACGCTCAGCCAGACCTCACAGGTATGTTGTCATCACTAAGATGACAAGCTTCATTTTGCATGAAAAAAGGGCACTTTTAAAGTGCAATCCTGACAGAGATCCTGATGTGTCAAACGCTTTTTGTGTGTCATTTCCTCTAGGATTTGGACATCAACCCTGCGGTGAGGGACATCATGATGAGTCGAACCTTCTCCATCATCAGTCTTCACTTTGCCGACTTTGTGACCGTCGACTGGGTTTCCTGGTTCGCGGTGAAACTGACTCATATTCTTCCCAGCTTGACTGCAGAGATGCTCCAGACAGTAACATCAAACACCGACTGCAGCGAATACCACATCATGTACGTAGCACTGCCCAAGCTTTGGGCCGCTCTGTAACGCGTCTCGTAGCGCCGTTAATAAGAACGTCAGGCTGTTTCTAAAGCAGGTTCAGTGGGTGGTAAAAATCTAGGCTAATGAGGCATCGTCCTTACCTTTTGTTTTGATCTCTGCACTGTAGCGTTGGGGCTCTGAGCAGTGTCTTTGACCAAATGACTTCGCTGAGACAGCAGGAGCTCGCCCCAGTCCTGTTGGGCTACCTGAAGCAGAGACACGCCTCAGGTAGGTCCAGTGAGGGGTGGAGCTGTTTTGTGTTGTGGCCCAGAAGGCCGCGCTTCCCTGGGTCTGGGAATGTCTGCCTCTCCTAATGAGCGTTTCTCTGCGCGCCATCTTTGCAGGCTCAGCTTGCGGGTCCGACATCAGCAGCCTCAGTGCTTGGCTTGAAGAGAGCTTTGGCAAATTCTCCGTCCATGTGGATTACAAAGACCTGCGTGAGATCAACACGGGCTTCAACAGCGTAAGCGGGCCGCCGTGCTTTTCAGTTGTTCCCGCGACCGTTTTGGCCGTCTATGTTGTTTCTAATGAGCCTGTTGTTTTCTCCCCTGAAGTTTGAGGCACTGGACATTCTGAGCACTTCTCAGGTTGCTCAACTGACGCTAGACTCTGGAGCGTTGAACAGCGCAGATCTGATTAACATGGTCTTTGAGCGTCTGGAGCACGGCAACTCTTTCCAGAATGTTGAAGAGTTCTTTGTGACGCTCAGCCAGACCTCACAGGTATGTTGTCATCACTAAGATGACAAGCTTCATTTTGCATGAAAAAAGGGCACTTTTAAAGTGCAATCCTGACAGAAATCCTAATGTGTCAAGCGATTTTTGTGTGTCATTTCCTCTAGGATTTGGACATCAACCCTGCGGTGAGGGACATCATGATGAGTCGAACCTTCTCCATCATCAGTCTTCACTTTGCCGACTTTGTGACCGTCGACTGGGTTTCCTGGTTCGCGGTGAAACTGACTCATATTCTTCCCAGCTTGACTGCAGAGATGCTCCAGACAGTAACATCAAACACCGACTGCAGCGA
>NC_133375.1:45889416-45946925 GCF_049309525.1 Garra rufa
AAAAAAACACAATAAAATAACAAGGTAAGACACCAATTTGCAATATCAAGCAGCAAAACAAGCTGTTTTGTACAGCTAAAAATAGCTAGATGCGGATGAAACCCAGACCCATAAAATTAAAAAAATGGCTGGACCCACTCTTACAGGAAGGAAAAAGGTGGATAAAGCTGTTTTTCCCCCCTTAAGTTATGTAGTTTTAAAAACTTCTTTCTTTCTCTCTCTCTCCACAGCTCTTTCCAGTGGTCCCGATGAGCGTTTCCAAACCACCTCCGCCCCATTCCCACTTCCCCCCCAGCAACCCGTCCTCCCATCTCCCCCTGCCTCCGTCCTCCTCTTCCTCCCCCTCTCCCTCCACCCCTCCCTCTGCCGCGGGTCCCCCCAGCCCCGCTGTGCCTCCTCCTCCCTCCCCAGGCAAGATCTCCATGCAGGAGCACTTTGCCATCAACGTGTGCCCCGGCCCCATCCTCCCCATCCCACAGATCTCCGACTTCTTCCCTCGTTTCCACGACTTCCCCATCACCCCCCCTCCACCCCGGGAGAAGCAGGTTCTAAAGGACAAAGACAAGGACGGAGACGGGAACGGAGAGAAAGACCGCAAGAGGGAGAGAGAGCAAGAGGAGAACGGAGAGTTTGTCGACTCGGATGACGATGACAGTGAGTTTGTCTCGTGGCTAGTGACTGTTACACACTTGGTTCCCTTTGGGTGGGTTACACATGTGTTTACGCATGTCTGCTTTTCCGTTGATGCCGATGCATTTTTCACAAATCTACTGACATCCTTCTGGAATGACCTGGGGTTAAGTGCTTTTCTCAAGGACACAATGGTAATAGAACTTAAATGAGTCCTTGTGGGCTTCGAACCTACAACCTTTATTTCAAATCCAAATCTTTAACCACATCGGCCCAATCTTCTTCCTTCTTCACACACACTTCTCTATTACATAACTCCTCACATACATGAATCCATGGATATTTCCTGGATTCCTTTTGTTTGATTGACTGATTTTATTCACCAGTAAGCAGCCAATGAGGCATGAGCACTTCCCATCGGCCTGGACCTGGAGTCTCATACTGTTTGGTATTGATTGCTTTGTGTGGTGTTTGGCGGATTGGTGGGAGTGCGTGTGATAACTGAGGTATGCGATCGGAGTGTTAAATACTTCATTAGTCTCTGTAATGGTGCATAAACACTACAAGCCCTCTGTATGTGCACAGCCCTGATTAGGTCGTTACAGGCAAGACTGATTCCCAGCTAAGTCGTTTGGGTTGTTATTGGCTGCTATTTTTGCTAATGTGCGTGCACGATATTAAGGTATTCCTTTGTTTCTTTCAGCCTACCTGGGAACTCTGGAGTTCAACCTGCTATTTGACCAAGAAAATAACTGCTTGCACTGCACCATCCACAAGGCCAAGGTTGGTTTACACTACTTTTTGGGTTGCTTGGGCTGTTTTAGAATGTAAGCACTTTGCAAGATGTCGTCCAAGATGCCCATGTCTTTCTTTCTTCAGAAAAGAAATTAAGATTTTTGCGGAAAATATTCCAGGATTTTTCTCCATAGTGGACTTTAACAAATTGCAGTTTTGCTGAAAATTACCCATCGTTTCGCTAGATAATTCCCTTATTTATACAAATTATTTTTCCCTTAGTTATACAAATTATATTTAATTTTTTTTATCAGAATGCGAAGTTGTTTTGAACAAAGAGCTAAAATAGGATTGTAACAAAAATGAATTAGAAACTAAGACATAATTAAATGGATAAAATGACGGAAAAAATCAGTTAAATCTGATTCTGTTGCATAGAACTGGATAAAAATAATATATTGATATTGAATATATTTTCTGAATAATTTCATTCTTTTACTTTCAACAAAAGTGTGCTTATTTTATTGGCTTGTATCTTTTTTTAATTCAGTATCATTACTCAAAATTATTGAGTTGAATTATGAAGTCTTGCAAAATGATTATAAATTATTAATTAAAAGTATTTTTGGTTTCCGTTTCGGCCCAGAATTTTAATTTCAGTGCATCCATAAGTAAAATAATACAATCTACACATAAAGGAAAAAATTAAAAGGTCTTGCAAAATTATTTTATATTATTTAATAAAATAATAAAGAATTATTAAAGAATTTTTGGTTTCATTTTTGGCCCAAAATTTTAATTTTGGTGCATCTCTAAGTAAAATAATAAATTCAACAAACCTTTAAATGTGACCTTCATTTTACAAAAGTAAAAAAGTTTAAGTCTAGCACTGGAATATAACAGTGCCTGGAGTTGAAGAAACACATCTTTATACAAAGGTTTTATTTCTTTGTGGTTTGACAAAGTACTTTTTAAAATGGAAATATATTCACAAATTGTACAAATCTTTTTCAATATGCTGGTTATTTTATATACTACAAATATATGGATCCTTTCTAATATTGATGACTCATCCTGCACTCATTTACGAAATGCTGTCCAATAAAATGCCCTCTGTAAACTTCTAACTAGCAAATAGCATCAAATATCGAAACAGAGTTTACAAAACGCAAAATTTACTTGCATGTAATTTGCCAAATTAAAATAGAGTACATTTTATTTAAAAGAGAAGTTCACTTCCAGAATGAAAATTTCCTGAAAATTTACTCTCCCATATGTCATCAAAGATGTCTTTCCTTCTTCAGTCAAAAAAAAGGTTTTTGAGAAAAACATTCCAGGATTGTTTTCCAAATAGTGGACTTCAGTGGCAGCCTACAGGTTGACAGTCCAAATTTCAATTTCAGTGCAGCTGCAAAGGGCTCTAACGATCCCAGTTGAGGAATAAGCATTTTATCCAGCAAAACCATCATTCATTTTCTAAGAAACATACAAATTTATGTACTTTTTAACCACAAATGCTCATCTTGCACTAGCTCGACCCCACGCATTACTTAATCACACATGCGTGATGTAGGCGGAAGTACTGGCCCATTTTTTTTCAAAGCAAGCATGCAAAGAAAGTCAAACGCCCTTTACAAAAAAAGATAAAACAACAACGTTGGACGATTTTGAAGTTGGAGGAGAAAATCAGATGCAGTTTTAACCCTACCCTGCCTTTTTGAACCAAAGTACACAGACGAAGAACTAACCATGTGTGATTTTTCCAACGTGATTATGCAATGTACAGCTAGTGCAAGACGATCATTTGTGGTTATAGTATATACTTTAGTTTTTTTTTTTTTTTTTGAAAATGACCAATCATTTGACTAGATAATACCTTTCTTCATCGACTGGGATCATGTAGAGCTCTTTGAAGCTACATTAAATCTTCAATTTGGACCTTTATTCCGTTGATCCCCATTGAAGTCCACCATATGGATTCCAGGAAATCCTGGAATGTTTTCCACAAAAAAACTAATTAATTTGCGACTGAAAAAAGAAAGACATAAACATGGATGACATGGGAATAAGTAAATTATCAGTAACTTCTCCTTTAATGGTTTATCGTCAGCATGCAAAAAACAAACTGTTGCAAAGTTAAACAGTCTTAATTGTAATGATGCTGTCGGCGTTCAAGGATTCGTCTCTGGTTCATACAAAGAACCATGTGCCCTAAAGTGTGCATATCACTGTAAGCATATGATCCATCAACCTCTCATCCCAGACATGCTTGTGCATTTTATGTGACATGAGTCTATGTGCTTTTGTGTGTTTGTTTGTGCCCACAGGGACTAAAGGCCATGGACTCCAATGGACTGGCGGATCCATATGTGAAACTCCACCTCCTGCCTGGAGCAAGCAAGGTCACTGCAACCTTCTCACACGCACACAGCATGGTTCAACTCTCGCTGCACTATCAGCACAAGTTGCGACTCCCTGACACGCACACACACGTCTACACATGCGTTGCACAGAACACACAGGCGTGATGTGAGCATGCATCACTGGCAGGGCCGCCCGTGAGCGCTGAAGCCGTTCATGTGGAGAACATGCGGTGGAAACGGGTGGATTCAGCGAGCGCTTCAGCACTGAATTATTCTCCCTTTCATTTTCACCGCATGTAACGAATGCACAGCGCTCTAATCTGTTCAAAGCAGGACAGGCTGAGATAGGAGCAGCCAGAAGCGTCCTGTCCTCCTCTCCAGCGGTTTTTACTCTTTTCCGTCCTCCCGTACACTCGTCCAAATGTCTGCCACTATCTCTCTGTCTATCGCCACATGACCCACTTTGACCTTGGAATACCAACACAGCGTTGAATGCGGGATGGGAGGGAGGGATGGAAAAAGGAGAGAGACAGATGAGGGGGGACAGCAGCAGGTGGTTGTCATGGAAACAGCACAGATTGTTATACGACTCACGTCAACAGAGGAGCGTATATGTACAAGAGCGAAAGAGAAAGCGAGAAGCGTCACGTCTTGCGTATGCTCCCACGCGCCAGCCTGGTAAATATCGACCGCCAGGGTTATACAGACACCTCCGGGCTTTGAAAAGGTGTGCGAGCCGGAGGTGATGGACGTGTGTGCGTACGCCCACCTTCAGACGTAGACGTACAGACACACACACACACACTCGTACGTGGGCGTGCAGGCATTAAAAGAACCCATTTATAACACTCTCTCTCCTTTTGTCCTTTTACACGCTTCATGGTTTCATATGCATCCATATGTGATCTATTAAGGGTATAGTTAATCTAAAAATATTTTGTCTTTTACTCGCCCTCATATGACAATTCGTCTTCTTTTGTGGAAAATATAAAGAGCTTTTTTGTTTGCCCAGTGGAAGTGAATGGTGACCATGATTGCTAAGAAAGATTTTCAGTAGTCACATCTTCTATTTCAATCTGTTTCTAAAGAAAGCGTCGGACGGCTTTCAATGTTGTGTATTCATATGGGCTGTGTTCATAAGTCATATTGGCTACTTTTATGATTTTTGAAAGGGCTTGACCCAGTGTTGGGTCAAGTAAAACTAAAGCGTTTTTAGTGATTCAGTAAAAAAACTGAAATAAAATAGACATATTAAATGAAAAACTAACACATAAACTTATTTTTTTAGGTAGTTGTCAAGGCGATATTTCTAATTTATGACATTTAATATGCCTTGTTTTGGAAGCACTGTATATAAAATAAGTAAAAGGTATTTGGGAGTTTTTATCATGAAATTCTGACTTTTTTCTCACAAATTGCGAGTTTAAATCTCACAATTCTGACACTTTTTCCCCAGAATTGCATGATACAAACTCACAATTCTGACTTTTTTTTTTTCCAGAATTGCAGGATACAAACTCCAGGGTTCGTACGGTCATGAAAAACCTGGAGAAGTCATGGAATTTTAAAATGGCAATTTCCAGGCCTGGAAAAGTTTTGGAAAATTAAATTAACCCACAAAGTTTTGGAAAAGTCATGGAAATTTGTTTCACCATCTCTGTATATTAGAATATTGCTGATAATTTTGTTTAAATTCCAGTTAACGAGCGCACGATCGGTCACGCGGGGTAACGGCGACTCGCAGTTTTAGCCAGAGTTTGTA
This sequence comes from Garra rufa, assembly GCF_049309525.1. Taxonomy (NCBI): domain Eukaryota; kingdom Metazoa; phylum Chordata; class Actinopteri; order Cypriniformes; family Cyprinidae; genus Garra; species Garra rufa. Next base: position 45,894,907 of record NC_133375.1, read on the forward strand.
TTAACTCATGTAAACTCAAGCAATGCCAGGGAAATGCTGATTTAGGACTTTAGGCTTCGTGATGAAAAGTACAAGGAGTGGCTCGAGAAAAATCTGGACCCGGGACGTGCAAAATATGCATTGTGTAGGAAAACGTTTGACGTTTCGAACATGGGAGAGGCAGCAGTGTCTAGCAGTAATTCGCGGGTTGATCCAAAATGAGCGGGTACCTGCTGTCATCCGTGGTTACGAGTCATCCAAAAATATTTTTAATGATATTTGGGTTGCGGTCGGTCGGGTCGTTTGAAATAAAGACCTTTGTAATTTATATAGTACTAGACACAATTTTCTATGAAATATGATATGACTTTTTTTTATTTTTTTATTGTCAGACGAATCTGAAATTTTTCTTGCGTAACGGTATGTTGACACTCTTTACAAACAGACAAAACATGATTTACAACAGCCTGGTGTACAAAGGAATGTTTTAATTTCACCCGATTAAATCTTGGAACCTTAAATCTATGTTTAGATGGCAAAAGTACAAATTCATTATACAACACATGATTAGGATTAGAAACGATATTCATAGCCAGCCTTAAGAGGTTCTTATGATAAGAAAGTACAAAAATAAATACATACAAAAAATACATAGACCTACACTTTATTGGCTGAATATTATTTACCTTCTGAATGTTGAGCGTTATTAACTGTTGAATAAATGCTGACGCGGGACAAAATGCCCGATTTCCCAACACGTTGAACTGAGCAATGCCATTGTACCATTTTAATAGGCTACTTTTAAACGCATATAGCTCAGTAATGTCAGCTTTATGTATTTTCTGAGAGGGGGTGGGATTTTTGTTGGGAAAGTCGGGGGAGAGACGCACACTTCGATTAGCCTGGATAAACACATGCAGCATCTTAATTGTTGAGAAAATGGTATTCCTAATAAATGTCTCGAATATTTTGATTATATCCAATGCTTCTCGTTCTTTTTGGAATTATTAGACACATTTCACTATGCCTTTTCAAATGCCTAGGTCTGTTTAATTTCCTTAATTATAAAATTTCTAGTATTTTTAAACGTTTATTCAAGCAATAATATATAAATTATCTCATGTATATGCGTGTTTAAAACCAGGGATTAAAAACGAATTCCAAGTAAAAACGGTATTTTTTCTTTACATTTCCAGAGAGCGAAACGAACGAAATTAAACATTACTTAATAAATTAAAATAAAAAGGCACTATAATTTCCTTATTCATTTGATACAACTATTATAGCTATACAATTAATATATATAAAATAATATTATTTTGTCTTATTCGTGATTCCTGAATTTATATATGAAAACTTTGTTTTAAAGTGCATTCGTTATGTTTGTATAAGAAAATTCGTTAATCTAGCCCAGGGGTGTCAAACTCCGGTCCTGGAGGGCCGCAGCCCTGCAGAGTTTAGATGCAATCCTAATTAAACACACCTGATCCAACTAATCAAGTCCTTCAGGTTTAATGGAATACTGCATAGTATGTGTGTTGGAGCAGGGTTAAAACAAAACTGTGCAGGGCTGCGGCCCTCCAGGAACTGAGTTTGACACCCCTGATCTAGCCTATTTGATTTAATATTCTTGATAATTTTTAGAAGTTAAAAGTTAAGAAAAAAGGAATTAGCTTGTAGTCTATATATATTTAGGGCTTTAGGCTAATCTTTTTCTTAACTTCTATTACACTGTAGATCGAAATAAAATAATTCTTGATCATATTTAACATCGGAGAATCACTGACATAATTTAGAGTACTTCGAAAACGAAACTATTTAAATCTGTATAAAGGAAAGACAAAATAAATCACAACAAGAACAATGTATTTTCTTGTAATCAAGAACATTTCTTTTGACAAAATTACCTAATTAATGCCGAATGATGTTTGAAAGTGAACGCATCTCCACCGCATAACTGCATATAATCGCTGCTGTCAGTCGCAAATATTAAACATGCGGGTCAGGAAGCGGGTCGGGTACAATATTTTCCTTTTTTTTTTTTTTTTTTTTTTTTTTTTTGCGGTCCGAGTTGCGGGCGGGTTAGTTGAAAACGTTGGTCGGGTTCGGGTTGTTTATACATTGACCCGCGCATCACTGCTGTGCAAGCGTTATTTAAATAAATAAATTTAAATCATATTCTACACTACGAAGCTTGTCATTTATTGTAGTAAAAATATTTTGTATTTTATATTTTGTTTTCTTCTTATTTAACATGTATACATATACATTTCATGAAACATTAAGTCATGAATATTTACTTAAAGTCATGGAAAAATCATGGAATTTTACTGGTAAAAATGTGTATGAAACCTGAAACTTTTCTCAAAATTAATTGCAGAATTGCAGGATACAAACCTGCAATTCTGAATTGTGAGACAAAAACTTGCAAATCTTACTTTTTTCTCAGAATTGTTTGATACAAAATCAAGCAATTCTGATGCAATAAAAAAACAAACTCGCAAATCTTTTTTCTCAGAATTGTGAGACAGCTTTTCAATTCTGACTTTTTTTTCTCAGAATTACGTTTATATCTCAATTCTGACTTTATAACATGCAATTGAGTTAAGTCAGAAGTGTGAGATTATAAATTCTGAGAACATATCAGTCTCTTTTCTTAACTCGCAACAACTGATACTCGTTCGCAATACTAAAATTTATAAAACTAAAATAAAATTAAAGCTATATTAAAATATAATATAAATTAAATTAAAAATGAAAACTGAAAATACAAAAATAAAAGCTAATTCAAAATATTAATAAATTCTACAATAGCTAATCCTCATCCACTTTCATTGTATGAAAAACAGCAACCTAAACAGAACATTCGTCAGAACGTCGTCTTTTATGTCCCACGGACGGCAGTGCGATGAGTCATTTATGCTTGAACTGTTCCTTTAACGAACTACTTCCCGTGCAGGAACTCCATCAGCATCCCATAAAAAGTGCAGGAAGCAGAAGGAAAAAAGCAAGAGGGAGGGAGAGATTGTAGAGCTCGAGAGTGGCCCTTCTTGGTCGAGTGTGTGTGTGTCATCATCACACAGCATGGAGAATGAGATATCTGAGTCACACACACTCTCCCAAGCTGCTGCTCTGGGAATCTCACTGCCCTGGGCCAGATGGAGGGAGGAAAGGGAGAGAGAGAGAAAAGGGGGAAGAGAGAAGTGGAAGATGAGGATAAAATATTTAGAAGAAAATGCGATAGCACCGATTTGGCAGGAGGAGAGAGAGACAGGTGAAACCATATGCTGGTTCAGGCAAAGATGCAATATGAGCGAGGAACTTGGAGAGAAAATAGCTGGAAAGCTGGTAGGGGTTATTATAAGCCATTTTTTTTTTATGAATGCTTGAAGGTCAAACTCAGGTTGTGAGTATACAACTATGGCTAACACAGTCTTAACTGTCAAGTACCATGTTTTTAGTGTACTCAACATCACTGAAGCTTAAAATCCACAAGAAAATAAAGTTTACTTAATGCACTTTTCTAGTTATATTGTAAATAATTCAACAGTACACGTCATTCCAAAGAATGAAAGTTTATTTTTTAACTATTGAAAGACAATAATACTTTGAGAACAAATATTAAGCATTTTTCTACTTTGAAAATAATGCTAATCGTTTCTTGAGCGTCAAATCAGAATGATTTCTAAAGGATCATGTCACACTGAAGACTGGAGTAATGATGCTGGAAATTCAGTTTTGCATCACAGGAATAAATTTCATTTTAAAATATATTAAAATAGAAAACAGTTATTTTAAATTGTACTAATATTTTACAGTATTTCTGTTTTTACTGTATTTCTGGAAACATAAGAGACTTCTTTTAATTTTTTTTTTTTTTGGAAAGAAGTTGTAATCCCATTTTCCAAAAATTGATCGTACCGTGGTACATTTTTATATGGGATGCTATCAGGTAATACTGTAATACCATAGTACTGAATTAGTCTATAAAGGTACTACCATAGTATATGCCCAAAAATATGTAATGTTTGTACTTTTTATTGAACTGTATATACCATGGTAAATAAATACTGTATAGTCTTGCCATCTAATGCCGTCATGCTACTTCCGTGGTAAAGTCTGTGTGTGTCAGTGAAATAAATAGTGGTTTGAATGATTCATCTCAAGTCCCAGTAGCTATTTGCTTAGTTGGTGCTGTTTTAATGAATTGTTACATGTATTATTTGCTAATGTCTGTTAGAATTAAAGTGTGTTTATTCATTTGCCGAGCATCCTCAGGGGGCGAGAGAAAGGATAGCCAAGCTTGGCTGGTTCCAGCTTTAAATGCAGCAGTGCAGAGAGTAGAACAGAGAGAGAGAGAGATGAAATGAAATATGCAGAGAAGCAACATGTTCTTCAGGCAATGAATGACGTGGACTCACTCTGTCAGGAGAGCGAGTGTGAGAGAGGCTGCGGTTTGGGAGATTGTGTTTAGGTCTTCACAGCCAGAGTGTTTCTTTGATTTAACACTAATTTGCTAAACGAGCTGTTGCAGGGTAATTGCCCAGTTTGGGGAGTTTAGCTGCATGTCAGGGTATTTGAAGTGCGAGAGTCTGGGGTGAGAGCAGAATTTTAGGGAAGAAATTGTCTGATGGTGAGCTGTTTGTTTATGTGTATGTGTGTGTGTGTGTGTGGGTGGTCAGATTTGGCCTACATTGAGGGGAGCAAATGTCCCCACAAGCAGTGGCACCATTTTTCAGGGGGTACCAGCGGTGGTACTGGCTCGCTCTGTGCCCTAGGCAGGGCATGACATGTCTACAAGGGGGAAAAAAAAGCACTGGTTCGGTAGTGATTTGTCTGAGATGAGTTCAGTGTTACAGTTTTTGTGCAGTGTGAAATGGGTCTCGAGTTCAAGTCCCGACCTAATATGTTGTTGTTGCTGTTTTTTTAATATACAAAAGCTGAACTTTAACCGAACTTGACAGCCAGCAATCATCATGCATTTTTGTTATAAAGAAAAGAGCAGTTTTGACATTTTATTCTCCAGGGTAAAACATACTACAGGATAGTAAAACATGAATTCTTTGTGGAGAAAGCTAAATAAACAGACTAAATAATAATAAACATATGTAATAAAAATACAGTATGTACTGAAAGTTAATGTAGTAATAATGTTGTTCTATCTATGAATTCTTTTCATCTGTCTATCAGTCCATCTATCTGTTCATCTAACTGTCCGTCTGTCTGTCCATCTATCTGTCCATCAATCTGTCTGTCCGTCTACCCGTCTGCCTAGATCTTTCCACCTATCTATCTGTCTCTCCATCTATCTCTTTATCTATCTGTCTGTCTGTCCATCCATCTGTCCACCCATTCATCGCTCTTGGAAAATATAAAAGGTTATATCTGTCCATCTGTCTGTCTGTCTTTCTACCTCTCCTCCTATTTGTCCATCTATCTGTCCATCTATCTATCTGTCCATCTGCCTGTCTCTATATTTATCTGTCTGTCTCTCTGTCCATCTATCTGTCTGTCCTATCTAATTCTCCTCCTATCTGTCCATCCGTCTATCTGTCCATCCATCTATCTGTCTGTCCGTCTATCTATCTACCTTTCCCTCATCTGTCCATCTATCTGTCGTCCGACCACCTACCATTCCTCCTATCTGTCCATCTATCTGTCTGTCCGTCTATCTCTCCATCTATCTGTCCCTCTGTACGTTTCTGTCTGTCTCTATGTCTTTCTGTCCATCTATCTACCTCTCTGTCAATCCATCCGTCTGTCTGTCCCTCTGTCTGTCAGTCTTTCTGTCCATCTATCTACCTTTCTGTCTGTCCATCTATCTACTTGTTCGTCTGTCTTTCTATCTATCTACCTGTCTGTCTGTCCGCCTTTCTGTCCATGTATGTATCTGTCTTTCTGTCCATCTATCTACCTGTCTGATCGCCCGTCTGTCCATCTTTCTGTCCATCTATGTACCTGTCCGTCTGTCCATCTTTCTGTCCATCTGTCTGTCCGTCTATCTTTCTGTTCATTTTTCTGTCTGTCCATCTATCTCTCCATTTATCTGTCCCTCTGTTTCTGTCTGTCTCTGTCTTTCTGTCCATCTATCTACCTGTCTGTCAATCCATCAGTCTGTCTCTCTGTCCCTCTGTCTGTCAGTTTTTCTGTCTGTCCATTAGGATTGCAAATGGATGGAAAATTTCCGGAAAATTTCCAAAAATCCCTGGAAGATTCCAAAAAATCCTGGAAAGTTTCCAAAATTTCTGGAATGTTTCCGAAATTTAGTGGAAATTTTCCACCTTTTTGCAACCCTACTGTCCATTCATCTGTCTGTCCATCTTTTTTGTCTCTCTGTCTACCTGTCTGTCCGACCATCCGTCTGTCTGTCTGCTAGGGGTGGAGCCGAACCCGAATACGTTATTCGGAAAGGCACAAATAGCGTGTTTTTACGAATACTTATTTCGAACAAATACTTAAAAAAATATTTGTATTCGGGAACAAGAAAAACTTTATATCAAAAAGCTGCGTTTCCTCATGAGACCGCCGTCAGTGCATGCCTGCATGAGTGAGTGACATTCAGGAGGGGGGTGGGGGTTAAAAGAGGTGACTGACACAGGCTGCTACACACAGCAACAGAGAAGACTTGGCTGGGTGAAAAAAGACTTCACTGCATCACTATTTTTGTTGAATAGATTATTGTACCTTAACTGGGTTCTGGAGGCAGTTTATAGCTTTTGGGAAGCAGAGTTTGATCAGGAGATTATTCCATTAGGGGCCGTTCACATGCACGCTCAAGTTTGTTGTTTCACATGTAGACGCGCGGTATGCGCACACATAATGGAAGCGACGCGGACACGGTGCTATGCACTCGTTTTTTCCAGGCGCGTCCGCGCCGCATCCAGATAAATACATCTCAACTTTTCAGAATGCCACAAGCGCAGCGCAGGTCATGTCACCAGAACCAACCAATCAGCTTCACCCTTTCCCTTAATAACATTGAAAAACAGCCAAGTTGGAGGAACAGCTTATCATATCTGTACAGGAATAACCATTTTAAAATAAATTTAATAGCAGAGCTACTGCAAGCGATTTTTAATGCTGGAAATCCATTTATGCTTTGCTGAAGCTTCTGAGTCTTCATTGAGAGATCAGGTCATGGTTTCTTAGCAATGGCAGACGCCACGGGAAAGATGTTCATTCAGAAGAAGAACAGTTCTTTTAAGTATTATTTGTTTTTATTCTGTCTGTTCAGCGTCCTCCAACAAGGATGGGTGGTGGTGGGGTTCATAATGTTCACAATGGTATTTTATTAGTTGTTGGTTTAACCATGGATGAGGTAATGGCTGTTATGTTATTTTCTTTTCAGTGGCATTCCTTGTTACTTGTTCAACAACATCAACCAATATTGCATATACATAATTATTATAATGGATATAATTAAAGAATACTTACACTATAACGTAAATTATAAGTGTAACGCACAAAAAAATCAGGATTTTACACCAAATACAAAATACAAATACAAATACTTTTCCCCCCTCAACAAATACAAATACAGATACAAATACCGGCTGCTTTGCACACCCCTACTGTCTGCCTATCTATCTATCTATCTATCTATCTATCTATCTATCTATCTATCTATCTGTCTGTCTGTTTGTCTGTCTGTCTGTCTGTCCACCTGTTGATCATTCTTGAAAAATTTAAAAGGTTATAGTTTGGGTTACTCTTATAATTAGTTTAAACAAAAACAGCAGAGGTTTAGATATTTAGATGGTCCTCGTTTAGATTCCTGGGTAAACAAGTATACATGTTTGTGAGTATGGGGAGGGAGCTGATATTAGGGTAAGAAACAGAAGGGGTAATGATGATTGTGTGTGTGTGACAAAGGGGAGGTGAGCTGGGGAAAGCCTCTCGTCCTCTCTCTCTCCTCTGCAAAGTAGGTGAGCAGATGTCTGCCTTTCACCTGAGGGAGAAGAGATAAATGATGTTTCCTCTCCTGTCCTCCCTGACTGACTCTCTCTCTCATCTCTTCCATCGTCATCTCTACCCAGATGGATCATGCTCATTCAAACTAGGGGCATGTGTCCTGTCAGTTTTTTTGATCCAAGTAGATCTGAAATCCTATTTCTCAAAAACTATTTGTTATAACTTATTGTGGGTAAAATAGGTTCTGAAACACTGGCACTTTCACTTATCTAAATTTGGAGAGTCCAGCTGAGTTGCACCTGAGTCTTAGACTTACATAACAAACTAAGTAGCTAAAAAGTGTTTTCTCTGCACTTTATCTTAGATTATCTTTCCTTGACCACACAGTGAGCAAGGACTGCAAAAGTGCATGACCCCACTGTATCAAACTATTTATGTAGTTTGTTGGATGCAGCTGAATACTTTTATCTCTGCTTCTTTCCTTGTGTCCTTAGTCCTTAGTTTTTCTTCATCCTTTTTATAATGACATATAATTTCAGTTTTTTTTTTTTTTTTTTTTTTTTAAACAAAATGAATAGTTCAGCCATGAAACTCTACTTGAGTTCTAATTGGTTCATTAAATTCATTGTTCCCAGCCAAGCTGATTCACATACTCATTCATATTCAATAAATGCAATGTCTCCCTGCTATAGCGCGTGTCCTCATCTTAGCCCTCTGCCTCCCCAGTACCACCTGCCTAGATCTGCTACCTATGCAAACCTACTGTATGCGCATTCTGTTTACACTGATAAAAATTTCACAATCCATCCCGAAACATATTTGATATTTAATGTGCAGCTATGTGCAAATTCATATTTATACATATGTTCATACAAGATCACCATAGAACTTCTAGTGCAACCTGGGATTACGTAAGTGCTTTGTTCAAGGGCACAGTGGTGATGACTCATGGTTTGCACTTTGCAGGAATTGAAGCAGCCTTCAAGTTCCTAGCCCAGAGCCTTAACCACTAAATCACCACCCGCTGCACAAAGTGCAAACAACTGTAGCACATCTGAGCAGCATCTGATTCTGACAGATTCTTTAAATTGAGAAACTATTTACGGCGGCGTAATTTCTGCACAGATGGAGCTTGGGGGTGTTAATTATTTCCCCCAAATATTCTTAGGTGGTGAAATGTGAACATGTTTATTTTGAGGATGATTGAGCTTCTGGTTTAGCGGTGAGAGCTCAGTTTCTTCATTTAGGATGTAATGGGGTGATGCAGTGTAGTGGTTAAGGCTCAGGCTGTTAACGGCAGGGTTGCTTGACCACCACCATTATGCCCTTGAGCGAGGCACCTAACCCAATGTTGCTCTGGGGGGACTCTCCCAGTAATAAGCTCATGGTGCTGTTCAATGATGATTTGATGACATTGCGTGAAAGTCATGGAATCTTTCCACTGGGTATATGGTGATGAATTAAGTTTGCATTTTAATGGAATAATGTTCGAGAAAGTGTTTCACCCTCACCTGCACTGAAAAAAGTCATTGTTTTCATCAGTATTTTTGTCTGGAGTTCCAGTAAAAATGTCTAAGTATCATTAAAATGAGAAAATCTTGTAATATATCCTGCATTAAGTTTTCTGACATGTTTCTTGATTTAAGGTCAAATATTTAAAATGGAATAAGAAAAGCTTAATTGTAAGTTATATTTCTTGAAAATAAGTCTTCTTATCCTTTATGATTATGTGTATAATAAGACTTTGCTTCCCAGTCTCAAGTAAATGCATTTTTATTAGATGTTCAGATATTTTTCTTATTATTTGATTTTATTTCCGGCACCAAACCAGCACTAACAAGCACATCAACCTGATCGGCCTGAAAATTCTGGTTTAGGCTGGTCTTTTCAGCAATGTCATGCATTTCAGAATTGGCAAAATGTGAATTATTTTACCAAAATAAGAGGAATCATACAAAATGATTTTTTTTTTTTTTTGTACTGGCCTGAATAAGATATTCACATAAAGGTGTTTACATACATACAGAAAAATCATTCAGGTCCCACAAATTCTTTTGGTTTTAAAAATCAGAGGCATGTTTTCCAGAAGCCAAAATAAGTTACATTTACCCTGATCTTCAAAAATCATACAAAAAAAAAAAAACATTCAAAAAACACAGCTGTGGTTCATTTAGGTAAGAACACAGTATTAAGATTCAAGGGTATGTAAACTTTTAAACAGGGTCATTTTTATAAATCCAACTATTATTTTCTCTTGTGGACTATGTAAACATCTTTTATGTGAAATATCTTATTCAGGTCAGTACCAAATAAACAATAACATGCATTTAGTATAAAATAATTAACATTTTGCAGATTCTGAAAAGGGGGATATAGAATTATGACCTCAACTGTATATAGTAACCCTGCTGCCTAAACCAGTATAATAAAATGAATAATACAAATTCACTTGGTATTCCCACAATAAAATCTTACTTCAATTATTACTTTCAGAGTAATACAAATGATGTCCATTACAGCTTAGTCTGAGGTAGATTTTGCATGAAAATGCAGAAAATATTGCAGTATACGCTCAGGTGAAAATAATCTTTAAAAAGCTTTTGTAAAGCCTGATGAATGGGTAGGAGAGGTTGTGTGGAATCCCTTATATGGAAATGGTTTGGGCGTGACTTATGCTAATGACTAACTGAAGCGCGCGCTCCCTCATTTACAATAATCAGGGTTCATCAACATTAGACTGATGGTAAGAACAAATTTATGTGCGAGCGCAGCTGTTGCAAAGCCAGCAGAAATTTTGCATGAGCAGCTTTGTCTTGACCCAGTGTGTGTATAAATTAAAATCGTTATCAGTCTCAATACACTCTCCCTCTCCCTCTGTTTCAGGCAAATAAATTGCGCACTAAGACTTTAAAGAACACGCTGAATCCAGTGTGGAATGAAACGCTCGTCTATCACGGCATCACGGCTGCCGACATGACCACCAAAACCCTCAGGTACTGTACCACCTCCGTTTCCAATATATGGAAGTATTTTTGGCTCTACTTGCACTTCCGATTCACCTTTGAACATATGGTTCTCTGTCAAATCCCATGAGTGTCTCCGTCCGACTTACTAATGACAGTGAGAACGTGTGAACTACATTTGTGTGTGTGCATGTGTGAATTTCATTACTTTGAGGTCAAATCAACTCTCCAGAAGCACATTGTCACTCGAAGCACATTGTGTGTGGGCATGCTGTATGTGTGTTCGGCAGCGTGTAGTCGATGTCTCTGTGGTGCAATAACACACAATCGCCTTAAGGTAACACCCACACTTGGGTCTAACCTTCTGTGTAGAGGTACGCTACAATTTGAGCAATAAAACTCAGAGGATGGAACGAGATGGGGCAATTTCTCTAGAAATGTAATCGAAACCCTTGTGATCCACAGCTGGGAAACAAACCTAGCAGGAGCTCTCACGGGATGAGAGAGAGGAAGAGATGAAGAGAGAGCGAAGCTGCTTGCTTGTTCCACTTTTTGGTTGAGACCGTGAAAAATTCGAGTTTCATGCTGAAAGGGTTTTTAACTCAACCCCGTTTTACCTCAGCGCTTCAATCCAGTGATTTTTGCCTCTGCAGTATGCAGAGATATTGCAGAAATTGTTTAACAGAAACTTCTTGTAGATTAAATAAAAACAATTAGATGCATAAATTCTGCCAAAAGTGCCACTGAACTGTTTCTTGTGGTGAACATGGATTGTCCTCACTTTGGATTCCCGAAGGATAAGTTTGATTTGATGATTCTTTCTGCTCTGTTACGCTCTGTGACCATCATGCCGAAGAGCAGGTTGTCGGAGCCCTGGGCGTAGATGGAGTATGTCACCACGGGCAGCGTCAGCACCTTGTCACAGTGACTGTGTCTGGGTTGTGACAGCTGGCCGATCTCAAACCGACTGCCGTCGTTCAGTGAAGGGAGAGGCGAGAGGAATTCATATTTTATGTATTAAATCCCAAACATCACAATGCAAGATTCTGGAGATCTTATCCTGTGCAAATAGTAGTTGCATATTTACTATATTTCCTCCCATATGGCCCTTTGTCAATAAACGGCTTTTCTATCGTCAGCTTGTCTTTTGTCATGTGAATGTCATTTCCCACATGAGAACAATGACTGCTGCTGGCAAGCTATTGGCAGGGAACATTTTCTGAAGAATGGCTGCGTTATCAATAGTGCTGTTGTGCCATTATAGAAAAGCATCCGATGCTATTACCGGAATCGGCATCGTAACGGATGTCACTGAAGCATACAGTATGTATTCGTTGTTTATTAGTAGGCAGTGTGAGTTGTGGTCTTTTAGGAGCCTACAGTTGCTGACAAATTAGTTTTGCCACATTTTAAAAACACCCTGACTCAGATGTGACACTTTACAGCGTCATTTTTCTGCTCTCATAAAAGTGGATGATTCAGCGATTACTGCCAATCAGGAGTTTGATGTTTAATATACAGCTGTGGAGAGGGATTTTAGATTAGATTCTTCATAGTGAAAAAGTTGGTTAGATACAGTCACTGATTACATCTATTTATCCATCTGTCTATCTATCCATTTATCATCCATCGTTCTATTTAACCATCATTCTGGCAATTCATCGTTCTATCCATCCATCATTCTATGGGTCAATCCATCCATCATTCTATCTGTCAATCCATCTGTCTATCCATCCGTCTTTCATTTGGTCAATTTATCCATTGTTCTTTCAGTCAGTCCATCCATTCATCCATCCATCCTACTTTTGGTCATTCCATCCATCCATCCGTCCGTCCATCCATCCATCAACCCACCCATCCATCCAATGATCCATTATTCTATCGGTCAATCCATCCTTCGTTCTTTTGGTCAATCGATCGATCGATCGATCCGTCCATTCATAATTTTTTGGACAATCCATTCATCCTTCTATCAGTCCATCCATCCATCCATCATTCTGGCTATTTATCATTCTGTCATTCTAACATCCATCAATCTGTCAATCCATCCGTCAATCCATCCATCAGTTTGTCTGTCAATTTAATTTATCTATCTATCCATCCGTCATTCTTTTGGTCAGTCCATCCATTGTTCTAGCAGGCAATCCATCCATTTGTTTATCCATTATTCTATCAATCATTACATCCATTTTGTCCACCCATCCATAAATCCATCATTCTTTTGGTCAATCCATCCATCATTCTATTGGTCCATCCATCCATCATTCTATCAGTCAGTCCATTTATCTGTCTATCATTCTATTGGTCAATCCATCCATCCATTGTTCTATCAGTCCGTCTATCCATCCACCCATCTATTCTTTTATCTGTCCATCCATCTATTGGTTCTATTGGTCTATTCATCCATTGTTCTATTAGTCAATCCATCCGTCCATCTATCCATCAATCTATCGGTCCATCCACCGTCCTATCAGTCAATCCATCCATTGTTCTGTCAGTCCATCCATCTATCATTCTATTGGTCAATCCATCCATCCATCATTCCGTTCGTCTTTCTGTCAATCCATTGTTCTGTCAGTCAATGCATCCATCCATTATTCTACCACTCAATGCATCCATCTATTCATCCATTCTTCGGTCCATCCATTCATTTTTCAGTTTGTTTATCCATCCATTCCTCCATCTTTGTGTGGAGCAGTTCTAGATATTATAAGGTCAAGTGTACTGCATTCTTATTGGTAGCTGAAATCATTAATCAAATTAACATACGAACCACTTAATACACATGTGAAAAATTCTGAATGTCGAACAGTCAAATTCTGCAGAAACCTGTGGAGCTTTTTTGTGAAATCTTTCGGCACAGGTTCTGCGTGGGTCTGCCCATGACTCATCGAACTCACAGTTCGATACTGAATAAACATTGAATAGTTGTCTTTGGATGTCCCGCTTGTTGGTGACTTCCGTATGCATGCAAACTCTCACATAATCACTGTGACTGACATTAACAAGGGAAAGCTCAGCCCCACGAGTAATAAATAGCAGCTTCAGGAAGAACAGTCCCCAGGACAGGTTACAGGAAGTGGAGAGCACCTGTTATCCACCTCCACACGAGTATGTGTGCATATATAAGCATGTGTACACACCTGGCTGGAAGGAATGACTAACCGAGCCCTAGAAGGAAGCGAGAAGCCAACAAGATCATGATGTCAGTGTCATCTGCTTACGTGCAGCCTCTCGCGCTTTCGCTCTTTGATACCCACATTAACACTTCACTTCTTCTGCTCCTACATTTGGGTATTTGTCTTCTCATCCTGGTTTTTCTGCCTCATATATTCTTTCCTCAGTTTGCTTTTTCCGTTCCATATCTGTCGCTGACGTAAAAACCATCTGTCTTTTCTTACTTCGTGCACTTTGCTTGAATTCCTCTTTTCTCATTCTGGTTGTTGTTGTTGTTTCCTTCTTTTAATCTGCCTCTTTATCAGTGTCAATGCTATCAGTTGCCAGATAATGGGTTTAGCAGGTTAACTATAACTAAGGTGGGGAAAAGGCAGGTTAACCCATAGGTTTTTAAAATAAATATGGTGCATTTATGCAATATTTATTCATTTATAGTATATATAATTAGCCTAGAATCTAGACGCGCCCCTAGCGGCAGCAAATTACATTTGCTTCCAAGGGCAGTCTAGTAACTCTCCGTTCACTTGAGATTTCCAAAAATCCAAAATCGACCGGGCCAATCACGAGTCGGTGGGCGGGTTTAACATGATGACGACTGACCTGCGACCATAAGTTCCGTCAGTCTATGGTTCCGTCAGACGTTCTCTGGTTCCGTGAATTACGCGTGAGAGAGAGAGCGATGGCTGCTGCTAGCGAACAACTTTTTCGAATCGGCTTTGGCTGCCACTCTGAAAGACTTTAAGCTTTTCACAAGAAACTGCACTGAGGTCGTTCTTACAAAAGAAGGATGTATATTTGGAGTTGCCTACGTCCAGAGCCATACATACTCTCTGTATGGCTCTGACTACGTCTCCTCCTTCGTTGCTCTGATTGGTTGTAGCACTATCCTATTGCGTGGAGAAGGAGTTTGAAAGACAACCGTTTATCCCGCCCCTCCGGTTGAGCGCTGTCTATGGAGAGTGCCCAGACCCTACATTTATGTCAGGCTAATATATAATTGCATATAAAATATAAAATGTATTATAAATAAACTGTACTTTAATTTGTAATGTGTAACTTTAATGTTATGCAGTTGAGTAACCAGTTGGTGGTAATGCTATTTTAAGTCTCTCATCGTATCTTCATGTTGTCCATAGAGGATTAAAGACACAAAACACTGTGTAAGAGGTTTGTTTCAGGTCAGACATGAATGAAATTTATGATGCAGTTCAGTGAGCCAAATGTTAATTCAGTAAGCATTCTGGCAGATTCAGTAAATGAATAAAAAAATACTCTACTCTTTGACTCATTAAAGTTGACTCATTTAGTGCCAATTCAGTAGCCAACTGTAATGAATCAAATAGACTCTTATGAATTATTTGTTCATGACTCTGACTTCTCTCTGCACTGTTTGTTTTTACATGTGCATCTAGCAAGACAAGACTAGATTTTTTTGCAGTAACCTTGTCTTTTAAATCATTATGATTTATTTAGATTGTAAGTCATCAACTCACATACCGTATCATTCATTTTGTCATGACGTTTTAAATTTAGTAGCTCTGCTGCCAAATAGCAATGCATGAAATGCTTCAACATGAATAGTGTGACACTTTTTATACAGAGATTGGCTCAGTTAAATTTCAGAAGTCATTTTACTCTGAATTAATTTTGTCAGTGATATTTAAAAGTGATTTTAGTCATTTTCAGGTTCACATGTGTTGTTGTTGTTGAGCATTAGCGTTAATTTTTTCCCAGTATCTGATGAATAAATGAATCAAATAGACTTATGAATTATTTGTTATTTTAAATGATTTTAAAAAATTGCAGTTGTGGAGACTTTTGACTCATTAAAGTTGATTCATTCATTAAAAGAGCTGGCTCATAAGTGTCTATTCAATAGTCGACTGAAATGAATCAAAGAGACTCTCATGAAGTATTAATTCATGAAGTATCCGACTGCATTTTTTTTTTTTTTTTTTTGTGCATCCAAAAACTTGTTTGTATTGTTGTTGGGGTGTCTTTTCTGTAACCATGTCTTTTAAATCATTATGATTTATTCAGACTGCAAACGCTCAACTCAGATACTGTTTCGTTTATTTTATTTTTGACACTATAGATTTAATATCTCCGCCACCAAATAGCAATGCATGAAATGTTTCAAATTTAATAGTGTGACTATTTTTATACAGCAATTTAGTCCTGAAGATTAGCTCAATTTAAATTAATAAGCCATTTTATCTGAATTAATTTAGTCAACAATATTTCTAGATGATTTTAGTAACATTCAAGTGTTCATAGAGGTGCTGTTGAACATTAAAAAATTAACCTGAGTGTTAATTTTTCCAGATATTTGATGCTTCCATGTTAATGGTCAGACACAATATTTTAGTCAATACCACCTACTTCTCAGCTCAGAGACTCTCTCTCTATGGGTGTGCGTGCGACACGCTTAACACGTTTTGTCTTGAGAGTTGAGCTGAAGAGTTCTGAGTGCCATCTTTCTTTCTCTCTCTCTCTTGCAGGCTGTGTGTTTGTGATATGGATCGTTTAGGACGGAATGAGTTCATAGGTGAAGTCAGGGTGGCCCTTAAGAAACTCAAGGAGGGAGAGAGCAAGAAATACTACATGGGTCTCGAGAGAATTGCGCAGGTGTGTGTGCGTGAGTCATTGTGGCTGTTGTGAGGTTACGTCCGTTGGAATTTGTACTATGCATAATTTAGTGTTTGGGTATTTGCTGTATTATTAATAACCTTTCTATGGTCTTACAGACCCGGGAGGGTAACAGCCAGGCAGTGGATACTGGGGCTCCTGTTGCAGAAGAGGAGGTAAAGATCCAATACTTTCCATCTTGTACTTGAGACCTCTGAAAACTCCCTTTTTACACTGAAACTGCAATGAATGTAGAACACTCACATTCAGGGAACAACAAGGACAAAGCCCCCAGGATAAAAGGACCTGATTTTTATTATCTCAAAACACTAATTAGCAACCACAGCACTTTCCTGAATACTTGTTTTTCACTTTGGACTGATAAACTGTCCTGGTCCATGAGGTTATCATATTCAGCTGATTGTGAGGGCATTACATTTAAAGTAAGTTTTACATTTTTCCCCCCAGAGGTCACTAGTGAGAATCTCTAAAATGATCATGAATGATTTCAGATAAAATTCTTATATTTTCTACCTGTACTAATATTGTAGGCTATACTGTGTTCTCTAACTAAAAGCAGTTCTGTAATTTTATAACGGGTTATGAAATTCTGAAATGTATTAAATGAACAGAAAAACATCCTTTGCTCAAGGAGTTTTTAGTATATACTCCTTTCAAAACTACCATTTAAAAGTCTCTTATGCTCACCAAGTTTGCAATTATTTGACCAAAAATACAGTAAAAACTGTAAAATTGTGAATTATTATTTTTATTATTACAATTTTAAATAATAAGGGTTCCGCAGGCATTTTTTCCTTTAGAAATCATTGTAGTATGTTAATTTGATGCTCAAGAAACATTATGTTCAATACTGGAAATAGTTGTGCTGCTTAATAATTGAGGAAAAAGGGAAAAATTACCAAAAATCTCTTTTAAATAGAATGTTATACATGAAATGTTATACATTAAAAATGTCTTAACGTCGCTTTTGATAAATTTAATGCATACTTGCTAAATAAAATAACTAATTTCTTTAAACTGTTTCATCCCAAACTTTGATTTGTTAGTGTAGTTTTGAGACAACTTTCTTTTATTTTTTGCCCGTAATAATATTGTAGCTGCAATATGTATACTGTTCATTTACAAAAATTAGTTCTCTAGTTTAAGTTAAGAGGTTTTTAAATGCCACAATATGACAAATTAACAAAAAAATGGTTCTGTACTGAAGTTTGGAGTCAGTTTTTTAAAAGAAATTCTAGAAATTAATACTTTTATTTATCAATGATGCTTTAAATTGAACAAAAGTGATAATAAAAACATTATTTTCAGATAAATGCTGTTCTTCTGAACTTTCTATTCATCAAAGAAACCTGAAAAAAACATCTACTCAGCTGTTTTGTTTTTAACATAATAATAATAATACATGTTTTTTTGAGTTGCAAATCAGAATATTAGTATAATTTCTGAAGCATCATGTGACTGGAGTAATAAAGCTAAAAATCCAGCTTTGAAATCACAGAAATAAATTGTATTTTAAAATATATTCAAATAGAAAACAGTTATTTGAAATAGTAAAAATATTTCAAAATTTTACTATTTTTGTTGTACTTTGGATAAAATAAATGCAAGTTTGCTGAGCAGAAGAGACTTCTATAAAAAACATTAAAAATCTTCCTGTTCAAAAACTTTTAACTGGTAGTGTATATATTTAAAAAAGATTTTTTTATTGTTACTCCATCTGTATAGAAATATTTTTCGGTCACCTTTGTTTTGGACTAGAAAAACAATCACAATGTTCTTAAGGGAGTGTTTAGCCCCGTTGTATCCTACTGACATATATTGTTCAATGTATTATTGATGGTCTGAATATTGATCAGTGGAAACAAGCCTATCTCTCTGTCTCTGTTTCCCTAGCGTGGCCGTATCCTGGTCTCACTGATGTACAACACAGAGAAGAGTTCTCTGGTTGTGGGAATTATTCGCTGTGCCCATCTAGCCGCCATGGATTCGAATGGCTACTCAGACCCCTTTGTCAAAATGTAAGTCTTTTGGCACATTTTTTCAGAGTGGACAGTGACAAAGTAACAGGAATTGATTAAAGAAGCAGATGGGATCACATGTCCAGTATCCTCCAAGCCAAAAATAAAGTGCAAGCCTTATGTTTCAAACGCCTATTCATACCAAGAGTTTTTGGCATTGCACAAGCATAAAAAGCCAGGCAGTCAGAATAAACCAGATCGAAAAAAGTTAGGGATGTAACGGTATTATCAATATCGTGGTATGCGATAGCAAAACTGTCTTGATATTATCGTGTTCACATGATAATATGAAACGATAGGTCTTCCGGGCTAAAAATGTAGTTTTTAAAATATATTTAAACTTCTTATTCTAACATAAAAGGTCTTTTAAGTTGTGTTTTGTGCCATTATACTTTGGCACAGTATCTGTCAGGCGGACTAAAACCGAAAGCGCAATATGGCTTAATCCCTTTATCGAGTTTTCGCTGCACGTTTCAAAGCAAAGTGCGCACTTTGCTCAGGCTATAAGCTCATGATCTGGTGTTTTCCGTGCCTCGGAACGGCTCAGTTCACACTGAATGCAGTGAACCTGTTTTTTGCATGTGCTGTGAGTTATGCTTTATTTTCGCGGCAGGTGATTACAGCGTTTCATTAGATTTGTAGTAAGATATACGTTTTTGTAAGCCTGTTTTCACTGAAGCTGGAGTTTTCTGTCAGAATGATAGTCTAAAATTGCAGTATGAATTGCTGACAGCTAGCGGTTTAAATGGGTAACGTTACTGCAGTCCATATTTAACATATCTCTTTCAAGTGTAAAAAATTAGGAAAGAAGTATTGTAATTTTCCTACTGTAGTGTAACCTATAAAATAGTAATTTATTTATTTTACAGTGCAGTTATTTTCCAATATATGGCTATTACTGTCATAGGAATAAAAATATTTTAAAATTGTTGTTGTTTTTGTTATTATATTCTAATTAGTTTGGCTTCCTAAAACACCAGTGTGAATGTAATTTAGATTGAGACAGTATACCACAGATAAAAAGAGGGTTGAGTCCCCTTTTAAAGTTCAGGTGCAAGTCAATTCACTGACTTTCTGACTTTTCTGTTTTCTTAGTTAAAAACATGGGTTGGAGCTCTTAATTTTAAACTCTCAAAGTGGATTAGATAGAATAATTTAACTTTAAAATGTACCAAATTTTCATTGTTTTCTATGGAAACCCATTTCCGCCACTGAATTAAAAAAAAAAACTTTATTGCGACTCACAATTCTGACTTTTTTTTTCAGAATTGCAAAATACAAACTCGCAGTTCCTCTGTGTATAAGGGTAAGTTCTAGAAGAAATGATTGATTAAGTAAATGTGGAAAAACTTGACTGGTCTGCATGAAGCAAAGTCCTAATCCCAGCTGAACACCTCTGATTGCAGGCCTTGAGCCAAAAACTCATCACCAAACACCAATGACTTGTAAGTATGGGTACAGTCATTTTAGACACTTCAAACTTGTTGCAGCAGAGATAAAAATACACATTTTAAATACATGAATAAATGTTTCCATCTTTGTTGCCACAGTTTTGAAAGTGCCTTTTTCTGTTCTAAACAAGGGGGTGTCCCAATACTTTTGTCCATATAGTATATGTACAAGTCATTGGTTTTTGGTTTTGGAGTTTTTGGCTGCGTTTAAAGTCACACCAGAGGTGTTCAACTGGGATTAAGACTTTGCTTTATGCAGACCAGTCATGTTCTTCCACACTGACTGAATCAAATTCAGTCCTGTTCAAATTCTTTTTGAACATTGCCTTATACAATAGAAAAGGATCCTGTCCAAACTGTTGCTACAAAATTAGAAGCACACAATCCCCTCAAATATCATTATATGCTTAAACATTAAGATTTATACTCATGGAAATTACTAAAGTAGTCAAACCTGTTCATTAAAAGGGAGTGTAACAATACTTTTGGCAATATAATGTATAAAGTAAGAATTGTGGGATATAAACTCACAATTGTGAGAAAGTCAGAATTGTGAGATATACTTGCAAATCTGACTTTTTTTCTCACAATTGTAAGATATAAACTCGCAGTTGTAAGAAATGAAGTCAGAATTATGTGATATAAACTCGCAATTGCGAGTTAAGTCAGAATTGTGAGATAAAAACTAGCAATTCTGTGAACATATCAGTCACATATCACTTTTTTTCTCCTCAGAACTGGACCTTGTAACTCGCAATTGTGTTTATATCCTGCAATTCTGTTTTTATATCTAGCAATTCTGACTTTTTAACTCGCAATTATGCGTTTATATCTCACAGTTCTGAGATAAAAAGTTGCAATTACCTTTTTTATTTTTTATTCAGTGGCGGAAACGGGCTTCCATAGTTTTCCAAGTCTTTATTTATCTTTTTTTTTTTTTTAAATATCGCAGTAAATATCCTATCGTGGACTTCATTTTGAGGAATTATCGTATTGTGAGATTTTGAAAAAAAGACAAATAAAGACTTGGAAAACTATGGAAGCCCGTTTCCGCCACTGAATAAAAAATAAAAAGGTAATTGCAACTTTTTTTCTCAGAACTGTGAGATATAAACGCATAATTGCGAGTTAAAAAGTCAGAATTGCTAGATATAAAAACAGAATTGCAGGATATAAACACAATTGCGAGTTTATATCTTGCAATTCTGAGAAAAAAGTCAGATTTCCAAGTTAATATCTTGCAATTCTGAGAAAAAAAAAACGTCAGATTTGCAAGTTTGTCTTGCAATTCTGAGGGGAAAAAAAGTCATATTTGCGAGTTTATATCTTTGAATTCTGAGAAAAAAGTCAGATTTGCGAGTTTGTATCTTACAATTCTGATTTAATTTCTCACAATTGTGAGATTTTATCCAGCAATTCTGACTTTATATCTAGCAATTCTGACTTTTTAACTCGCAATTATGCGTTTATATCTCACAGTTCTGAGATAAAAAGTTGCAATTACCTTTTTTATTTTTTATTCAGTGGCGGAAACGGGCTTCCATAGTTTTCCAAGTCTTTATTTGTCTTTTTTTTTTTTTTTTTTTAGCAGTAAATATCCTATCGTGGACTTCATATCGAGGAATGATATTGTTACATCCCTAAAAAAATGATTTCCAGCTTTGTTCACAATTTGCATCATATTTTTTTTTTTTTTTTTTTTTTTTTTTAGAAGATTGAGACCCGTGGGCTTTGTGTGATGATAGGAGCCTACAACCCCACACGAGTGAATCTAATGTTGTAATCAGTACCTCAAAGCACCGATGTTGTTCAAATAGAGTTTAAGCAAATTAGCCGACGAATACGATCCCCAGGGCTCCTGTAGTGAGTCAACGGTGGGCATGGTTATCATTTCCACAGCTTTTATTTAATTTTCACATTTATTACGATCACAAAAAAGCAAGTTTTAACAAGCATAATTTAGTTTGTCCTCCCTTGACTCACTGCATAGCACAGCATCAGGCCAACGTAAATGCATGTTACCATGATATGACTCAATTCATTGGTGTCGCCCTCCTCCTAGTTAGCATCATGGATTTCATTTCAGGGTGATTTATTTCTCTCTGTACCTCCGGTTGATCATAATTTATCCTCCTGGGGGTTCTGCGAAGAGTAATTCAAAGTCCACCCACACAATAAGACATGAAGAGATTTTATTTAGAGGCATAGAGAATTAATGGGGCATGGAGTTGGATGCAGAGAGTCAAGAGTTAGAAAAAACTTGGTCGTTGCTTTTTCTAGCAAATCGTGCTCTCTCAGCTTTGGCTGCCCACCCTCGGTTTCCCATCACATGCTCTTTTATCATTTGCCATACCTCTTCTTCTCGACTCTATCCATTCCTCACTCTCTCTCTCTCTCTTCTCTGAAGTCTGATAAAGCGTGCATAAATCTTGGACCACTCTCTTCCTGTCGATGGGGTCCTGTTCATTCTTATCGTGAATGTATTTTGATGTGTTGTGTGATGGAGAGGAGTTTTTTTCCGCTATCTGCTCTGAGGAGATAGGATTTCCTTGTTTATCGTGCCAGTTACAGGCACTGATGGGCTCACTGGAGCAGTGGAAATCTATTGTTGGAGAGTGGACTGCTTTTATACAGCGGGATAGACTGCTGGGAGTGTGTGTGTAGCAGCTGCTTTAGCGCTTGTTTAGGACTAGGCTTGTCAATATAGTTTAGGAGAAAGTGGAAATTTTGACTCCATCTCTCGTATGACAGAGTGGCAGAGGCTTGGTTGGACGCTGGGATCGTTGGTGCATTGTGACCGCTGGACCAGATGTTATTTGGCTTTTCGTCCGCTGAGGTTGGTTCCAGCTATGGCTGGATTTAGCTGGGATTTATTGAAGCAGCAAACTCATTTTATTAGACTGGATTTTCTGCATCAGTCACTCTTGTCTTTTTAATAGTAATAAAGGCTTTAATTGTAGTTATTTAATGGATTCCAAAAACTAAAACAATTAAGCAATAAGGTACGAGAGGCCGTGCTGTATTCACAATACAGCACGGCCTCACCGCGTCGTGCCTAACAACGCCCTTCAGCCGTGATTTATTCACGATACAGCACGGCCTCAAGTACCTTATTGCTTTTATAAAACGGTTACCACATAATAAAAATATTAAAATCAAAAATATATATTAATTTATATATATTAAGTTGTATGTTTTCATAAAGTAAAATCATTAACTGCCTTCCGCTGTAAAAAGTAGTCCCTGCAGCTGTAACTGTAACTGCTGCAGCTGTGTTTACGTTGCTAAGGGTGGTTGCTAAGGGGGTTCAATGATACACAAAACCGTTGAGTGAAGCGGTCATAGCAGTGCCGTATCATGAATACGACACAGCTGCTGACCAATCATAATTGAGGAATGGAACTAACCGTTTTATAATTAAGCAATAAGGTACGAGAGGCCGTGCTGTATCGTGAATAACTCACGGCTGAAGGGCGTTGTTAAATTAACTTTTTTTCTGTTTTCTTTTTTTTTCCAGATATTTTCCAGTTTTTTCGTATTTATGTATTTTTAATGTTTATGTTTATATGATTTTTCTTCTATCATTATGTGACTGATCTTTAGATTTTTATTAACCATTTTACCAAAAATGTAAAAGAATATTTCAAATACTCTTTAATGGTATCTAGAAGTTATTCTATTTTGACACCAATAAATTATTTTTACATTTATATAAACATTTTTGTTTGAAAATAATTGCATATGATACAAAACACTGATTGGTTTGTCTTTTTTAACCTATATAAAGATGCTTCTAGGTGAAGTATTTCTCTCAATTTTGTCAATTTCGTCTGTGTCAGTCAGTGAGTAACTCTCTCACATTGGCCCCGGGGTCAGCAGACCATCGTTATTGTCGAGTCCTGGACTGGCTTAGGCTGTAATAGAGGGAACATGAAACTGGACACAAGTAGGGATTAACTGTTGAGGGTAACTGGGGGCCAATCAATACTGTAGTCCTTCCATAGAGGGAAAGAGAAACTAAATCTCTAGATTTAGAGAGGAGCAGCTAGTGACGTTCACAAGTTTTTTTTTTTCTGTTGAGTTGTTTTTCTCAAGCAACAGAGTGTCTGGTTTTAACCGAAGAAGCTTAGCCAGGGAAGCTTACCCACAACTCTCTCTCTCTGCTCTCCTGTATGTGAATGTAATCACCGCATCCAGGTTGCTAGAAGGAAATCCATTTAATCAATGTGCTAAGGCAAGGTTGCAGGCATTTTCAGAGAAATTCAGGAAAGAAATCTACACATCAACTGCATTCGAAACATCTCAAATGTAATTACCCAAGCAGATCATTTGTAGACATAGCCTTTCCGTTCAATAAAGTTATTTTTAGAGCAATCAGTGATTAGTTAATTATCTTCAGGAGAGAGATTATGTGCGTGCAGAGGCAAACACTTCTACAAATCTCCAAATTCAGTTTATCTGATAATTATGTTTTAAATAGGTTTGTTTTCTTGGGCTGCAAAGATAAAAAGACTAAATTAATGACTTAAAAGTTGATGAAACACACTTGCAAACTTCTAGCATGTGATGCATTTCCTAAGCTAAACAAGATATTAAAGGAATAGTTCACAAAAAATGAAAATGTGTTGTTTATTTGCTTACCCCCTGGGCATCCAAGATGTAGGTGACTTTGTTTCTTCAGTAGATCACAAACGAAGATTTTTAACTCAAACCGTTGAAGTCTGTTAGACATATAATGGCAGTCAATGGGATCCACGGCTTTGAGAGTCAGAAAACATACACCGACAAACCAAATTAAACCATGTGGCTCATGACGATACATTGAGGTCTTAACACGTGAAACAATCGGTCTGTGCAAGAAACTGAACAGTATTTATATAATTTTTTACCTCTGATCAACCGCAATGTCCAACTGTCCTGAGCGCATTTGTGGGTGAACTATCTCTTTAAATGAGAAAACCAATGAGTTTCTTCAGTAGAACACCAACAAAGATTTTTAACTCAAACCGTTGAAGTCTGTCAGTCATATAATGGCAGTCAATGGGACCCACAGCTTTGAGAGTCAAAAAAACGTACACAGACAAAACCAAATTAAACCATGTGGCTCATGACGATACATTGAGGTTTTAACACGCGAAACAGTCGGTCTGTGCAAGAAATTGAACAGTATTTATATCATATTTTTACCTCTGATCCAACGCAATGTCCAACTGTCCTGAACGCATTTGTGGGTGAACTATCCCTTTAAATGAGAAAACCAATTAGTTTCTTCAGTAGAACACAAATGAAGATTTTTAAGTCAAACCTTGCAGTCTGTCAGTAATATAATGGCAGTCAATGGGACCCACGGCTTTGAGAGTCAACAAAACATACACAGAGAAAACCAAATTAAACCCTGCGGCTTGTGACTATACATTGAAGTCTTAACACGAAACAATTGGTCTGTGCAAGAAACTGAACAGTATTTATATAATTTTTTACCTCTGATCAACTGCAATGTCCAACTGTCCTGAGCGCATTTATGGGTGAACTATCTCTTTAAATGAGAAAACCAATGAGTTTCTTCAGTAGAACACCAACAAAGATTTTTAACTCAAACCATTGAAGTCTGTCAGTCATATAATGGCAGTCAATGGGACCCACGGCTTTGAGAGTCAACAAAACATACACAGAGAAAACCAAATTAAACCCTGCGGCTTGTGACGATACATTGAGGTCTTAACATGAAACAATTGGTCTGTGCAAGAAACTGAACAGTATTTATATCATTTTTTTTACCTCTGATCCACTGCAATGTCCAACTGTCCTGAACGCATTTGTGAGTAAACTATCATTGTAAATGAGAAAACCAATGAGTTTTTTTTTTGTACTGTAATTACAGTTGCAATCAAAATTATTCAACCCCTAGAGACTGCAGTACTTTAAAAATACAAGCTTTTCTGAAGATCCAGGATTTAGGAAAAATTGCATCTACAACAGTTTACTGGCATATTAAAAGTGATAATGTCAATTAATAATGTAATGTTTTTGTGGAAAATATAAAAAAAAATTAAACTTTAAAAAAAGAAACAGTAATACTTTAGAATAAGGTTCTGTTAGTTAATGTTAGTTGATGTATTAATTAACAAACGGAACAATGAACAATACATTTTATTACAGTATTTATTTAACTCTGATAATGTTAGTTAATAAAAATATGGTCATTCATTATTTGTGTTAATTCACAGTGCATTAACCAATGTTAACAAGTACAACTTTTGATTTTAATAATGCATTAGTACATGCTGAAATGAACATTTAATTAAGATTAATAAATGTAGTAGTATTGTTCATTCTTGGTTCATGTTAACTAAAGTAGTTAACTAATGAACCTTATTGTAAAGTGTTGCAAAAAAAACTATAATAGCATCTCAATGATACTAAAATAACGCTGTTTAGGATTTGATTAGATCATGATGATCTCTTCACGAGAGGTTATTGGATGAGATTAGTTTTTTGAAATTAGCCAATGAAAGATGCAGAAAGCAATTCAAAGATGGTCTTCTTTTTTTTCGAATAACATGAACCAAAAAAATAATAAGCACAGAATGTGTAAATCAGGTCAAATCTGATCCACAAGTCTCAATCGGTTGCTTTGATAGTGAACAAACACGCAAATGGTAAGCAGTAATCCAGCTGAGGCAAGCATTAACTGTCTGCTTTTTTAGCAGATCAATTAGGGTGAACATCGCAAAATAATTAATATTCATGACTCAAGTACGCCTGGCACAGTTGCGCTGAGCCGCTGACAGAAAGTAAACTTCCTGAGGAGCGAAGACATGAACAACAGCAGAGAAGAAAAGCCGTCTTTGACAAACGCATGCATTTCTTTTATATTCATATATCTGTCACAACAATTCTGTTTCTGGAAAGTTTAGTTTCATGCTTTCAAGTACTTTCTCGCACGAGTGTATCCGTGGCAGCTAGGCGTTTAAAACTAATGATATTTCTAATGTGTATTTAGAGACGCTGATGAGATTTAGATATGCCCCCACTTTTCAGATTGTGTGTGTGTGTATGTAATGATTATGAATGGGACCCCGTAGAGTTCAGCTCTATTTTCATCTGGCCCTCGGCATCACCACATAATTAGAACAGACAAGGGAATGCAGATATTATTGCACATGCTCTAATTAATGTCATTACACGGGACACAATTTCAATAGTTCCGCTTTCATCTGAACTTGTTGCAATGGCGAGACATTTAGGCTCGCATTCGAATGTTTATTCAGAGGCTTGGCATCGTGCGCAGACTTCTTGAATGTGCATTTTTCACTAATTGCAGAAACGATTAAGTCAAAATGTAATTAGTGGCTAATTCATGGATACATGGATGCAGGTGCACATTAGAGCTGAAGTGTGTAATTTTCTTAATGTTAAAGTACTTACTCCTTTCTCAGTGCAGAGTCAACTACAGCAGGTTGATTTTCAGGAAACATGTCAACACTGGAGCTCTGTGGTGCTTTTAGTGTTTTCTGTTTTCTTCTGTTTTAGTGATTTGAGCCTCCCAACAAAGCAACATTGGCTCAAGAACTGGCTTGAGTTAGAGGCAGGACTGTCAGCTTGGCTCATCAATAGTTCACCCTAAAATGATCGTCATG
The DNA here is from genome assembly GCF_049309525.1 of Garra rufa. Taxonomy (NCBI): domain Eukaryota; kingdom Metazoa; phylum Chordata; class Actinopteri; order Cypriniformes; family Cyprinidae; genus Garra; species Garra rufa. The sequence goes on from NC_133375.1 coordinate 45,922,695, forward strand.
TCTTTCCAAACCTGTAAGACCTTTGTTTATCTTGGGAACACAAATTAAGATATTTCTGATGAAAACCGAATGTTTTCTGACCCTGCATAGACAGCAATGCAACTACCACGTTTAAGGCCTTTTATTCCTCTTTTACAAAATGTAAAAATAAGTCTCCAGAGTGTGTATGTAGAGTTTCAACTCAAAATACCCCACAGATAATTTTTTATAGCTTGTTGAAAGTGCACCCTTTTTTTTAGTATTTGTCCCTTTAAATGCAAATGAGCAGGTGCTCCTGGCCCTCTTTTTTAGAAGAGGGCAAAGCTTCAAGAGCTGGCAAAAACAAAACGGGACAATCTCACGCACTGAAAATGCTAGAAAATCTCAGTAGCCTTATAGGTTTGAACTGGAATCAGTGTAAGGGTGTGTTCACACTTGTAGTTTGGTTTGTTTGGTTTATTTAAGGAAAATGATACATTTGGTCCTGGTCAACTTAGCGTTCACACTGGCATTTTTGACAGCGAACCTAAAGATACTGAACCTAAAAGCATAGTGATACCTGATTGGTCAGGTTGAATGACGTATATTTTGTGACGGAACTCACCAAACACTACAAACAAAAGGAAAATGTGCGTTTAACTAAAAGCAGTGCTACGGGTGTATTACATCAAAGTAACCATTCATTGATCGTCTGCTCAGCGCCACTTTAAGTTGAATACACCTAATGCCGTCTGCTGCGCGCTAATTGTTGCGTGTATATGATCTAATTTTTACCACCTGCAAACTCACAAAGAGCTCATGAAAGGCACTTTACCTCTTCGTTGCTAATTTTGTCTTGGATACACCGCGTTCCCTTCGTGAAATCATGTCACATAGTGTCGCATCTAAACTAACCAAAAACAGGAAGTAATGATGAGAAGTATTTGGTCGGGTTCGCATTCATATAAGCGGACCGAGACCCATCTTTTTAGTGGTCTCCGTTCACTTGTTTGGTGCACACGAGGGTTCGGATGGCAGCGTTTAAACTTACTTATATGAACTGCAGAGCAATCGGAGCAATCACATCAGAGTTCATTTTAATCGAACCAAACATGACAAGTGTGAACACACCCTAAAAGTCAGGTCATTTGATTGTACTATGCCTAATTAATGCACGTTTATAAATGTGACCCTGGACCACAAAACCAGTCATAAGGTTAAATTTGACAAAACTGAGATTTATACATCATATGCAAGCTCAATAAATAAGCTTTCTATTGATGTATGGTTTGTTAGGATAGGACAATATTTGGCTGAGATACATCTATTTGAAATCAGAAATCTGAGGATGCAAAAAAATCAAAAAGACTGAGAAAATCACCTTTAAAGTTGTCCAAATTAGGTTCTTAACAATGCATATTACAAATCAAAAATTACATTTTGATATGTTTACAGTAGGAATTTTACAAAAAATCTTCATGGAACATGAACTTTACTTAATTTCTTAATGATTTTTGGCGTAATAGCCAAAAATACATTGCATGGGTCAAAATTTTTGATTTTTCTTTTATTACAAATATACCCCAGCGACTTAAGACTGGTTTTGTGGTCCAGGGTCACAAATTACACAGACGGTGCGATTTAAAAATAACAACATAGCTGGTCTCTATTACAGACTTTATAAGTCCCACTTGTGATTATTGGTTTAACACATGCAAGCATTCAAATTCACATTGCTTTCGTATGCATTTTTTAACTACCATATTCCTATTTACAATCATTCTGGTAGCACATGAAGGCAGCATCAGTGAAAACAGCCAGAGACAATGGTAGCTTTAGTGCCAAGCGCTTTCAGAAAGGCAATTTGGAAAACAAACACGTGATACTTTGTCTGGAGCTGACGTTTGCGCCCAAAGCGTTGCTATTGATCCCTAAACATGTAGGGAACTTTACTGATTTTTTTGGGACATTTCCTTCAAACATGAAAGACTCTGGAGACTCCTGTGTTTGTTGGTGCATGCCAAAACACAAAATTTGTAATGTCTCTTTGGTGCTGACATTGTATATCTCCAGCAGCTACAGCCAAAAAACAGTAATGGCAGACAGCTGCTTTTCACTCATGGCTGTGTCTTTGCTAATAGGGCAGAGATCGCCACCAATAGGTGTGACGTGTACATAGGAAGAAATCTGGAATCGTGTGTTCAGAGCAACTGTTTATAATATATTGGGATTATGAAAAAAATGAATGGGTGGATTTTTACCATTATGGGCTGTTTTTTTTTTTCACACACTGACACAACTGTGTTCAAACACCTTATAAAAGTAATTTTTGCATAATAGGTCCCCTTTAAGTCTGCGTGTGTAGTAATTAAATCTGGACATATTACATCCTACAGTCTACAGCACAAACTACATGTTGGCATTGTCATGTGACGACTCTTCTGTGGCCTTATTGGGTAGAAAAATGTCAATTGGATATGCACTTCTGAATCTGGGTGATAGTGGTAGGTCATTCATGAATTTTTTAGCTATAATATTTAATGAATACTGTCAATTTGGACATAATGTTCATTGCATAACATATAGTAGACACACATGCACATTTCATGGAAGTGGCACAGAAATTACTTTTTACATTTATGCATTTGGCAGAAGCAAAACGACTTGCATTGCTTTCATGGTGAACTTTAAGTTCATGCATTCGCCCTTGGAATCAAACCCATGACCTTCAGCTTCTGTTTGAGCTGCAGGAATGATAATTACACATTAATTTTATGCTGCTTGCACTAATTACAAATGACACACTTTAGCTTTAATATATGTAAATATTATGTAAAATGTTTTTTTTTTTTCTTGTTTTACCATGCCTGTTATGTACTGAACTTGCTGCAAGACAAAACGTAGATCTGTAAGATCAAGGCTCAATAGACTGGGGGTTAACATATTGAAAATGTCATTCCTACTCATCTGAATTTGCCCTCACTACATAACGATTTCCAATACTCAAGACTGTCTCATTGTAGGCGTAAACATTCTGTCCATGCCAAGTTTGTTCTTTCATTTAGGACTGACGGTTGTCATTGTAGACGGGCTATTCCAGGACGGCAGTTATTCTTTTAATTACCCAGATGACGACAGTTGTCTCCTTAGGGTTAGATCTGAAGTGAGCCCCGTGGTATCAAGAATGAAATTTCCTGTAGCTCTTCTTCAGAAGGACGTTATGTGCCTCATGCTTAATGTAATAGCATTTAATATTAGCATGCTTAGCATCAGTTGGTTTCGACATTTCAATCAAGTTTATCTGCTCTGTAACTTTTTCAAAGTCGGATAAACCATTGTCACAACTTTGCATAAAGACATGAAGGGAACAGCTGGAACATGTCCCACGCCTGTCTTTTCATTTGGTCTGCGGTGGACCAATTAATACCCAACACTTGTCAATAAAAAATTAATAGGATCACATTAAAAAGCCATTAGAAATGCAAAATCATCCTGTCAGTGCCATAAAGCATGTCACACAGAAATAAAACATCATTAATATTCTGACTAAATGGCATTAGGTGAAAGTTACCGATTCATTTCTGATTAATATCTAGACATGTACCAGCATATCAGTCAATTAATAGCTAATGGCTAATTTTATGTTGAATCACCACTCAAGCATCTATTATTAGTTTCAATAGTGAGTCATTGGTGCAGTGGTTATCATCCAGTGGTAAATCATATTTGGCACCATACGCACACTGTGCTGTTAAATGATAATCTGTCAGTGTTATCCGGTTGACATTTAATGCAATCCAATAGTGTGATTGCAAGCGTGATATTGCTTTTATACACCAGTTCAATAAATAAGCTGATAAGAAACTAATTTAAGGCAGAGTTGTGTAGTACAGTCTTTCATGAATGACTTGTTCTTTTTAGACAAATCTTTTATATGACTCAGGAATTATGAGCTGTCTCAAAGATTGATTTGTTCATTTTGTTGTGACTGTGCATACGCAACATCTCGAAAAGACACTGTAGGGACCTGAAGTGAACTAACTTCTGTTTCCCATAATTCAGGGTGGCCGCGGATCCTTAAAAAGTCTTAAAAAGTCTTAAATTCCGTTGTCCTAAAATAAGGCCTTTAAATGTCTTAATTTGTCTTAAATCTAAATCCAAGGGTCTTAAATTTTTTACACTTTGAAAAGGAAAAGTTTATCGTTTGGAGGAGAATCTCCTGCGCAGGTTCTAAATCTGTTCTGTTGCTAGACACGCGCTTGCTTGACAACGCCTCAGTGTTGCCATATTTAGCGGGTTTCCGCCCAACTACACGCATTTGAATCGCAGATTAGCTGTTAAGTTTAACCATCATAGAGTAAAAGTTTATAATTAGCACATGTTTTTACGTTGCCGCACACAACTGGCGCGAGCAGGCGCAGAGAGAGAGAGAGGAGAGAGAGGCGCGCGGCGCGATTCACACAGATTGATTCCTCTTTAACTGCTATTTGAACGGAAACGTACATACCAAGTCATGTCTTAATACCCGTTTTGGTATTCTGTTTAACAGTCGTTTATGTCTTCAGTGAACCGAAACAGCTGAGAAAGAGATGCGTGCCAGTATTCGGTTTGGGCATTTGGCCTTAAAGAGACAGCGTCCTATAAATACCTGCAGTGAGAAACACTAGTTATTTTACAATTAATTATTAAATTTCCCCTCCTGAATACTAGTGTTATTGATTTTATTACTAACTTTATGTTGTATTCATTTACACTTGTCATTTGTGTAATTGTTCTTGTTTTGTTACTGAACTTTAGTTCAGATAGTAGTTTTTGCTGTGGATGAGAAGTAGCCTACCTAAAGTAAGCATTCAGTAATTAGGAAAAAACAAACTTTTTTTCTTTTTTTTTTTTTTTTTTTTTTTGCTGATCCGAAAAATGATCCGATCCATGACTCAAAATCCGTGTTTGTTACACTGTTACATTGGCTTCAAAGTGTGTGAGAGCCTTGACTTTGTCATGGAATAGAAAATAATTTCTTCTTCTGGAATAGTGTTTTCTGTTGAATATTCCCAAGAATAATCAGTTAAATAAAATAATAATTTAAAATATCTTCATAGTTTTGTGCTAGACTTTTGCGGGACTTTCAATTTGGTCTTAAATTTTGTTTGAAAATGGTATTAAAAAGTCTTAAAATGTCTTAAATTTAACTTGGTCAAACCTGTAGACACCCTGTAATTGATCTTTAACTGATTATCTTTCAAATTCAGAATATCATCAAAGATTATGTATTAAAAGTGTTCAGGGGGAATTTATCTATAAATATGTTTTCGTGTTGAAAAAGTGTTTTCGAATGATTCAGTCGATTGAATGACTCAACACATAATGGCATACTACTCATACTACAGTGTTTATCTTTCTGTGGCAGAAATAGTAACTAGTACACAGTTCAGAATTCAACAAATGACTCACTCATAGAGTTTGCTAATCATATACACTCTAAAAAGTGCTGGGTTAAAAAATAACCCAACCATAACCCAGCTGCTGGGTAACTATGGGACAGAACACGCGTTGGGTTGTTTTGACCCAAGTGCTGGGTTAAATCATTTGACCCAAAATGCTGGGTTGTTTATTTGACCCAACCAGTGGGTCAGATTAACTGTGTTGCTGGGTTAAAAACTACCAAAATATTGGGTTATTTATTGTCTAATTGCCTTGCTACCTTTATATTTACCAATAATAATATATAAATCACAAAAGAATGTAAAATTATTATTGTTTTTCTGTAATACAGTTACACAACACAAAAATTTAATATGTAAATGTCATTTTAATGAGTTTTCATATTTCTTTTTAATACAGTTTTCAAATAGGTGTAGCTGTCACACATTTTGTCCAACCCTTAAAGACACAAATAACGGTTTTAGTAGATCAGTTTCTTTTAAACAAAACTGTAAACAAGGCACACTATATTCATATTCTTTATGTCAACATTGCAGCAGCAGAACACTCAAAAATGAATTATTACCACATTAGAATCATTCCAAACATTGTGCCATTAAAACTAAGCCAAACAGAGAGTCCACCAGACAATTCTTACAATTTAAAACATGTTACAAGTGGCCAAAAAAAAAAACTTCACACATGAAGACTTATGTCCATCAATATGATATACTGCAAGCTGGAGAAATTCCCAGGCAACAAGTCCGCTTCAATGGCATGGCCTGGAACAATGGCGAAGGTCTAGAAATGTTGTTGTCTCATCCCAAGGCTCAAATCCACCATGTTGGTCCCCACCTGTTAATTATACGGCATTTAGTCTTGCAACATTACATTTTAAGTTAAGTGTATTTTATGAACATAAACACAGAGGCATGAAATAAATGCTCATTTTACTTCTCAACTTTTCATACAGTTGTGGTCAAAATTATTATAACACTAGTATTTTCACCAGCTAAATGAGGTTAAGTCAGTGATTTCTATCTTTTGCTGTAGTGTGTCAGTAGGAAATATCGGTTTACATTCCCATTCATTTTGCCATTAATTGTGATAATCCAGTGACATTTTTGTTCTGTGCTCCACACAGGATCTGATCTCATCATCATCCAGAAGAACTGTGAAAGCCTCACCAAGATGCTCCAAGAGACCTAACTGCAAAGCTACAATACTGTTAAAAGTTTTAAGCACTTGTCTAAAAATGTCATAAAATGACGCTGTCAAAAATAATGTCATAAATAAATGTTCTTAATCAATTAACCTTGATTAACTAAATTAAATCAACATTTGGTTTGACCGTCCTTTTGTGTTTAAAGCAGCTTTTGCCCTACACTAGGTGCACTTGCACATAGTTTTTCAGGTAGCTTTGCAGGTAGGTCTCTTGAAGCATCTTGGGGACGTTGTCACAGTTCTTCTGGATTTAGTCTGTCTCAGTTTGTTCTGTTTCTTCATGTCATTCCAGACAGACTGGATGATGATGAGATCAGATATCTGTGTGGAGGATTGGCTGTTGTGCCAATGTAAACTGATATTTCTTACTGACACACTACAGCAAAAGATAAAAAACACTGACTTAAAATCATTTTTTAGCTGGTGAAAATACAACTGTTATAATAATTTTGGCCACCACTGTGTTTATATATATATATATATATATATATATATATACACACCCTTATTAGAGCAGAAAACATAAAACAAAACTTACAGGTTGTACGTCAATGAATGGCCTCTGGGATTCCGTGGTTGTGGGTCTGAAGACCTTTTATCCAGAGTGGGCAGGACTTTGAAAGCACTTTCCCCTTTAGCATCTAAACCATAGGAATAATATGCAAACTGTGAACCATATTTTATAATCAAAACAAACTGAAACACTTTCATATGAAGATTTCTTCATTCCTTTAAATAATGCAAATTAATTCCCACCCTCATTCAACTACTGCAGGTTAAGTTTAGGTATGTGGTCAGATTCAGGGATGTAGAATATGCTCATGCAGAGTAAGGCATCAGTTTGTGCTTCATAAGTACTAATTAACAGCCAATATACAAGCTAATAAGCAACTAGTTAAGTGTTACTGTACCATTGTATTTACCAGTTGATGTGTGTCAAATACAGTTGCATATTGTTTTATAGATTGACATATTATAAGAAAAAGCTTACCTTAAGTCATGTCACCCAGCTCTGAATGCACCTCACTGTGAGCACTGGCAAGAATTAGGTCTGCAACTGTAGCCCAGTCTTCAAAAAGTCTGCCTCTGGATATAGCTTCCTAAAGTCTTGTGAAATCTGATCAAATCTGAAAAACAAATGTGGTTCAATAAGTTTAAGGTTTATACTGGTCTCCTAGTTTGTAATGCAACACAGGCATTCAATAAAATAGAGGAAGAGTAAGGGGCCGTTCACATGCCGCGCAAAACGCGTGAAAACGCAAGACGCGTCGCTTTCTTTCCAAAAACGCAGCTTGCTCTCTCATGGCGTCTGCCGTTGCTAAGCAACCATGTCCCGCGCCTGGAAAAAATGAGCTACCATTATGAGCGTATAATAACGAACTTAAGTGCGCAAAAAACGCGACATGTGAACGGCTACATACACCACGAGAGATTAAGTCTAACTTTACATACTGTAGCTAAGACAACATTACATTTAAGTAATAAACAATAGTACATACCAGTCATATTGTGGTTTAACATTATTAAAGTAAGGGACATAGCGTTTTAGCTAATGCAGATAAGTTACCTCAAGGAAAAAACCGCGAAAATGCTCAACATAAAACATATGGATCTATCGTTGGATTCGGCACGTCGCAAACATTTACTTGAAAAATATGCCCTTAAAAGATAAATTTTTGTATGAAATGATCTAATTTTGACAAAACATTACAAAGCAATACAGTATGCAGACAGTAAAGGAACTTACCCCCGTATTTCTGACCTACTCTTTCCATAAGGCGTTAAAATAAAGGCCATATGTATACTGTAAATTATACAAATAACACTACACACACACACACACACACACACACACACACACACACACTTTATATAACAATAAAGCGATTGTTGAGGCAAAAAAGTACATCGCTAGGCTGCTTAAGTTACAACGTTCGTCATTCACGGAATAAAAATGCCAGCCCCGCACAGCGACATATCAAATATTGCATTAAACAGTGAAATCAGTACGCTCTAAAACACAACTTATTAAAAATAAAGGTAAATAATTATATAATCATATTATTAATTTACCTTATAATCCTGCTTGCTGCGAGGTGCGTGACCGCCTGGCGACGAGACGAGTGAAGAATCCAGAATGTTCGATGAAGTGAAAAAAATAAACAAACCGGTTGGGTCAAAATAACCCAACCCAGGTGTTCATAGTGAAAGAACCCCTTATAGTCCATTTGACCCAGCATGATCAACCCAACTGTGTGTTTACAGTGCCTCAAACAACCCAGAATTTTGACCCAGCACAATTAACCCAGCAATGTGTTTACAAAAATAACCCAGCACTTTTTAGAGTGTAGAATAGCTGATTTTATTTATTTTATTATATATTTTATATAATATATGATTATTATTTTTTTAAGTATATTATTCACTAAAATGCAGTGCTGTTTGCCAGTTAACGTTGCATTTATGGCTGTCACAATATTAGATTTCTCACTAAATGATTGTCATGGCCTCAAAAATGTGCAATAACGATATATCTATAGAAGTTTCTAAAAAAATAAAAAAATAATTTTTGTTTCTTTTTGACCAATGAACCACACCATTGCATACAAAAGGAACAATTACACTAAACAGAGGAGACTAAAATGCTATCCGATTTTAGTTTAACACTGTGTCAAAGTAAGACAATTTCTGATATTAAGTACGTATTTTGTGTTATAGCATTGTTTAAGTGTTTGAAATAACTTACTATTATGAACGGATTCTTTTTTTTATAATATTCTATAAAGTGATAAAGGCTATTTCTCAGCTTTTATTTACATTTGAACAAAAAGTGGCATGTCCAAAATTATTCATACCCTTTGCAAACTGTTACAGTCTATGGGAAAATCCAAAGTTCTATACCATTCCAAATAGTCCAAGCTGTTCTAAAGCATCCCAATTACCCTGATTCATTGGGAACAGCTGTTTTAATCAACTCAACAGGTGAAAAACAGAAGCTCTCTGCTGTTGGTTTGTGGACAGTCATGGCTAAGACAAAGGAGCTCACTGAGGACCTGCGGCTGCGCATTGTGGCTGCTCACAAGTCAGGAAAGGGCTATAAGACCATATCTAAATGTTTTGAAGTTCCAGTGGCTACAGTGCGAAGTGTTATTAAAAAATACAAGACGTTCCGCACTGTGAAAAATCTCAGAGGACGTGGTCAGAAGCCAAAAGTGACACCTGTGCTGGCCAGGAGGATAGCAAGAGAGGTAAAAAAAAAAGAATCCAAGGATCACCACCAAGGCCATCCTGATGAATCTGAGCTCTGCTGGTGGCAACATCTCAAGGCAGACAGTCCAACGGACACTGCACACCACTGCGTTCCACGGATGCAGACCAAGGAGGACACCACTTCTCCAGATAAGGCACACAAAAGCCCTCTTGGCCTTTGCAAATGCTCATCTGGACAAAGAAGACGACTTCTGGTCTTCTGTTTTATGGTCAGATGAAACAAAAATTGAATTGTTTGGCCACAATGATGTAGCCTTCATTTGGCATAAAAAAGGAGAAGCCTTCAACCCTAAGAACACCATCCCCACTGTCAAACATTGTGGTGGGAACCTAATTTTTTGGGGGTGTTTTTCAGCCGGTGGACCAGGGAACCTAATCACAGTAAACTGCACCATGAAAAAGGAGCAATACATCAAAATTCTCAACAACAACATCAGGCAGTCTACAGAGAAACTTAACCTTGGGCACCAGTGGACATTTCAGCACGACAATGACCCAAAACACACAGCAAAAGTGGTGAAGAAATGGTTAGCAGACAAAAACATTAACGTTTTGCAGTGGCCCAGCCAGAGTCCTGACTTAAATCCAACTGAGAATCTGTGGAGGGAGCTAAAGATCAGGGTGATGGCAAGGAGACCCTCCAACCTGAAAGAGTTGGAGCTCATCGCTAAAGATGAATGAGCAAAAATACCAGTGGAGACATGCAAAAAGCTGCTCAGCAATTATTGGAAGTGTGATTGCTGTTATAGCCAATAAAGGCTTTTTTTATTGATTATTGAGAAGGGTATGAATAATTTTGGACATGCCACTTTTTGTTTAAATGTAAATAAAAGATATTTTTTTCCACAATGATGCCTCTTGTACATCGTCTTATTATCTTCTGGGAGACATCTGTGTCATTTCAAATAAAATAAAAACTTGCTGGTTGAATAAAAGTAACTTTAAGTCAGAATTTGCCAGGGGAATGAATAATTTTGGGCTTGACTGTATATATATTTTTTTTTACTTCTATAAGTCTTGCTTGTGTACTTTCTGCACAAGGGCGCCCTCCAGTGTCGAGTATGAATGAAACAAATAACATGTGAGAATTTAACACTGCACTTGCTATACTATATACTTCAGTGTGGTAAAAGTTAAACAAAAATTATTATGCTAATAATCTTATAATAAATCAAAAAACAAGACGTATTGAAAAAAACTAGGGAGTTGAAATGGCAGCTGCAGCCAGTGATTAATCCTCTGCTGCCATCTTCTGGTTATATGGGTAATTGCATGTTATTTTCATCTTAAAAAGATGTTGTTTTCCATGGAAATACTTTTTTCCAAGTCATCTTTATGAATAAAAAGTGAATATTTGAAGTGAATTTTTTATTGCACAGCTGTAGAGTTCAAAAATAATAAAGACTTAAAATATTACAAGATTTTAAAATGTGTTCATGACTATGAAGGCAAGTTACTTGATTATTAAGAATACGATTAAGATGTCCTTGAAGAGAAGTATCGCTAGCTAGCTAAAGCTAGCCTAAACGCGTTATGATAACGTTTAGCTGTCAGCATTTAAATGAACAACTATGCATGGACTCTTTTGAGATTACCAGGCTCTGCAGTTTTTTAAATGTTGTTAAATAATATGAAACTAAATGTTCGTGCCGCTATCATCATTATTTATGTTGCAATTATTATTTTTTTCAGTTTCTGATAAGAACAAATTGAAAACAGCATAGACCAAAAGATCGATTGGGATTCAAGAATCAATATTGGTTCATAAAAATGAGAATATTAAATTAAATGTAACACAAAAATAAATGCAATTAAATGTGTTAATATAATTAAAATATGGAAATAAAAATTATGGGTATTAATTGATTATGATGGAATTGTTACAACCCTGTCAGTCAAAATGACAGACAATGTTAGTCTAACACAACCTCTGATCGAGACACCACTAAAACACAATAACAATAGTTCATTATTTAAATATAATGAATGTAGTCAATACCGTTATATTATCTGATTTAATTTTATCTAAAATATTTTTGTATTTGTATTATGTATTTATATATGCTCCGATAATTTACTGTTGAAAAAAGCACCAAAAACTGCATATAAACAGACATACAGTGTAGTCGTGTGTGCTTTCGTCATTTAAAAGAGCTAATTCATGTGTCTGAATTGGAGTTGCTTGATTTGTTTAATTGTTTTACTTAATCAGCCTCTAACAACGCAGATGTCATGTGCAAATATACACCGGCATGATTCATTCATAGTGAATTTAATCTTGTTCAGCAACTAAGTGATATTAAAATGTATTTAAGTGTGTGTAACTGCTTTTCTGCTTCGGGTATAAAGGCAGATTTCACAACTCGTCATGGATCCATGTAGATGACAATATGTCTCTTGCATCATATCCGTGCCATGCGTTTCTTTCCCTTCACACATGTCTCTCTCTATCTCTGTCCTCTGTAACATGTTGTGTAGGTTGATATCTCTCATGAATAATAAATGATGGGTCCTGATTGGTAATCCACTGATAACTCCATGAGCCACAGACCTTGTGGATGCATCATCTGTCCTCCAGCACCCTCTCAATCCATTCATTCCATCCATCCTCAATTAGAGATTATCATCTCTCAGTCTGTAATATATTGAATGAGTCATCCCACCATCACCACCTCACTATACAAGGTCTCTCTCCCTATTCTCTCTCTAGAATTCGTCATGCTCTAAAATGAGCTCTTGCCTGTGTTTTTTTTTTTTCTGTCTTGATTGTCTCATGAATGTTTTGTGAGCTTGAGACAAACCAGGCTAATGATTTGCTTTGATGTTTCAAAAGTTATAAACTTTCCACAGCAGAGGAATGATTCATTTCTGGCTCTTTCTCTTTCTCTTTATCAGTATTTTGCAGCCTGACATGGGGAAAAAGTCCAAATACAAAACCTCAGTGAAAAAGAAGACTCTAAACCCAGAGTTTAACGAGGTCAGCTATTTCAATTAAAGGTGTGGTCACATGAAGCTGCACAACTGAATGAGATTATGGTTCTCGCAATTTATTAAGAATGAAAAATGCTGATCCCTTTCCATTCAAGTCTATTTGCACTTAAATGCCTTTTACACTTTTTTTTTTTTTTTTTTTTTTTTGCAGTGGTGGAGCATTGCAGCCAGTCACAGACAAATGCAATGGCAAACCAAAGGCATTTAAATTAGTGTATATTCCTTATAGGGGAGTGTTGATTATCCTTTTAATCTAAAGTTATAATCAGAATAAAATAGAAGAAATGCATAACAATGAGGGTGTTTTCACAGTCATGCAGCCCTTTAGACTTTCTGCTCTATTCAAATGCTTTCATCTTCATGTAAATGTGGGCGAACAGAAACACAAGCACAAGTGAAAAAGTTTTATACTTGGCTGCATACCTGTGAATTTTGTATAGTCACAGATTGATCTCAACTCAAAACGAAGAATAAAAACTTGGTTTGGAATTTGTGGGAAAGTAAAGTAGGTGGTATATATGACACATTTTATTCTTTTTTTTTTTTTGTACTTATTTATGATTTATTTAAAAACAGAAGCCTTAGAATTTAACATGTTCAAAGCTGAGTGTGACCACACTTGAGTGTGAATATAAATGTTGTTTTGTGCCTCTACCAAAACTCATGTGTGTCCTCTTCAACCCAGGAGTTCGCCTATGAAGTCCCGCATGATCAGCTGGCCAAGAAAACCCTAGAGATCTCAGTCTGGGACTACGACTTGGGCATGAGCAATGACTTCATAGGTGAGTTTTACATGCAAAAATATGCATTTCCATGAAGTCTATCACAGCGTGCCAATATACAGCCATATCGCAAGGCTATGAGTGTGATATGTATTCACACACTAGTGCCGTCGAACTGTTTTATAAATGCAATACTTCGACAGCACAAGTGTATAAATACATAAGAAACAACAAAGTGTTTTAAAAACGCTCTTTTGTGCAAACTACTTCCTTCTGCCATTGGATTCAAGTGTTAGTTTGACAGTTTAATCGCTGATCCCAAGCCTCCATTACTAATTTGAAAACGTCACTTCAGAGCTAGTAATAAAGGAATGTTGCGTTGTTTCATTGAAAGCTTGTTGTATTACTGCATTGAAAGCTCACTGTATTATGTAGAGTATTATGAGAGAGATTTAAGCCAGTGTGATTACCTGCATCTCATACAGCATTCATTCTTCAGCTCAATCTCATATAGACTGTTTTCAAACAGCATAAATTAGCAGGTTTAGACAGTATAGCAGAATAGCATATTCAGTAGTATTTTAAACATGCCATCCATGCTGTTGTTTATAGTATGACCACACATCCAGCTAACTGACCAAATCGTGGCGTAAGTGCAAACCCTTTATTCACAATAGAACATTAGTTTGAATGTCTGCTGATATGGAAAGCGATATCTTTGTTGCACTATCCTTTCATCTGTTAAGTGTGATTTCTGATGACAGCACTGTTCAGTGCATTTGTTGGCTGCATCCAACAAAGTATTGTTGAAAGTAAAATTAACATCCTTGTTTACAACCCTGTTTCGGTCTCTTTCAATATAAAAGTCTTTACTGCTGACTCACTCATAAAAACAATCTCTTGTCGCCATCTAATAGAAGAATAACGTAACTAAAATCGCCATCACAAACATACACACCATTTCCCAATACTAAATACTATTATTAAATATTAGTATTATTTATATAAAATATTTTTTATTGAATGATAAAAGTTGCTAGGCAATTCAGTCAAAAGTACAAACGCGCGCGCTACAGCATTAAATTTATGTAAAATAAACATGATGGGATTTTGCCCTCAACAAATAATAGATTAACAAGACCAAAGACTGCTGTTAGATTTACCCAAAACAAATTGTATCTCATGTTTAACCACTATAGAGACATCAGAGCCAGCAGCAAAATCCAGAAGACCTAGGCAAAGTGAGGCTGCTCTTAGCGAGTTCATGAGCACTGAATGGCCGCTGATGCCCTGGAGCTCACATTTATAAAAACATTAAAGCAAATTTTCTAATATATGTTATTGTTATTAACAAACTGCATATTTTAAGTTTAAACAAGTACATTCTCGCCTCTAACAACTACATTCCATGACAAAAAAAAACATATTATTTATACTAGGGCTATCAAAATTAACGCGTTAACAAATTCATTTTAACGGCACTAATTTTATTAATGCGCGTTTTCTGTTTGACCCACTACCTAGCAGTTACAGAAATGGATGCACAGTGTTGCCAACCTAACGAAAAGTGTCTAGCAACAATACATAAACACATAATTGGACAAACCTAATATAGTTTCTGAGGCTCTCCGGTTTTGCCGAACGAGCGCGAGGTCTCCCAATGCGCGCGCAGCCGCGCACCTCCCTCTCTTTATATCTACGGCTGCTCTGTTCAGTGAGCGGCAGTGGAGCAGCGCTTTCAGTTAAACCAGATATTATGTTGCTTCCAGTGCTTGAAGTGGGCCGGTACGCAGGCACATCTGCCATATTTAATGAATGCAAGCGGAGTTGGTCTACGTTATTGGTGCTGTGGGGTTGATGCGTAAAGCCACATACGAGTATGCAAGCGAAAACGGCGTATTAAATGCACGTCAAACACATGCATAATTGCATATCATATGCACGCCAAAGTTAATTTCAGCTTATTAATAGCACGCCAAATAGAAACAGAAAATCGTGCTAGTGCGCATTTTCATGAGACCAGGCTCTCGAATCAGTACATTATAACGAAAACAATACCTTAAAAAATAAAAGAAGCAGGTTTTTGAGATCACATAACTTTAAACGGGTAAACTCCTAAAAAGTCAAAGGATCGTGAAGGCATTCAAACAGGAAGTTAAAAACAACGATAATAATGCAGGGAATAGTGACTTACGTCCAGATGCCGGTAAATGATTCTTTTCAGCGATTGAATCATGATCATAATTCAGGATTTTTTTCAGTTATTATTTCATATTACTTTTGTTGTCTGATAACAGAAATACTAAATTATAACAATGGAAACAGTTTTGTTGAGAACTTGGCTGCATCAAATGACAGTATGTGGGCACCGAGAGGCAAACAAATGTAATAGTAAATGTACATTTTGCATGTTCAGAAGAAGTGAGCTGCCCTGTCCTGCAAATAATCTAAACAGGCTTGTGTAAGTAAATTGCTCAGTGCAAAGAATGGGAACCTGGTATTTCTGTGTTCTTTTTTTCCATGTGTCGAATAGACATGAACAAGTTATTTGAAAAACATCTATGACCTTTGAAACATGTCTAGTCTTCATGCTCTATGTCGAGTATGCTTTCACTAATAATAAACATATATTTGCTTAAAGCATCCATATTTGTCCATGCCAATGTTGATTAGAGTATTAAAAACTTCAAAAAGTATTAATTTAAGGTACATTTAGAACAGATAAAAATGTGCGATTAATCGCGAGTTAACTCATGACAACCATGCGATTAATCACGATTAAAAAAAATAAACGATTGACAGCCCTAAGTTATACTATTACTGTGGATTTAGGTTTCCACATGACACTTGCTGAAAAATACTGCAAACTAGGGCTGCAACTAACGATTATTTTGATTATCGATTAGTTCACCGACTAATTTTTCGATTAATCAATTAGTTGGCTTAATGTCAATTATTTATTTATTTTTAAAATCACACTGTTCCACATTCTAAATGCTATGAACACACAGTGCTAAACAATTTACAACAATTCACCTGTCGTAATAAAGAGAAAAAACAAATATCTGAAGAAAATAAACAAGCATAAAATACAGTGTTTCTGCTATTTATTCTGCCGTGTCGGTGTTTAGTGTCCCGCCTACAGCAGCATCAGCGAGCGCAAGTGCCTTCAGCAGAGTTCCA
The DNA here is from genome assembly GCF_049309525.1 of Garra rufa. NCBI lineage: Eukaryota > Metazoa > Chordata > Actinopteri > Cypriniformes > Cyprinidae > Garra > Garra rufa. The sequence goes on from NC_133375.1 coordinate 45,939,464, forward strand.
CGTTCAGATGCACGCAGTAAGATTAAACTGGCCGCAAAGCCCCAGCTAAAGTAATTACCATGAATGTGGCAGGGGGAAAATTAAGGAGATATTCAAATTATTTATTAATTAACTAGTATTTTCTGAGTCAGTGTCGCAAAGATCTGCTCACTGGACGCACTTTTAAAGCCTAAATGCATCTTTATGGATTAGGCCTATATCTAATAAAAGAGTTTTGTTTTCGATTTGAATTATTTCGTTTTATAGTAGTGCAGTAATAATTTAAAGTAAATGTATTACTCTTACATTTATGAGCAAAAATGAAGTTTCACATGGCGCTTGCACCTTCATGTCCTGTAAAGCTTTCACTCTGCGCACAAACGATTAGATGTGCGCCTATAGGGCCTACACATTAACAAAGTTAAACGATTAAACTAATATTGTGATATGCTTTCAGTTTTTTTATATATATATCTAAGGATTTTAATTTATATCGTGATGATTTGAGATGGCTAAATTCATATGTCGGCCGCTGGGCGCTTCGTTACTTTAAAAAAACAAAAACTTGTATTTCACAAATAAAGTGTTCCAAATATATTTCTAAATTAACTTTATAAAATAAAGAAACGAAAATAAATGTAATTACCTTGTTATTAAAAACAGCAGCTGCGCAATGGGGAAGAGAAAGAGAGGTCCAGTAATTCTGATCAGCTGTCGAGGTTGTTTTTTGCAACGAATGTTTGTTTAATAGCCTATTTAACTCTTTTTTTAGGCTACTTTCTTATTTAAATGTTCTATTTCGTTGATTTATTTTAGCGTTTTGTAGGTTGCTTCTTCAACGACGGAGTTGCTAAACACGCTTGTTTGTTAATGTTTGAGGCTCATTTCTTTTTCCTATAAACACCGCACCACCGTAGTTGGTAGAATCTGCCACCGTCACAGCCCTGGCCTATAGTTCCTACCCTTCATAAATACGTGCACTACATATTTTATTTAAATCTAAATTTAACATTCAACGGCAGACATAAATGTTTTTGCGCTGACTCAGTATTAAGTGTCTCCCTGTCTGTGTTCTTTGTTCCGGCTGTCTGACGCTCATTCAGTAAAGATTTAAACAGACTGCCAGGATGGACTTTTATGCATAAATGGAAATGCTTGTGTGAATTTGTGACATTTAAAGATAAGGATATGACCGTAAACTAAAAGTTTTCATACTGAGGATGTGAACGGATCTGTCAAAGCGCCTCACAGGGCAAGCCATTACGCTATCAGCTTCAAAATAGAGATAGTTTAAAATAAAGAATTCTCATGTTTTGGGCAGCTCAGATCACGTATCTCTCCTGCAGCATCTCAGTCTGTTTCCTCCACTCTTCTTAGAGGCATTATGTCTATAGACATGCGTCATTCAGTGCTGTAATTTGACGTGATCATCTGAAGTGCACGTGCACTGTGGGCGGACCCGACTAATCGATAATGAGAATCGTTGTCGACGAATTTCATTATCGATAATAATCGATTTTATCGATTAGTTGTTGCAGCCCTACTGCAAACGGAGTGATACAAACCGTGAAGCGGTTGAAGTTCCAGTATCACTAGAATATCACACTCCTCTCAGCCAATCAGATTAGAAGATAGTGATTTGCTTTGAACATTTCTGCGGAATGCTTTGCTGCATAGACTTCCAATGTAAAAGCAAACCGAGCGACAAGTCAAATTATTGTCTCTGGCATTGTCAGCATGCTACAGATCTAGATAGAGCTTAATTTATTTTGACATGGATCTTTGTTTAAGATGGTGCTGTTTTTATGCTTTGTTCTTGTTACAACTTGTATGTCTTATTTCCTGTGCAGAATAAGAAAAGAGGTTTTTATAAAGGGTCTCTCATCATCTCATTCTCATCCAAACCTGTATGAATTTTTCCTTCCTTGGAGCACCAAAGGAGTCGTTTAGCAGAATGTCCACTTTGCATTCAGTGGAAGTGGATGGGGTCCAAAAAAACAAAAAAGCATCACAAAAGGATCATAAAAGTAGTCCGGTATGAACCACATGATAAGTTTGTGTGAGGAACAGACGGAAATTTCAGTCGTTAATCACTGAAAGTGCCGCTTGACAGCCATGGTCACTATTCATTTTTAATGAAAGAGCAGCCTGGACATTCTGCTATAAATAACTGCTGACGAAAAAAGATCATACAGGTTCAGAAAGACATGCAGGTGAGTAAATGATGACAGAATTTTCATTTTTGGCTGAACTGTCCCTAAGTGAAAAGAGACAGAGGAAGATTCTAGAACAGAAAGGCTCCTGAGCTTTGTGCTGTGACATGTTTATTTATGGTTGAATGACACAAGCGTTCTGTAAAGATCAGGACAGTGAGAGTAATTGATGTCAGTGTTACTGATTTAGAGAGGATGGCTGAGGAATGGATGGGGGGATCAACAGAAGTGTAAAGAAATGAAGGGATGTGAATGAACAGAGGCTTGTGAGAGACATCCAGGCGTGAAGGCACATGGAGGACGCAGGTCTCGGATTGACAAGTGCAATGAAGCTTAGTATTTATTTAACATTTTCTTGGATCTTTTCAACTTGCTTTCTTTCGCCTGCTCTCCGTCCATTTCCGTTCTTTTTCTTTCATTGCCTATGGCAGGGATGTCATGCGTAGGGTTCATTTGTCATGGCTTGCTCGTGGCCGTGAGCATGTGGTATTGATGTGAGGTGTGTGTGTGTGTGTGTGTGTGTGTGTGTTTGTGTAGAAGTGATCGAAGCGGGACAGAATCTCAGTACGTGAGGGGCCTGATGAAATGAAACGCAGCTTGTGTCCACCAGCACACTCACACGCAGTTTCATTATTTAGAGCAAGTTCAGGTGTTAGACTAAGGGGGAAACGCGCTGAAGTGTCTAGAACAACTCACCTCAGAAACCACAGTCATATATACAAATATGCATATGTGGGCTATTCTACAGAATTGGTTCAAACTGCTGTCCGACAACCAAAAAACACATTTAAAAAGCATTTAAAGGGATAGTTCACCCAAAAATGAAAATTTGATGTTTATCTGCTTACCCCCAGGGCATCCAAGATGTAGGTGACTTTGTTTCTTCAGTAGAACACAAATGAAGATTTTTAACTCAAACTGTTGCAGTCTGTCAGTTATATAATGGCAGTCAATGGTTACCAAATCTTTAAGAGTAAAGAAACGTGCTAGCTAACTCTGATTAGCATATTTAAACGGTTAAAAAGTGTCTAATATTATCACTACTGAAACAGTCACAACTGAAACATTTGGTGGTGACAAAGTTTTGGTAGTGACATCTTTGAGGGTTTTTTTAGGTGTTATTCCATAAAATTTTCACTACGGAAATAGTCACAACCGAAAAAACGACGTTGTTGTTTCTGAAGTGACAAAAGCGGACACATAGTCCTCATATTTGGGGGAAATAAACAACATTTTAGTACAGTTTTAGGCATTTTTTTAATATTTTAGAATGTTTTAGTATGTGGGTTAAGTAAGGAATAATTGACGGCGGGCAGAATTCTTAGAAAATAATGCACACATTATGGTGTGCATTATTTTCACAGAATTCTACGGCCCGAAGTCAATTATTCCGCTTATATTACAGTTACCACACCTCAAGACATCGATCAGATGATATATTTCAAGACATTCGTCTGGTTTTTATCCTTAAAATGCTATTGTGAGTAGGATTAATTTCTTACGCAGCTCATCCAACAGCTTCGTTGCTAGTTCCAAAACATCATTTTAGACCTAGTAACGACGCTTGAGCCGTTGATAGCAAACTAATGCAGTTAATTATGAAGTTTAGACAGACCGACAGACAAGCAGACGGACGGCAAGAGAGAGGGACAGAGTTTAAGATCGTAAATTACCTCTCTCAAGTCTGTGTGTCTCTCAAAGGTGACTGGCAGCATCATCTCTACTGACAGTTAAACTTTAAGTTCATTTTCTTCAAGACCACGCCGTTGTTACCTCGCGTGAGAACTGTCATGTCGTTTTTAAGTTGTTTATCGTCAGAGATGCGCTAACAACATTAGCGCGAATGCTAACGTGAGTGCTAACTGTATGTGTGTGCGTCTGTGAGTGAGAGAGAGCGGGAGAAATAGAGTATGTGCTTTCCGTACATAATAAAACGTAATATTGTGGGAAAAACATGGACATAATCTGTCGTTTTTGTCCTGTTGTTTACCGTATGTATTAGTTTTGCCAGTGTCACTGTAGCTTTTGGTTATTTTGCTGTTTTGTGCTGTAAGGACCTTTGAAATAACTGAAATCGTGTGGCGAAGTGATATAGACATGCACTGCGGTCAAAAGCTGCCTGGAACTACATTCGCCGTGCGTTTCCCTGAAAATAATGCACACCTCTAGAACGTTCGTCAGCCAATCAGATTCAAGCATTCAACGGCCCTATAGTATAAAATTCTGTAATGTGATGTGGTCGCTACCAATACATTATTGTCAGTACCGAAAATTTGCAGTCACAACCGAAACACGGAATGTATTGTCAAAAAAAAAAGATACTGAATTATCAACTGAATTATTGTTATGATAGTGTTCCGTTCAGTGTATATTCAAACTAGAATCCTTAAGTTTGAACTTTTTGCATTTTACGAAGAAAATTGGATTCAAAATACAACAAATCTCATAACACTTGAAATATTGTTAAAACTGTAATTGTTATTGATTTACCTCTGAAAATTTTTTATAAAATATAAACTATATATATATCTACAATGAAGATGTGAGCAAAATCTTAAGTCAATATAACCCTTCTTATTAAATTATATATATAACGGTGTTTCGGTAGAGACAAATTTAGGGACATGACAAGAAAATACAATATGAGAATTAACTGCACAATTACTAGAAATGTGTACCTTGAGTATTATACAATTTGCACACATCCAAAATTTGTGGAAAAAGACTTTTCCAGCTCTGTCTTTCAACCAATTCTGATCCATATATAATATGTATGTATACTATATAGCCTAAATATAATTTTGAAAAAGTTTATGTATGTATGTACAGTCAAGCCCAAAATTATTCATACCCCTGGCAAATTCTGACTTAAAGTTACTTTTATTCAACCAGCAAGTTTTTTTTTGACCGGAGATGACACAGGCTTCTCCCAAAAGATAATAAGATGATATACAAGAGGCATTATTGTGGAAAAAAATATTTCTCAGCTTTTATTTACATTTGAACAAAAAGTGGCATGTCCAAAATTATTCATACCCTTTGTAAACTGTCACAGTCTATGGGAAAATCCAAAGTACTATACCATTCCAAATAGTCCAAGCTGTTCTAAAACATCCTAATTACCCTGATTCATTGGGAACAGCTGTTTTAATCAACTCAACAGGTGAAAAACAGAAGCTCTGATGTTGGTTTGTGGACAGTCATGGCTAAGACAAAGGAGCTCACTGAGGACCTGCGGCTGCGCATTGTGGCTGCTCACAAGTCAGGAAAGGGCTATAAGACCATATCTAAATGTTTTGAAGTTCCAGTGGCTACAGTGTAAAGTATTATTAAAAAATACAAGACGTTCCACACTGTGAAAAATCTGTGAAAAAAACTGTGGAAGCTAAAAGTGACACCTGTGCTGGCCAGGAGGATAGTGAAAGAGGTTAAAAAAAAAAAAAAAGAATCCAAGGATCACCACCAAGACCATCCTGGAAGCTAAAGATCAGGGTGATGGCAAGGAGACCCTTCAAGCTGAAAGAGTTGGACCTCATCACTAAAGATGAATGGGCAAAAATACCAGTGGAGACATGCAAAAAGCTGCTCAGCAATTATAGGAAGCGTTTGATTGCTGTAATAGCCAATAAAGGCTTTTCTATTGATTATTGAGAAGGGTATGAATAATTTTGGTCATGCCACTTTTTGTTCAAATGTAAATAAAAGCTGAGAAATATTTTTTTCCACAATGATGCCTCTTGTACATCGTCACCTTCTCTTTTGGGAAAAGCCTGTGTCATTTCCGGTCAAAAAAAAAAAATTGCTGGTTGAATAAAAGTAACTTTAAGTCAGAATTTGCCAGGGGTGTGAATAATTTTGGGGCTTCACTGTATGCATGTATACAAAAACCTATTTAAGCAATGTTGTACACTTGTAATTTTGAAAAGCAGATAACATGCTATAATATTACGGTGAGTTACTTAGCAACAAACATCCAACCGTAATGCTTGCCTCATTATTTAAATATTCATGTGCTGTTTTAATAACATTGTCCGTAGGGAAAGTTAAAACTGTCAGTGTGAACGCAAGATTTAAAGCAGATTTATGTTCAAATATAGACAAGCAGGTATTAAAACAGGTTGCATGCTCATCACTCTCCGTTCAGTGTTATTAACCTCATAAATATGTAAATAAGCATGTAATTACAAGCTAGGGTAAAATAAGAACAGTATAAAATAGAATAGATTAGACAAATTAAGCATGCAGTTGCCTAACACAAAAAAAAAAAAATTACAATATCAAGGAAAATACACTAGCATTCAAAAGTTTGGGGTCAGAAATGAATACTTTTATTCAGCAAGGATGCATTAAATTGATCAAAAGTGATGAAAAGTGGTAAAAATGTGACCCTAAACCACAAAACCAGCCATAAGGGTCAATTTTTTTGAAATTGAGATTTTATATGTGACCCTGGACCACAAAACCAGTCATAAGGTTAAATTTTACAAAACTAAGATGTATACATAGCTCAATAAATAAGCTTTCTATTGATATATGGTTTGTTAGGATAAGACAATATTTGGCCGAGATACATCTATTTGAAAATCTGGAATCTGAGGGTGCAAAAAAATCAAAATACTGAGAAAATCACCTTTAAAGTTCTCCAAATTAAGTTCTTAACAATGCATATTACTATTCAAAAATTACATTTTGATATATTTATAGTAGGAATTTTACAAAAAATCTTCATGGAACATGATCTTTACTTAATTTCCTAATGATTTTTGGCGTAAAAGAAAAATCAATCATTTTGACCCATATAATGTATTTTTGGCTATTGCTACAAATATACCCCAGCGACTTAAGACTGGTTTTGTGGTCCAGGGTCACATATATCATCTGAAAGCTGAATAAATAAGCTTTCCTTTAATGAATGGTAAGGATAGGACAATACTTGAAAATATGAAAACTGATGACATTTCCACACTGAGCATGATGTGAAAACGTCAGGCGAATCGCTGACAAATGGTGCTTTTACACCGAGCGCGAAAAGGAATGTTCTCCTTTTGCTAATTTACGCCTGCACTCTAGGTGGCTTTGACCAACAATGTATTTTTCTTCAGATATGTATCTTATATATAGATTTAACATAGTCCATTGAGTGCTTGTAATAACATCTGATTGTGATCTGTAGTTGATTTTGATTCTATAATAGGAAGACGTGCACTCTTTGTATCTTTAATAATGCCACACTGCTTATTATCATAAACATCCTTTATTGTTATAAAACT